>NC_136262.1:179286710-179594553 GCF_964187855.1 Myxine glutinosa
TTCCGCCGTGCGGCTCCGTGGAAGTTAGAGTAGAGTTATTGTGTGTTCAGGCAAGAGCCGAGCGAGCCGCGAGTCACGGGTGTGCTGTATGAGGTTGCTCGGAGGATGTGTGCCCAAATGCATTGTGGGTCATTGCGACTTTGCTGAATGTCGGACGCTGGATGTCGGACGTTCATGCGCGCGTGAAATGTGTAGTTTCAAGTGGAGTGCTCGAATTGCAGATATAAACTTGAAAAACATTAATTATATTCCATATAATCATAGCGGCGCCTGAATTACAATAAACATGCTTCAGTTTGTGTTTAAAATGAGGTCATGCTGGACAATTGTATACGTGTGCTTTTTTCGAGGCTAGATAAGGCCGGTCGTAAAACCACGCCCACATGCGCGTGATTTTGCGTAACGCTAGTAGAATGTTTAGATTGCAGACATAAACCTATCGTTAACCATATATATTTTGTATTAATCACAGCGACGCATGACTCTGTATAAACATGCTTTGAATTACTCATGTAAACAAACCCATAAAATATATGGGTTTGTTTGGCCAAGCATGCACTCTTCTCTTTGTGAGTTACATTTCTGTTTTCTCGGAGCCCAGAGAAACATTTGGTCCGAATGATAAGGAAGGGCTGACTCCCCCGAATGACAGCGGATAACGGTGGGAGGGACTCTCGCCAGTCGCTTTGTTCTCTCGGAGATTTTCTGATAATCGTATTCATATATAAGTGAATGAGAATCAATGTGTTTCCAGGAAGGCTTGACTTGGCATGAAGCTGGTTCTTGCTGTAGATGTCTTGTCTCCTCCGGATCTGTATAAGTTGGTTTTAATAAAAAGCTGCGTCATTTTTCAGGCTATTTGTGGACTTCTTTTCCAAACGAAGAGCTGCTTCTTCACAGATGGTACCAGGAGTGGGGTGTCAACAGACGCGGAGGACGGGAAGCGGAACCCGGGCGACAGGAGGAAGGCTGCCCGAGGCCGGGACGCTGGCACTCTAATTTGATTAAGGTGAGCAATTGTTTTATACCAGAGGGCTATCTTTCCAAATTTGTACCTTGCTTCCTCGAACGGCTTTCAGTCCGCTTCCCTGTCATCCGCGCTGCCTGCACTCGAACAGAAATTGTAAGTAAAGGCTCATTTTAGGCCTCAGAATGACGTGGTTTTGTTAAAGCCAGGATAAACAATTAAGGATACCAGTAAGGACTTAACAGTAAGCTTAAAGTTACAGTTAGCACCAGGAGGGGAAAGTGAGGTCGGACAGCCGTAAAGGTTGAGCCAGGCCGAGAACTTTCCAGGAAGGAACAGCCCAGAGACAAGATGGGGTATGCCATTGCATGCCAGGGAACGAAGGGCTGTGGCTAACTTAAGAGGGCCATAAAGAACAAGGCCAGTAAAAGGATTTGCGCAGGATATCGGTAAAGATAACGTTCAGTAAGGGTAACGTTATAAGTTAACTAGGGAAAGGGAAAGTGAGGTCGGACAGCCGTAAAGGTTGAGCCAGGCCGAGAACTTTCCAGGAAGGATCAGCCCAGAGCAATAAGATGGGAAGCAAGCTAACGAAAGAAAGGGAACCCCTTAAGGGAACCCCGGCATCTTTCATGTTTAAGAGGCATCATTTTGCCGCGGTAAGACCATTAAAGGACTGGGCTGTGTTAACTAAAGATTTAAATAATCCCTGGCCAGAGGAGGGATCGTTTGCACTTGACAAGTTGGAAGTGTTGTACGGAGCTTTGGATAAGCTAGAAAGGGAAAGGAAACACTTCCCACCCGATTACTGGAAAGTGTATGGCTGGTGGGAAAAGGAAGGAATGAAGCGACTGGCAGCCTCAAGACAGGCTAGCTTGGCAGGGGAAGTACTGAAGCTTCAGGGCCAAAAGAAACAAGCAGACAGGGTTCAGCAGGACAAAACAATTAAGGAGGTAGTTAAGCAAGCAAATCAGCGGCTAAGGCCGCTCGTCCATAATCCGGACCAAGACCCCGCGACAGGGGAGGTAGCCACCATGCCTCTACCCCCCCAAGCCCTGAGCCCTGTCCCAGGGCTACAGGCGCCACCTCTCCCACCCCCGCCCCTGTTCCCCCAGGGGTTAGACCCCCATAAAACTAGACCAGCCGCCCCTCAGGTTCACCTTAGCCCGGGCAATCCTTTTAGAGGACAATAAATTAATGGGGCGGACAGCGGGTTCACGGCCCCAGAGGGGCCAGGAGAACTGTACCCCTCATTGGAAGGGTGCATGGAATCAGAGAACCCACAACCTGCAATTGGGATGTGTCCTTTAAAAACAATAGGACTGAACAGGGGGGCACCCATTAACATCAGGATACCCTGGAGGGAATCAGATTTGGCGTCTATGCAGGAGCGGGTGAGAACCCTGCTGGCTGAACATCCCGGTCAGATACCGGAATTTATGCGGTTGTGGATACAAAATACAGGCGCAGATTGGCGGGACGTCTGCCACATGGGGAAGGCTGTATTGCCCGCGCGGGTGTGGGACCAGGCCAAAGTACACGCACGCTGGCCAAATGTAGCACCGCCCCCGGCCCAAACCGCGGCCCAGACCCTCGCCGATTGGGAGGCCCTGGTCGACTTATTGTTGGCCGGGGTACATACCGCACTGATGCCAGCCGCGGGGCCAGATTGGAATAAAATATACGGCCTAAAACAGAAGCATGGCGAGGCAGCCCTCGATTGGAAAGAGAGGGTAGAACGAGCAGTGTTAAGGTGGGGAGGACTGGGCCAGGTGCGGGCACAAGATCTCCCTCACGCTGTAGTGAACAACTTTTTTGTAGAAGGAATGAGACCGACAGTTAAGAAGCGCATTCAAACGGCTATGATAGGATGGAGAAACACCCCAACCGACCAACTAGTCGAAGCGGCCGAACAATGTGGCGAGGGCGACGAGAAGAAGGCCGATGTTAAGGACGACATGTTGCAAATGCTCGTCCAGGAGAAACGGGACCGACTCAACCAAAATAAGAAGGGAAATCAAGGCCAAGGACGGGCCCAGAATCGGGACACCAGGTTAGAGCCCAACGAAGAGTGGGGGCGCGACGACGAAAACGAAAATGACGCTGATGACAACGACAATGGACGAGTCGACATGCGGACACAAGGGCCCCCTCCCCAAAATTGGAACCCACAAGGGCCCCCTCCCCAAAATTGGAACCCACAAGGGCCCCCTCCCCAAAATTGGAACCCACAAGGGCCCCCTCCCCAAAATTGGAACCCACAAGGGCCCCCTCCCCAAAACTGGAACATGCAGGGGCCCCCTCCACCGCCGCAGAGCTGGGCCATGCAACCACCCCCTCCACAGACCTGGGCAGTACAAACGCCCCCTCCCCAGAACGGGTATCCACAGGGACCCCCTCCCCAAATCGATGGGCCTCCCCCAAGTTATTGGACCCCAAGCGGAGCAAACGGGAATGGGCCGCCACAATGGGGACAGCGGAACCAACAGCCTGCGAGGCGTCCGACGCAACAGGGTCAGCGCAACAGTAACAGGCATCCCGCATCCACCGCTCCACAAGGGGCGTGCTTCCGTTGCGGACGGATGGGACATTGGAAACGTGATTGCCGGGGGCCCCGCCAGGGATACCCGCCACAGAGAAATCAAGTAGCCTATTGACGGGACGCCGGCGGGCCGCCCGTAGAATGCCCCCTCTTGACTATGACACCAACCGAGGAGCCGACCTGGACACTAGACGTGGATGGGCAACCGGTAGATTTTCTCGTAGATACGGGCGCGACTCACAGTACTATTAACGAAGGGCAGCTACCATCTTTGCGACCCACTGATAGAGATGTTCAGATAGTGGGAGTTTCAGGCTTGCCCCAAGCGCTTCCCATTTCAGAAGAGGTAAGAGTGGTGTGCGGCCCATTAGAGGCTAGACACGCTTTCTTGATGACTACCACCGCCCCGACTAACTTGTTGGGACGGGATTTACTTTGCCGTTTAGGCTGCCAAATTTCATGTACGGAGCAGGGAGTTTTTGTAGATGTCGCGGAATCCAAACGCGATCTGTTAATGACGGCATTGTCTCGGCCCGGCCCCACCGCATACTGGTGGAGCCTGGAAAAGGGGGCTTTGGCCTCTTGGGCACACGTCCTAGACACAGTATGCTCCCAGAGTGACGGGTTGCGAGATTGGCTGCACGTACACCAAATTACAACAGACATAAAGGACAACCCTCCCCATTGCACGGCCTACTACGATGCTAGGGGCGATGACGACGAGTACCGAGGAAAGATAAAGGGGTCAATAGGTAAGAATTCGGACCTAATATTGTCAAATATATGGGTTGGACGGGAGGGAATAGGCGTCGAGGTAACCCTAACCGCGGAACAGCGGGCGTTGTCTCAGTACCCCGCAGGGGTGGACGCCCATGTTACCCTCACCACCGCCAAAGGATGGCCGGCGGAAAGTATAGGATGGATGATGGGGCGTTTGCGAGAAATTCCGTGCAACGCCATTTATGAAGTGGACCACTGGACAGTGACGATGCTCGACAATGACGAAGGGTATTTGATCACCCTTGAGGAGCAGAGTATAGAAGGAAAATTTGAAGAGACAGACCTGCCCCCAAAGGGCAACCACGTTGTACGAACGGTGTCTCAGGGCCCGGGCGAGTCCGATGACCTCTTGGAGGAGGTTCCGGCCGATTTGTGGTCCCAACACGACAACGATGTCGGGCGAATTCGCGATGCCAAGCCTCTGGTAATACCGGTCCAACCAGGAATGTCCCTCCCAAACGTGAGACAATATAAATTGCGGCACGAGGCCGATGCGGGCATAGAGCCAGTGATTCAATCTTTGGTAAAACAGAAAATAATTGTAGAAACTAACAGCCAATGCAACACACCAATTTTGCCCGTAAAGAAACCAATGCAGGATAAATGGAGGTTCGTGCAGGATTTGAGGGAAGTGAATAAGGTCATACAAGGCATACACCCAGTGGTACCGAACGCGGAAGGCCTTATGACATCTATTCCACCGGACGCAACACATTTTACCGTCATTGACTTATGCTCGGCCTTTTTCTCCGTACCCATCGCACCCGAGTCACAATACTTGTTCGCCTTCACCTTTAGGGGGCGCCAGTTCACCTGGACGGTGTTACCCCAAGGGTTCTCCGACAGCCCCACCCTGTTCTCCCGAGCGTTGCACCGCGATTTGGCAGACGTGGAACTAAAAGGGGGTTCGGTGTTGTTGCAATACATTGACGACTTGTTGATTTGTTCCCCTTCCAAGGAAGCCTGTGAAGTGGACTCCATGGCCCTGCTAAGAGCCTTGGCGGCCAAGGGCCACAAGGTGGGACGGAGAAAGCTCCAATTTGTACGGAAGGTAGTAACCTATTTGGGTCATGCCATTTCACACGGGAAGCGGGAACTGCATGTTGGACGGGTGACCGCCATCATGGAATCGCCACGGCCAAGTACGCAACGACAGATGTTGCGCTTCCTAGGTATGACGGGTTACTGCCGCTCTTGGATAATTGACTACGCGCTACTTGCTAAACCGCTGTACGAAGCCACTAGAGTAGGAGAACCAAACTACTTGGTTTGGACGGACGAATTGATGCGCTGTTTCGAGGGGCTGAAAAAGGCATTGGTAACGGCACCGACTTTAGGACTCCCCGATTATGCGAAACCATTCACCCTTTACTCTCATGCAATAAGGGGTTTTGCTCAGTCCGTTTTGACACAGACTCATGGAGATAAGGAACGACCGGTAGCCTACTTTAGTAAAAAGCTGGAACCGGTCGAGCAAGGGTTTCCGGTGTGCCTGCAAGCCGTGGCAGCGGCTAGGTACGCTGTGGAAAGGACAGCGGACATTGTGATGGGGCACCCGGTAACGCTACAGGTACCGCACTGCGTCACTTCACTGTTACTACAGCGGACAACACAACATTTGTCGACCACTAGATTAATGCATTACGAAACAGCACTGATTACGGCCGCCAACGTCACCATTAAACGTTGCACTACACTCAACCCGGCCTCACTGATGCCCACCCCAGAGGAGGGCGAACCCCACGTATGTGTCGATGTAGTACAGCAAGTCTCCACGGTACGTCCGGACTTGAAGGACGTTCCCCTCAACGACCCCGATCGTGTGTACTACGTCGATGGGTCGGCTAAACGCGGATGGGACGGCTCTTTGCTATCTGGATACGCGGTGTGTTCAGATAGTGAGACGGTAGAAAGTGGGCGCCTTCCGCCCACATTTTCCGCCCAGCAGGCGGAGCTGTGCGCCTTGACTAGAGCATGCAGCTTGGCGGCGGACCTGGCCGTCAACATTTATACAGATTCAGCATACGCGCACGGGGTAGTTCACGACAAAGGGGCAATCTGGAAGATGCGAGGCTTTCTCACATCCGCGGGTTCGGTCATAAAGAACGGCGAACTGGTTGAAGGGCTACTCCAAAGCATCTTGCTTCCCCGCGCTATCGCGGTAATTAAATGTCGCGGCCACCAAAAGACAGACTCTGACGTCGCCCGAGGCAACGCCAGAGCAGACGCAGCGGCAGGAAAAGCGGCCAACCAACAAATAGGACAGAACATGCCGATGGTAACGCGAGCAAAGGGGGCACACACGCAAACTGCCAACGTACCGACCTCAGGACCTACCCCCTCCCCGCAAATTGGGTGCACCATCATCACCGCCTCACCAACTAATGAGGACGTTATAAAACTTCAAAACGCAGCAACAGCAGCCGAACACAATGACTGGGTAAAAAGAGGGGCCACACGCCCCGGACCAAATGCGATGTGGACCCTTCACGGAAAACCGATAGCACCCAAGGAACTGCTGCCTTGGCTGGCACGTATGGGACATCAAAATGGCCATGTGTGCCAGAGGGGGGTGATGGAACAGATAAACTATACCTGGGCGGCACCGGGACTGTCGCGAATCGCATCAGAGGTGTGCCGGTCATGCGCGGTTTGCCAACAACACAACAGGGGGGCACCCCCTAGGCACCCACATAATGCGGGCCATCCTCGGCCAATCGGGCCCTTCTGTCATGTCCAGTTCGATTTTATTAACATGGAACCAAGTATGTCGTTCCGATATGTCCTGGTAATCGTGGACATGTTCACAAAATGGGTCGAGGCCTATCCATGCGTTAAGTCAGACGCCCCGACAGTAGCCAAGCGCCTCGTGCGGGATTTCATGTGCAGATTCGGCATCCCTCAGAAAATTTCGTCAGACAAAGGGGGCCACTTCACGGGAGAGGTGATTAAGGGTATCCTAAAGGCACTGGGCGTGAAACAATCTTTCCATTGCGCTTATCACCCACAATCAGCGGGACTTGTGGAACGCACCAATGGGACGCTGAAACTCAAGGTAGCCAAGATCTGTGCAGACACAGGTTTGAAGTGGCCGGAAGCACTCCCGCTGGCGTTAATGAGTATCCGGTCCACCCCGGGCTGCACCACGGGCCTTTCCCCCCACGAGATATTAATGGGACGACCTATGAGTTTGCCTGTTTCGGCACCGATGGACATGTCCAAACTTGACTTGCCTGTGATGGATGACATGCTTTTAAAGTTTTGCAGAGGATTGTCCAACGTGGCACGCAGCATTCACGCCCGGGTACGAGAGGCGTTGCCTGAACCAACAAGCCACGCCATCCACGACTTCCAGACCGGCGATTACGTGCTCGTAAAACACTTCACCCGCAAGAACGCCTTGGAACCAAGGTGGAAGGGACCAGTCCAGGTGTTGCTGACTACACCAACGGCAGTCTTTTGCGAGGGCAAGACTTCGTGGATCCACGCCACGCACTGTAAGTTGGCCATACAAGCACCAGACACTACACCACAGCAACCACAGTAAGGATGGGCCTAATCATAGGTACAATACTATTGATAGCGACAGCAGCTAGGGGAAACTCCGATTCCAATAGATGCGAAAACGAAACCCGACACCTCACCGTAACATGGGGACAAAGAGTATCACTACCATGTTTCGAACAGAAAGCCCTGCACACAAATTGGGTGAACATAAATTGGCTAGCACTGTCGGCAGGGCCTGGACGCGTTGGCATGGTACTACAAAAGCAACGAGAGTTCCGGGAAGACGGGCAAGCTAGCATTAAGACCTTGGCCCAACCAGGATACCAATGGGGAACCCCTGATTTTAAGCTACAAACACGCACACGCCTAGGGAAAGACATGACCATGCAGGTCCGGTGCAGCGTCTGGACCCCTGGCGCGGCCGGTGGCGAAAAGAACTACATACCATGCATCGAATACATACTCACGCCACAACCCCAGAATAAGGCCCCAAAGAAGGGTGAAAACACATATTGGAAAGTGGCCAGGGAGGTGGCAACAATTCAAAATAGGACACACTGCTGGTCGTGCATGCGCTTTCCCCAAGCAGGCACCACAGGAATACACATGATAGTGCTACCTCTGTCCCTCAATGACCTCTGCTCACAACCTATCGATTCCCCATGTTTAGTCACCACGCTGGAAAGAGAAGGGGTTGACAACGGCAAGAGTTGCAATCGACAATTTAATTATCGCCCGTCAATGATTGCCCATGTGGCCGAGAGGCCTGCCCCCGTCTGGGTCAAACCACAGAAAGGGAGGGTCTGCCTCCAGGGTTCCGGCCACTTGCGTATGGGAGAATCAGAATGCGCCTACACTCTCCCCGGGAAGCTGGGACAAGGGAGCTCAGGGATTACATTACGAATAGTACTGCAAGATAAACACAACCACAACATAACGGCTATAACATTCTCTAGGGGGGTTAGTAGGATTAATGGGGTGGTAAAGGGACTCCAGTGCTTATCCACCCACCTGGTCCCACCCCATGGGACAATGTTTATATGCGGCGACAAGGCTTACCCCTATTTACCAAATAATTGGGGGGGCACATGTTATCTGGGTTCAGTCCTTCCTGACGTTGAGATACTGGATGAGCTAGACCCAAAGTCCTTGGACAGGCGTTATAAGAGGTCAGTCATGAACGAAGATGGAACCACTAAACTACACGGGAGTCTATGGGAAAAGGTGTTTGGTTTCTTCTTCCCAGGAGCGGGCACAGTCATGGATAGTTTCCGAATAGACAAATTGGCTTTGACCCTAGAAAAGGTGGCAAACGACACCGCTACGGCTCATGACATACTATTGGACACGGTAATTCACATGCGTACAATGGTGATGCAGAATCGGGTGGCTTTGGACATGCTCCTGGCAGAGAAAGGAGGGGTATGCGGAATTATAGAGGGAAAATGTTGCACTTACATACCCGATCCATCTGAAGGAGTGTCAGCCGCAATAGTGAGACTAAGGGAAACTAGCCACGCCCTGACGATCGATCGGATCGCACGCGAAGATTCTTATACATTTAGCTGGCTCACTGACTGGTTCCAGGGATGGACGGGCACCATAGTGAAGTGGTTATTGACCGCACTGGCTGTGATAATCGGGGTAGTAATTTGGGGGGCACTAATGAAATCTCTAGTCCTCCTCTGTATGAGAAAGTATTTTACAGGATGGAAAGTGAAGAAGCCGCCGACAACGACTATGGCTCTGACCACAGAGGCCGTCGACCTGAACGGGTCCTTCAACAAGGCAGTTGCGACCGGCGCTCCAGAAAATTGCATTGAATTTTGTAATGACTGTGATACTTGTGCGGATCCCATGTGGGAACTGGCTGCTGCCTGTAACGGTGTATGTGATGACTGTGATACTTGTGCTATAAACCCCTTGCGTGTACTGGCTAACGCTGCTTATGTATTACAAGCTGACAGCTGCACGCCCCCTTCCGACCCAACTATGGATCTGATTGCGACACTGGGTCTGGCGGTCGAGGGACCCGACGCGGATGTCCTAGACCCGCAAGCCGACCAGGCGCCCATGGGAGACTTTGACATAAAGGAAGTTCCTCTCTTTGCTTCATATGTATTAAGTTCAAATGCTTCAAGTGAATCGGATTTTTACGCTCTGTACCCTGACCAGGAAATTGAGACACAAGATACTGACAATACTATGTATTCCCCAGAACAGCAGCACGTGAGGGACCTCATGGGCATGATCGTTGATTAACTTCGAAGATCTGCAAGGACTGAGTCTGCAAAGGGTGGGGGGAGCAAGTTCCGCAGGGGAGGTGACGGGCCCTCTGGCGGAGCAGAACCTCATCTGGACCAGACACCTTCGTTGTGGATCCGAAACGTTAATGGACCTTCATGTTCTGAGCCCTCAGGTTCCAAGCACGCACCGCACGACACGCTCGCCAAATCGCCAGGCGAGGCGCTTTGGGCGCACGATATGCCCTTGGGAGATACCCGCATTACAATTATTTTTTCAATACCCGCATTACACAATTATTTTTCAATAAAGCCCGATGTGGCACGTTGTCTCTTAAGATACTTTGTCTCGACGAGACAAGAGGAAGGAATGTCAAGTCGTAGATTCTTTATTGACAACTCAATATTATGACAGCCGACTGCATGTCCCAACGTGAGGTAAACCCCGCCGTGAACGCGAATAGAGCGGCGTGCAGGGAGTGTTGGGATTCGTGTGGAGGCACAAGGGTGCGCGCCAGGACGGGGGGGGGGGGCGGCGTGGCGTCGTCGCGTTGAGATGGTTGTGCCAGGTCGATCGGCGATCTCTGAATTAAATCGGATTTTTGTCATGTGTGTTGTGAAATTAACGTCTATCCGAGAATCCTGGCAATGTTCGTTTAATTAAAATGTGGTACAAACCTGCGTTTCCGCCGTGCGGCTCCGTGGAAGTTAGAGTAGAGTTATTGTGTGTTCAGGCAAGAGCCGAGCGAGCCGCGAGTCACGGGTGTGCTGTATGAGGTTGCTCGGAGGATGTGTGCCCAAATGCATTGTGGGTCATTGCGACTTTGCTGAATGTCGGACGCTGGATGTCGGACGTTCATGCGCGCGTGAAATGTGTAGTTTCAAGTGGAGTGCTCGAATTGCAGATATAAACTTGAAAAACATTAATTATATTCCATATAATCATAGCGGCGCCTGAATTACAATAAACATGCTTCAGTTTGTGTTTAAAATGAGGTCATGCTGGACAATTGTATACGTGTGCTTTTTTCGAGGCTAGATAAGGCCGGTCGTAAAACCACGCCCACATGCGCGTGATTTTGCGTAACGCTAGTAGAATGTTTAGATTACAGACATAAACCTATCGTTAACCATATATATTTTGTATTAATCACAGCGACGCATGACTCTGTATAAACATGCTTTGAATTACTCATGTAAACAAACCCATAAAATATATGGGTTTGTTTGGCCAAGCATGCACTCTTCTCTTTGTGAGTTACATTTCTGTTTTCTCGGAGCCCAGAGAAACATTTGGTCCGAATGATAAGGAAGGGCTGACTCCCCCGAATGACAGCGGATAACGGTGGGAGGGACTCTCACCAGTCGCTTTGTTCTCTCAGAGATTTTCTGATAATCGTATTCATATATAAGTGAATGAGAATCAATGTGTTTCCAGGAAGGCTTGACTTGGCATGAAGCTGGTTCTTGCTGTAGATGTCTTGTCTCCTCCGGATCTGTATAAGTTGGTTTTAATAAAAAGCTGCGTCATTTTTCAGGCTATTTGTGGACTTCTTTTCCAAACGAAGAGCTGCTTCTTCACATATATATGTATATATATATATGTATATATATGTATATATATGTATATATATGTATATATATGTATATATATGTATATGTATATATATATATATATATATATATGTATATATATATATATATATATATATATATATATATATATATATATATATATATATATATATATATATATATATATATATATATATATAATTCCAGTAATCTCTGTGTGTATGTGTGTGTGTCTGTGTGTGTGTGTGTGTTTGTCTGTGACCGCTGTTTCTCGACAACCACGGGTCCGATATACTTGAAACTTGCCAGGTATATTGCTGGGGACCCGAGGATGTGCCTTTTCAAGGTTTGAAATTAATCGGACAAGTGGTTCCCAAGGTATGGTCACCGTACTCGCAAGCCGTTCGCTTTGGCTTTGCGAATGGACCAAACCATTTCATGTAAATAGAGGGGGGGGGGGTTCTACCGTACTCGCAAGCCGTTCGCTTTGGCTTTGCGAATGGACCAAACCATTTCATGTAAATAGAGGGGGGGGGGGGTTCTGTGGTCGTTACTGCCACGTGGTTTCAAAGTTTTTTTTGTTGTTGTTGTTTGCACGCATGTTTTTTTGCACCCACGTACGGGCACGCCCTAGTATATATAAAGCGCGGCATTATGCGCGCTGCTTGCGAGCAAGGAGGAAGCGGACAAGCGGTAACTTATAAGCGTCTTTATTTCAGGAGCTCACTGTAACACTGGCGCGCTCCGGGCTGCGCGCCCGGTGTATATCATGAGGCCACGCCTACCCCTCGGGCGTGGCCACCGCCCACTTGGTGCGCGGAATGATGTCACCACGCCAGTGGGCTTTTGTGTCCGCCACACGCGCCACCACAGAATTCCCGCGCACCTGGAGGGCCAGTTTGCGGGACAGACGAATGACCCGGCCGAAGCGCCCCCTGGCGATCGGCGGCGTCCGGGGTGCAGGGATGCCAGGTGGGATGCCCCTGGCTGCCCCTGGGATGGGTGCAGGACCGGGGGGCGGTGTGGCGGCGGGGCTGGGCGGTGCCGGGGTCCGCCCGCAGGGGGGTGGCCCCGACGTGGGGGTCAGGCCACTGGCGGTGGATGGTCCACGTCGAGGTGGGCCGGCTTGAAGCGGTCTACCGAAACGCGGTCAGGAGTACCGCCGATGTCCAGGGTGAAGTGCTTCGCCCCGATCTCCAGCACGCGGAAAGGCCCGTCGTACGGGGGCCGCAGTGGTGTCCGGTGGGCATCGTGGCGGACGAAGACGTACTCCGCCGTGCGAAGCTCCGGGGCGACGTGCATCAGTGGATGCCCGTGGCATGCCATTGGCACCGGGGCGAACCTCTGGGCGGTCTCTTGCAGAGCGGAGCGCTGCTGTGCCGCGGACCATGGTGCCGTGGAGTCGGGGAGGAACTCGCCCGGCACCCGCAGTGGTTGCCCGAAGACCAACTCCGCCGCGGATGCGCGCAGGTCCTCCTCGGGCACCGTCCGGAGGCCCAGCAGGACCCAGGGGAGCCTGTCGACCCAGCCGCCATCGTGGAGGGTGGGCCGGAGTGCGGCCTTCAATGAGCGGTGAAATCGCTCACACAGGCCGTTAGCCTGGGGGTGGTAGGCCGTGGTTCGGTGCAGCCGGACCCCGAGCCCCTGCGCGACCGCCCCCCAGAGCTCCGAGGTGAACTGGGGGCCGCGGTCGGATGAGATGTCTGAGGGGGCGCCGAACCAGGCGACCCAGGTGGCGATGAAAGCCTGCGTGACATCGGCCGCCGTTGTCGACGCCAAGGGCACGGCCTCCGGCCACCGGGTGGTGCGGTCCACCATGGTGAGGACGTAGGTGAAACCCCGCGAGGGGGGCAGAGGTCCCACCAGGTCCACGTGGACGTGGTCAAACCGGCGTTCCGGCACCGTGAACGGGGCCAACGGGGCCTGGGTGTGCCGGTGCACCTTGGCGCGCTGGCACGCTAGGCACGTCCGGGCCCAGCCGCGGACGGCCTTCCGGAGGCCATGCCAGACGAACTTGTCGGCGATCAGCCTTTGGGAGGCCCTCGCGCCCGGGTGGGACATGCCGTGGATGGCGTCAAACACCTGGCGCTGCCAGCCCGCGGGCACGATGGGGCGAGGACGCCCGAGGGAGACGTCGCACAAGAGGGCCGCGCCCGCGCCGTCGAACGCCACCTCGGTGACGCGGAGGCCCGTGACGGCGGTCCGCAAGGCCTGGACGTCGGGGTCAGTGGCCTGGTCCGCTGCCATCCGGGCATAGTCGATGCCGAGGTGGACTGCATGGGCGACGGCCCGGGAAAGGCAATCCGCCACCGGCTTGTCCTTCCCCGCGACGTGCTGGATGTCCGTCGTGTACTCGGACACGGCGGAGAGGTGACGCTGCTGCCGGGCCGACCACGGCTCGGTGACCTTGCCCATCGCGAAGATCAGCAGCTTGTGGTCGACGAAGGCAGTGAACGCACGGCCCTCGAGCAGATGGCGGAAGTGCCTGACCGCCAAGTGAAGCCCAAGCAACTCGCGGTCGAAGGTACTGTAACCGCGTTCGGGCGGGCGAAGCTGCCGGCTAAAGAACGCTAGCGGTTGCCAAGCTCCACGCACCCATTGCTCGTGCACCGCGCCCACCGCGTAGTCCAAGGCATCAGTGGTGAGGGCGATCGGTGCATTGGGCGCCGGGTGCGCGAGCATGGTGGCGTTAGCCAAGGCGAGCTTCGCGCCCGTGAACGCCGTGTCCATATGCTCGGTCCAGGTAACGTCGCCTTTGCCCGGCTTACCTCGGAGAGCTTCGTGCAGGGGGCGCAGGAGCTGGGCGATACGGGGCAGGAACCGATGGTAAAAGTTCACCATGCCCAGGAACTCCTGCAGCCCTCTGATCGTGCGGGGGCGCGGAAACCCCTTCACCGCCTCCACCTTGGCCGGCAGGGGGACGGCTCCGTGCCTGGTGACACGGTGCCCCAGAAAATCGATTATGGTGGCGCCGAACCGGCACTTTGCGGGGTTCACAATCAGGCCATGCTGGCCCAGGCGTTCAAAGAGCGTGCGGAGGTGGCGTAGGTGCTCTTCGCGGGACGCGCTGGCGACGAGGATATCGTCCAGGTAGACGTAGACAAAATCCAAGTCACGCAGGACGCTGTCCATCAGTCACTGGAACGCCTGAGCCACATTCTTCAGACCGAAGGGCATGCGCAGGAACTCGAAGAGTCCGAATGGCGTGATGACCGCCGTCTTCGGGATGTCCTCCGGCCTGACGGGGACCTGATGGTAGCCGCGTATGAGGTCCACCTTCGAGAAGAAGGACATGCCCGCCAAACGGGCGGAAAAGTCCTGAATGTGGGGGACGGGGTAGCGGTCGGGAGTCGTGGCGTCATTGAGACGGCGATAGTCCCCGCACGGTCGCCATCCCCCGCCGGGCTTCGGCACGATGTGCAGCGGCGACGCCCAAGTGCTCTCTGAGCGCCGAATGATGCCGAGTCGCTCCAGAGTAGCGAACGCCGCTTTTGCCACCACCAGCTTTGTCGGCTCGAGGCGGCGTGCCCGGGCGTAGACCGGTGGCCCGACGGTGGGGATGTGATGGGCCACCCCGTGCTTGACGGCCCCCGCCGAGAAGGTGGGCCGCGTGAGGGCCGGGAAGCCGGCGAGGAGGCGGGTGAATGCGTCCGCTGCCGGAAGCGTACAGACCAACGTGGCCGGAACCGAACCGTTCGGCAAGCCACTTGGCAAGCTGCTCGTTGAGCTGGGCAACGCACAAGCGAGCGAGCTGAACGTCTCGGCCTGGACAAGACGTCTGCGCTTGACGTCGACCAGGAGCCCATTAGCGCACAGGAAGTCCGCGCCAAGCAGTGCCATGGGCACGTCGGTGGTGACGAACGTCCATCGGAAAACCTGCCCTCCGAACCGCAGAGAGAAGCAGCGTTTTCCGTACGTACGGATGGGCGTCCCGTTCGCGGCAAGCAGCCCGGGGCCCCCACCCATGGCGTGCTTGTCTGACGTGCCAGCGGGAACGACACTCACCTGCGCTCCCGTGTCGCACAGGTAACGGCGCCCGGAGAAGGTGTCCGTTATGAACAGCAGGCTGCTCGAACGGCCGGCGCTCATCGCCACTATTGAGCGCCGGCCCAGGCGTTTCCCGACCTGTTGAAGGAGCATGGCGGACGACACTGCCGAGCTTCGTGGCCGAACTTGGCGTGGAACCAGCACCAGGTGGTGGAGCTGGAGGAGCGCGGCTGGCTCCGCCAGGCCGGTGGAGTTGGCGGGTTTCCCCGCGGTGGCGGTTTTCGCCGCGGCGGTGGGCGGGGCGTGGCGGCAGTCACGAGGTGCGTATCAGCATGCTGCGTATGCTGTATAAGCTGATGCTGTGGATCAGCAGCATCAGCAGCAGCATCAGCAGCATCAGCCACGAGGGCCGTGACGGCCACGCCGACTCTCGCCCGCGTGTCCGAAGCGGCGAAGTACTTGTCCGCCTCAGCTGCCAATGCTCGGGGTTCCGTTAGCCCGGTCCCGGCCAACGCGAGGCGAACCTGCGCTGGAAGTTGGCGACGGAAAAGCGCCCGGAATAGAGAACCAGGGGCTTCGTCGCCCAACAGTGACAGCATATGGTCCATTCGGACCGACGGGCGCGTGTCACCGAGCTCGGGGAGATCCAGGAGGCGGTCGGCCCGTGCGTCGTCCGTGAGGCCGAACGTGGCTAGGAGTAGCCGCTTGAGTGCCTCGTACTTGTGGCCGTCCGGTGGGTGGCGAAGGACGGACACAACTCGAGCGGCCGTGCCGGGCCCGAGGGAGGCGACGACGTGGCAATAGCGCGTGTCATCGCCGGTGAGGCGCCGAAGCTGAAATTGGGCTTCGGCCTGGATGAACCAGACTTCGGCCTGAGCCTGCCAAAATTCGGGAAGTTTGATGAAGTTGGCCATGGCAATGGCGTCGCGTGTGGAAGGATCGCTCCGGCAGATCCAACGTCAAGGGGGTCACCAGTAAAGCGCGGCGTTACGCGCGCTGCTTGCGAGCAAGGAGGAAGCGGACAAGCGGTAACTTATAAGCATCTTTATTTCAGGAGCTCACTGTAACACTGGCGCGCTCCGGGCTGCGCGCCCGGTGTATATCATGAGGCCAAGCCTACCCCTCGGGCGTGGCCACCGCCCACTTGGTGCGTGGAATGATGTCACCACGCCAGTGGGCTTTTGTGTCCGCCACATATATATATATATATATATATACATATATACATATATATATATATACATATATACATATATATATATATACATATATACATATATATATATATACATATATACATATATATATATATACATATATATATATATATATATATATATATATATATATACATATATACATATATATATATATACATATATACATATATATATATATATATATATATATATATATATATATATATATATATATATATATATACATATATACATATATATATATATACATATATACATATATACATATATATACATATATATATATATATATATATATATATATATATATATATATATATACATATATACATATATATATATATACATATATACATATTATATACATATATACATATATATATATATATATATATATATATATATATATTGTTGTGGACATGAGGATTGTGTTTTGTTATTGTGTTTTTTATTATTATTGCTTGATTCTGGACCCTCCTTACTCCAGTTATGTATAAAGGTCAAAGGGCGTCCCATAATTAGGTCATAAACAATCACGTCAGCCAATCATAGATTTCCCCCTTGTTGATAGTTATATCTTTATTATGTGTATTAGGGTAAGGCCTTGTCTTCCATTAAGATGACACTCCATTGCACCAAGAGAAATAAGATAGATTCCCTTCATTCCCCATTCCCATTCCCAAAACTTCCATTGCCAAGCCTCAATTGCAAGCTACCTCCCCTCCAAGCCTCCATTGCCAACTGCACTGGGCAGTTTGCCAGGTTTGCTACAGCTGTGGGTTGCTGATTTCGCCCCAAAACCACCATTGAACATGTGCTCAGCTCGGGGAAGAAGGGCGTGCCCGCCCATCGTCATCAAGGGCGGAGCCAGAGGGCCGTGCCAACCAATCAGGGCCGAGGCGAGCTGACCGATGGGCGTGTCCTAAAGGCCGGCGGCTTGATCTCCTGAGGTGCTATAAAAGCACGCGCGCAAGAAGCAAGGTTGTTGTTGAGTTGAGTGGTTGGACCAGACGAGTCAGATGAGTCCTGGAGAAAGCACGCGACGTCCACGCAGCAGCAGCAGCAGCAGCAGCAGCCACAGCAGCAACAGCGGCAGCTTCAACAGCAGCTTCAGCAGCAGTCACAGCAGCTTCAGACACAGCAGCTTGGGGCCTGGACGGCAGTTTTGAGCGGGGCCGCGAAGGAACGGCGGCTGCCAAACGCGCCGATCGTGCTGCAGTATCCGTGGACCTTCCTCTCCCTCCAGCCATCCACCTCCTGCCAGTCCTATCATCATTCCCCGCGTGAGTCTGTCCTTGTTTGTTCTGTCCCTGGGTTAATTAAGACTGTAGGTAAGCTAGCGTTGCACTGTCTCTAATATCTTCTGTACATTATTTTCTTATCTTTCCTTCTTCCTTGGTTACTTTGAGCGTGTATATAGTAGGAATAAATTTAGTAGTATTTCCAACCTTTTTGTCTTCTTCTTCTTCTTCACATCCGTGTCGCCTTTGTCTTTTCCCTATTGAATACCTGTGGCGCGATTTTGGCCAACGTTCGGGAAACGGGTTAGTCGGGGTAACTGTTCGGCCGCGGTGCCATCCGCTCGGCAAATCAACATCCTTATCCGCGGTCCGTAACAATATATATAGGAGCGGGGGTTGGCCTTGCGGTCCCCCGGACAATCTTCTCCATTTTGCCCTATTTTCTGCATCTCTCCTTGTTAACGCCCTTGCCCATATTTCTTCTTCCACCACCTTTAGCCAAGTCTTTCTCGGTCTTCCCCGTCCTCTACTTCCTGCTACATTCATTTCCATCATTCTTTTCAACCAGTCGCTTTCATCCAATGGTATGTAAGTATGTAACAGCATCCCAATAGTATGTAACAGAATTAATAGACGAATTAATAGACGTAGGCATGATCAAAGGCATTTTGAGGCAGGACGTAATTAATATCCTGTACATCCATGCGATCCTTTTCCACAGACAGGCACACATACAGACATGAATGAATGCTGCCTTTTTATGGTATAGATATATGCGAGGGGGAGGGCAGGGGCCAGGACGTTTTACATGCTTGAGAGAAGACTTCTTACATACTTGGGAGATTAAACCCCTGAAGACCATTAAGACACTTGAAGACCTCAAACACCCTTAAGACTCTTTAAAACCCCGAATATCCCAAAGACCCTTTAGACCCCAAAGACCCAAAGACACATGAAGACCCCCCAAGTTGCTTCTGTTTCTTTCAATGCAGCAATAGATAACACAACAAAATAACTCAGCTATCTGCCATGAAGACAGGAAGACCTCTACTTCGGCCTGATTCAAGTAAATCTCATCTTATTTCTCCTAAAGTTCTGTCATATTGTACTAGAAAGAGAGAGAGGTATATAACCTGTAATACAAATAGAAGTAGTAAGGTGGAATCCCTTGTGAACTGTTCAACAATCCAAACAGACAGATTCAAGCGTACAACCATAGACAGCATTGAGGAGCTACTTCAGGTCGCAGGTAAAGGCTGTATTGCCATCTAGAGGTGAGATACCACCACTCATGTTCAGTACCAGGTTTACAATGAGAATATTTTTTATACACATTGGTACACGATACGTTTCAATAAATAATATGTATATAATTTAATGCTAAAATATGTGAAGAACTTCGTGGGATCAGCAAATGGCAAGCTTCTTTTATCCGCTGTTTTTGTACACCGCTCTTTTCCGATTCCATCCCCAGGCTCTGCATGACGTCATCGCCGGGTACTGAAGGGGGTCCAGCGATGACAAGGCCTGAAAGGGAGTACTCAGTTTTCACTTCGGTGTTTGTTTTTACTTGCGAAAATCAAAGATTTTCGATCATGAAAACCGATCATCATGAAACTTCACCAAGTTGTAGAGGTCATCACAGTTGAGAAGCCCATTGATTTTTGAGGTCAAAGGTCATCCGGATGTCGAATTTCTAAAATCGCCCTGTGGGCAACTGACATACAGACAGACTCATTGTAAAGAACTTATATTGGTTGGTCTTGTGCATTATTACTTCGCAAAAAAAAAAATATATATATATATTTGCAAGATGTTGATCACTCCGGTTTGTGTGTTTGTTTGTTACTTTGTTACTTGGTAAAAAAAAAGAATTTTTTTTTGCAAGTATGTTGATTACTCTTGTGTGATTACTTGTGTGTGTTTTTCTGTCCACTCACTTTTACTTGCCTACAGGTCACAATTTTAAACCGGTCTTCACGAAACTTCACCAACTGGTAGAGTTCGTGGTCCGACAAATCCTATATATTTTGAGGTCAAAAGGTCAAAGGGTCAACATAGGCCAAAGGTCAACCACTTTTTTGAATTGCTAAAATCCTCAATTTTCATCCGATTGACTTGAAATTTGAATAGGATTTACATATCAGAATAGTGAATTCAACTACCAACTATTTTTGAGATCAGCATAGGGCAAAACGTCAACATAGGCCAAAGGTCAACCACTTTTTTGGAATTTCCCAAATCCTCAATTTTCATCCAATTGACTTGAAATTTAAAGCAGATTTACACATAAGCTAACTGAATTCTAACACCAACTATTTTGAGATCAGCGTAGGCCAAAAGGTCAACTTAGACCGAAGGTCAACCACTTTTTAAAATTTCTATAATCCTCAATTTTCATCCGATTGACTTGAAATTTGAAAAGGGTTTTCATATCGGCAAACTGAATCAAACCCCCAACAATTTTTAAGGTCAAAATTGGTCAAAAGGTCAAATAGGCCAAATTTCTAAATCCTCCATTTTCATCTGATTGATTTGAAATTTTAAGAGGATTTGCATACCAGGTCACTGAATTCAACCACCAATTATTTTTGAGGTCATCATGGGCTAAAAACTTATTTTATGGATTTTGCAAATATCATGCTATGCACAACATATTTCTTGTTTGTTTGTTTGTTTGTCTGGGCGATATCTCAGCCATCCTTTGTGCTAGGAAGCTGAAATTTTGGCACAACAGTGGGCATGTGCTTTGGCAAAAAAGATATTGTTTATTCTTTGATTAATCAATTAATTTATTAATTACTTAATTAATTAATTGATCAATCACCCCTCAAACTCAGATCATTCACCAATGCACACGCAGAGAATGCAGACAGGCAGGGAGGCAGGCAAAGACCTGCAGGCAGGCAACAAGAGATGGGCAGGCAAAGAGCTCGGCAGGGAGAACGAGCTCGGCAGGGAAAACGAGCTCGGCAGGCAGGCAAAAAGAGTGTGGCAGGGGGGCAACAAGAGCTAGGCATATTTCAGGACAACAAGAGCGAGGCAGGCAGGCAACAAGAACTAGGCAGACTGGCAACAAGAGCTTGGCAAGTGGGCAAAAAGAGCTTGGCAGGTGGTAACAAGAGCTCGGCTGGCGGGCAACAAGAGCTCGGCAGGCGGGCAAAAAGGGCTGCTGGCGGGCAACAAGAGCTAAGCAGCTTATGCCTGTGGTACTTTATAATCCCTTAGCGTGGGCGTGGCCTGCCAGTGCAATCTAGAAGGTACTTGATGGTATCCGCGATGCCGATTGGCACATCACCGCTTCACCTTGCCCTTGCCAGCCAATCCCAGCCGATGTGCCCCAGAAGACACTTCTGAAGTGATTGGGCCAATATGATCCATGTATAGCATGATATTTCAAAAAGTTGTGGATAGATGATAACAAAACTGGAGGGATGAGTTGGTAAGGCAACAAGAACAGACCGATTAGATTTTGGTTCAGGTCCGAATCCATATCTGGCCTATCAGTGGATACAAAACGTAAACTGTCCAGCCTGGCGGAGGTATGCTCTCTACCGAGTGCCATTCTAGCTTGGAGTGTGGATTGGTAGCAATGGGAATTCAGCGTAAATATTCAGTGACCAAGTTTTGCAGTGGGTGGAAAGTTCATTCAATTCAATTCCCACCAGCTGAGATTTCCAAACCATGCTTGCTGTACCTCAGAAGGGTGGAATTAAGAAATCTCGGCTGGGAAACGTATTTCAGCACGTTTTGGGCCTACCACCTGACCGAAGATCACCAAAGTTCTTTCCATACCAACCGATCACCACCAGACACCTATCCCCTCTCTACGTTACTTCTACAGCCCCAACTCACCCCTATCTATATTCCCCATAGCTTTGCTCTCAGCAATTTCTATTTGGTATTTCTCACAGCATTTATTTCTGGTTCCCCATTCAAATATATCAGCTTTAATTCGTTATTGCAACTTGTGATGCGATACAAATAGTCTCCGAAAAAGGTCGTCAAAAGATTTTGCAGGAGATTTATTTTCGAATTTACATGGGGTCTTTAAAGGGGTTTAAAGGGTATAAAGGTCGAAGTCATCTCCAGTGTCTTAAAAGGATCTAAATTTGGTCTGAAGATAATACTGCTCTCCCCTCTGGGCTGGTGCTCCTGCCTCACACCTAGCTCGTCTTCACGCTGTTGAAACCAAAGCGTTCAGAATCATTGGAATCTCCCGCGATGACGCTATCTCCGAGGGCCTTTCACTTACTCACCGCAGGCAGGTTGGTGGTCTTTCCGTCTTCTACCGACTCCTCTCCGGTCTTGCTCCCCCAGCTCTCTCTGGGCTCTGTCCCCCAAATATTCCTGCAGGTCGCACAAGATCTGCCTGCAACCCTCTTCTGGTTAAACTGCCAAAATCAAGACTCTCTGCTCACCTTCACTCCTTCATTCCTCTTTTCTCCCACCTCTGGAACAAACTCCCTCACTCTCTTCAATCCCACTCCTCCCTCCAGGTCTTTAAAACGGCTGTTCACCACCATCTCTTATCTTCCCCAATCCAAAACCTTGATCTTTTCTACCCCCGCTAATTTCACCACAAATCCACTTTTTTGAGGTGACTTTTGTCTTCTTTCCTGGAAGTCCTTGGTGTCCTTGCGTTTTATACCTATCCTGCCTCCCCCCAGGCCCTCTGCCTCCCACACATCTCCCGATGTCCCTGCCCTCAAATGTTGTGTTTGTGTGCTTCCTCCCCTTCTCTCCCCATCTTGTCGACCACTCCCCTTTTTATATACCTTGTTTGCTTGTTTGTTTGATTTGTTTGTTTGATAAATGTTAGCTCTTTCACGAGCCTCGACTCTGTATACAAAAAAAAAAAAAAGGGGGGGGTCTAAAGAGTCTAAATAAAGTTGGAAGGGGTCAAAAGAGTTTGAGAAGGGGCCTTAAATAGGTATGACGGGCTCCAAAGGGTGTAAAGGTCTAAGGGATGTCAAGGGTCTAAGCTGACTTAGGGGTCTAAGCAGTTTTAGGCGTTTAAAGGGGTCTAAATGAGTGGAGGGGTCGAAGGTGACTAAAGGTCAAAAACATTTCGTATCTCAATAGTATGTCACAGAATTAATAGACGTAGGCATGATCAAAGTCATGTTGAGGCAGTACGTAATTAATATACTGTACAGACATGCAATCCTTTTCCACAGACAGGCACGCATGCAGACATGAATGAATGCTGCCTTTTTATGTGGTATAGATACATGTGAGGGGGAGGGAAGGGGCGAGGACTTTTTACATGCTTGAGAGAAGACTTCTTACATACTTGGGAGAATGAACCCCTGAAGACCATTAAGACGCTTGAAGACCCCAAACACCCTTAAGACCCTTTAAACCCCCGAATATCCCAAGGACCCTTTAGACCCCAAAGACCCCTCGGACACATGGAGACCCCTAAGTAGCTTCTGTTTCTTTCAATGCAGCAATAGATAACACAACAAAATAACTCGGCTATCTGCCATGAAGACAGGAAAACCTCTACTTCGACGACATCTATGCTTGATTCAAGTGAATCTCATATTATTAGTCCCCTGGCGGTGTACACCGGAGGGGACTATAGGTTTGCACGCCGTCCCTCCGTCAGTCCGTCAGTCCGTCAGTCCGTCAATCCGTCAGTCCGTCAGTCCGTCAGTCCGTCACGCAAAGAACAGTTTTCCGGACATTTATCTAAACGCTTAATGCTAATGATTTCAAACTTGGTACATGGTTTCATCATGATAAGTTACAGATCAAGTTCGAACTTCACGACTTTTCGATCATTTTTGACAAAGTTATGGCACTTTGAACTTTGGGAATTCTGATAATTCGGATGATCCTTAACTCAGTGCCATTTTTAGTTTTAATTTCCTTTAAAAACCAATTTCTCTGCAATAATAGGACCGATTGAGATTAAATTTTCACCATAGGAGGGACTCGGTCTGTAGAATATTTTAATGGTAATTATGACGTCACATGTCACGTGGTTCTGCCGCCATATTGTTTTTTGTGAAAACACAAAAACCCCTTTTTCTCTGCAACGGCTGAACAGATCGAGGCCAACCTTTGCAGGCAGAATGGCATACCCATGACAAACAAAAACGTCATCGAGCCTGACGTCATGCGTCACATGGTTTCAGAGTTATGACGTTTTTAAGCATGAACATTTAAAACCTAGCTCCTCCCTCATTTTTGATCCAATCGAGGGGAAACTTCACAGATCTGTTCAGCATGTCAGTCTACTGAAATGCCCTTTTGGAATTGGCGTTAGGCCACGTGGTTTGGCAAATATCGTTAATTAAACGAAAATATTTTTAAAATGGATATCTCTTGTTTATTCCAGAGTTCTCCTCAAGCCGCACCGCGTGCCCTCAACCTCGTCTCGTGAACGTCAACAGCGCGCGCTTTCCGGAGGGGCGGAGCCAAGCCGAGCAACATATATATACACATCAATCATTGATCGTGAACTGGAAAATATAATAAATTAATGATATTTAGCGACTCGAAAGGTTCTTTATCAACAACTTATTTTCTCGTGCTTCTGCTGACCTGTCTGCAAGGTGTATAAATCGAAGTCCCGAGTGCGAATCACAGGTGAGCCCGTCCTGAGGTAATTAGTGATTGGGAACGATTCAGAACCTGTGGGTAAATAACCCTTGGTAATTTCTCCAATAGTTTTCCGGACGACAGACTGCCGGTAGGGGACATGTATTGCAGCGCAATACTCAGAATGCTTGTTACTCCTAAAGTTCTGTCATATTGTACTAGAAAGAGAGAGAGAGGTATGTAACCTGTCATACAAATAGAAGTAGTGAGGTGGAATCCATTGTGAACTGTATGTAACAATTGAGCTCCTTCGGGTCGCAGGTAAAGGCTGTATTGCCATCTGGAGGTGAGATACCACCACTCATGTTCAGTACCAGGTTTACAATGAGAATATTTTTGTACACATTGGTACACGATACATTTCAATAAATAATATGTGTATAATTTAATGCTAAAATGTGTGGAGAACTTCGTGGGATCAGCAAATGGCAAGCTTTTTTATCCGCTGTTTTTGTACACCGCTCCTTTCCTATTCCATCTCTCGGCTCTGCATGGCGTCATCGCCGGGTACTGAAGGGGGTCCAGCGATGACGAGCGCTGAAAGGGAGTACTCAGTTTTCACTTCGGTTTTTGTTTTTACTTGCGAAAATCGAAGATTTTCGATCATGAAAACCGATCATCATGAAACTTCACCAAGTTGTAGAGGTCGTCACAGTTGAGAAGCCCCTTGATTTTTGAGGTCAAAGGTTATCTGGAGGTCGAATTTCTAAAATCGCCCTGTTGGCAACTGACATACAGACAGACTCATTGTAAAGAACTTATATTGGTTGGTCTTGTGCATTATTACTTATCAAAAAAAAAAAAAAAATTGTTAGATGTTGATCACCGGTTTGTGTGTGTGTTTGTTACTTAGCAAAAAAAATAAATAAATTTGCAAGTATGTTCATTACTCCGGTTTGTGTGTGTGTGTGTGTTTGTCTGTCCGCTCACTTATACTTGCCTTCAGGTCACAATTTTAAACCAATCTTCATGAAACTTCACCAACTGGTAGAGTTCGTGGTTAAACATATCTTATATATTTTTGCGGTCAAAAGTTCAAAAGGTCAACATAGGCCAAAGGTCAACCACTTTTTTGAAATTTCTAAAATCCTCAATTTTCATCTGATTCACTTGAAATTTGAATACGATTTACATATCAGCAAACCGAATTCAACCACCAACTATTTTTGAGATCTGCATAGGCCAAAAGAGCAACATAGGCCAAAGGTCAATCACTTTTTTTCAAATTTCTAAAATCCTCAATTTTCATCCGATTGACTGGAAATTTGAAAATGATTTTCATATCAGCTAACTGAATTTTACCACCAACAATTTTTGAGATCAGCATAGGCCAAAAGGTCAATATAGGCCAAAGGTCAACCACTTTTTTCAAATTTCTAAAATCCTCAATTTTCATCAGATTGACTTGAAAATTGAATGGGATTGACGAATCAGGTAACTAAATTCAACCAACAACTATTTTTGAGGTCAACACAAGTCACAAGGTCAACATAGGCCAAAGGTCAACTACTTTTTCAAATTTCTAAAATCCTCAATTTACATCCGATTGACTTGAAATTTGAAAAGGATTTTCATATCAGCTAACTGAATTCAACCACCAACTACTAACAACCACCAACATAGCCACCTGCTGTCTTCTATCAGTTGTCTGGCTTCAGCACTTGATGAAACTGACTTCAACTCGTCGTCAACATAGAAGTGCTTCTTGATGAAATCTGTAGCTTTCTTTCCACAACTCTTCTCAAATGAATCGGCAGCAGATTTGAGTGCAAAGTTTGCACATCCTGGTGAGGAGGTTGCACCAAAGAGGTGGACAGTCATACGCTACACCATTGGTGGATTGTCCAGTTGGCAGTCCTCCCACCATGAGAATCTCAGTAGATTGCCGTCCTGCTCATCAACACCGACTTGGTGAAACATGGCCTCAATATCACAAATGAAGGCCACATGTTCCTTGCGGAAGCGGCACAAAACACCAAATCGATTGTTGGTCATATCAGGGCCTTGCAGTAGGTGTCTGTTGAGCACTTCCCCTTCATACTCTGCATTGCAATCAAAGACGATCCTTATCTTCCCAGGCTTCTTTGGGTGATATACACCATGGTGGGGTATGCACCACACATATCCATTGTCGAGAGCAAGCTCACTCTCCGGGACCCTCTCAGCATAGCCGTTGTCAATCATGCCTTCATGGCGACAGTGTAGTCATCCTGGTATCCAGGGCAGCTGATCATTTTAGCCTTCAACTTGTTAAGTCTGCCATCACGAACATCACGAACATCACTGCCATCAGTTTATTGTTTGGAAGTTGGATCTTATCTGTCTTTAGAGGTCGTGGCATTTCAAAATGACCATCGTCCTTTGAGTGGATTCCTTCTTGCATTTTTTGGAGGAATCTTCTATCTTCGACAGACACCTTCTCATCCGTGGCCCTTTCACTAAAGTCCAACTCAAACATCTTGCTGACCTGGATGGGAGTTATCTCCTTCACTTGGGTACGAAAGGTAAAATGACACTGTCTCATGTGATGAGGTTGCAAATCCACTGGCATGGTTGTTGTCACTTGTATCTTCACGATGCATCATTCCAACGACACCCCATTACAGTGCAGTGCTTAATGCATAGGGGTCTTCTTCATTACCGTGCACCACGTCTCTGGGTCTGATAGCACGTGAACAGGTACAACCAATTAGAAATCCAACTTCTGTGAACTTTAGATAGGGAGAGAGCAAGTTTGCAACTCCTTTCAAGTGCGACCACCATCTAACTGTACCTGACCTCGGAATCTGGCTATGATTAGCATTAATCGACCGTCTCGAGTAGGTACCTGGCAATGGTATCTCCTTGTTCTCATTCAATCCCTTGACGACAAGACCATGTATTTTCTTGGACGACACTGTACCTTTGCCCAGTATTGTAGACAAATTCAGTTTAACTGCTTCTCCATCCACTTCGAGCTTGTCCAGAACAGAGTCTGAAACAAAGCAAGAATCAGCATGTTCGTCGAGTAGGGCGTACACAATCACATTGTTCTGTGGATTGTCTTGATGGTGAAGCAAAACAGGGACGATGAGAGTATGAAAACAGTTCTGAGCAACATCGCAAGTCTGGACACGATGTGCAGTGGTGATCTGGACTTTGGTCTCCTTGCACTCACGGATGTCCTTTGTTTCTTTCTCAGGTGTTGACTGTGAATCGTCATGGAGCAGTGTCGGGTGAGGGCGTCCACAGGTGGAGCACTGCTTCTTATGTTTGCATTCGCGTCGTCTGTGACCCCATCTCATACATCCAAAACAAAGGCCTCTTTTCTTGAGATAATCCAGTCTATTGCTGAGATTCATGGCTGTGGTGACTCTGGCACAGAACGCATTTAGGCACGGAATCTGTAAAGCTGGGCTGATCGCTGCCTTTGCGAGACGTGGGGTTTAATAAAACCTCATTTGTCTTAGAAGCGAAACTCCAAGCACGACCAAACTTGTGATGAATGGTGGGTTTAATGTTCTCTTTCTTGTTGTCATCAGGATTTAGGTTGAAGGGGCTGCAGGCAATGTGTACCTCTCGACCTATAATCTTGCACAGCTCGGAAAAGGGAGGGTAGTGAACATACTGAGTGTCAGTTTTAAGATCAGCATCAGTACTGTCGGGACCATGTGTCCATTGGTCGATAACACAAAGCCACTTTTCCTGGATGTGCTTTGGGAGTTTCAGAAGAATCTTATTGTGCTCAGCCGGGCCGTCATGTACATTTAACTGGCTGAGAGTGGCCATGGCTGGAAGAGGAAGTCAGACAAGTTGCTAAGTGCTTTGCCATCTCCTTGCTTGACTGTCGGCCATTTATCTATCTTCTCACGAAAGGTGTTTTGGCGACCATAAACTTGTTGCCATATCGCTCAGCTAACAGTCTCTTTGCTTCGGTGTAGGCATCTGCAGTATTGAGAGCGAGTAGACCTTTGATGCACTTATGAGCCTCACCAGTGGTATATTGGCCCATGTAGCAGAGTCTGTCAGAGGCTAAAGGATAGCGTTTTTCAACGAGCACGATGAAGGAATTTATCCACACTGGATAATCAAACACACTGTCCTTGAAAACTTCTGGTTCCTTCTTAGGTAGTTCCTCTTGTCTGTGTGCTAGTACATCAGCTAGAGAAGATATGGCACTGGACATTGGTCGAGTCATTTGGTCGAGTACTGGGATCGGCTGGTTGAACCGTGTCACCGGGAACCGGTGAACTAGGCAAGGGTTGAGTGGGTACACCGAGTAAGGGGGCTGAACCTGCAGCATCGGGCTGGTACCAAAATGAATTTGAGTTCTCACCAATTGGAGCACACAGAGTGGAGGTATTCAGTTCTTCACATTCATCAGCTGTCCTTTGGGAAGTCACAATGGTGAACAGTGAGTCAGTCTTCATGGCAGGAAGTGTCATTGTTCAACTCTAATAATGACCCATCAGTAGCATGGGGTTGGTCAATAACAACATCAAATCCTGTCTGCTTCAGTTGAGTGTTGCCGTCGTCAAACTGATCCAACAAATTGATCCTAGCTCTACTCGCTTCCATCTCAGTTTGTAGATTAAGCAGTTCAGTCTGTCTTTTAAGCTCGAGACGTGACAGCTCCACCTGTTCAATCAGTCTTCTATTGTCAAGTTCCAGTTCATGCATGCGGTTGACAGCAGCAGAGCGAGCACTGAGTTCAGCTCTTTTCTGTTCTTCTTCAAGGCGTAAAAGTCAGCATTGGAGCGTAGAGAGTCTGACCTGGCTCTTGAAGCATTGGACTTATGAGATCTCTTGCTTACTACTGAGGCAGTGTCACCAAGCTGAAGATCATCTGTGGCCTCGGGCTGCAAGGGTTTAGTGAAGAATTCCTCCACAGTGGCCTTCAAAGCTTTAACATTCATGGCCTTCTTGCTGAATGTCTGGGTTTGTTGAGATTGCTCTTCTTCATCAAAGAGGCCAAAAAGAGCTTCTTCAGCGTTCTGAAACTCAGCATACTGCAAAACCCAGTCTTTATACTCTTCGTGTACCAGGTAGGCAGTTCCACCAGATTCTATCACACACATGATCCGTGGCATCTTTTGACAAAGTTCCTTGTTGAGTCGTTCATAGACACAATGCCTTTTTTCTCGTTGTAAATCCATACCTTTCTCTGTGAGCTTGATTTCTCTTCCAGTTCGACTCTTCGATCCAAAGGTGTTGCTCTCAGTCATGGCAAATCCCAAGGAGAGTTTTTACTGTGCCGGTTATCACATTTTATGTCTATAATCCTCAGAGGTCACGAGACTTGTGTTGGTTTCAAAAGCGTATCTTTAATTCACGTAAAAACTGAAAAGGAAAAATACAGCCATTCAGTACATGCCGTTAATTTATGGCGGCATAACGAACTTGCTGTATGATTTACACAAAACCTACTACGATACATTTTGCATCCACACAATAAAACAATTTGCCTAAAGTTACTTCAAGAAGTTCAATAATAAATTGAGATTCAGCTTACCTCTATCCAAGGGTCGGGTATTAAAGAGAAAACAACAAAAATGGAGCCGATCAATTATTTCGTTCGTCGCGGACAAAACGGTATGGCAGGATGAAGGCGGAAGTGCAAGAATGCTAATACAGCGCCCAAACACCACAGGAGGTCAGTCATAACAATACTTGCATAAACAACAGCGACAACCCCCGACATGCTCCCTGCACTTCGGCCCTTTCCAGCCACTCTTCCATTCCGTTCACGTCCGCCATTCCATATAGCAGCTTTTACCACGGGCGCTTAATTTCCTCAGAAAAAATAATAATTTAAATTTAGCAACGCAGTTTTTGTGTTCTTCCCCGACACTAATTAATTATAATATTTAGACCTCAGTCACTACGACCCCCTCCCCCTCGATGAGAGAGGCGATCGTTACAAATTTAGATTTAGTGGAAATTGCACTCAGCGGGTGTCGCACTCGAGCCCCAGACACCGAGTGTCTCACAGGGTTCAAATCCCTCTCTACTTACACCACTTGTCAGTGTCAGAAAGCTTGTATCCCACTTCTGACACCATTTGTCAAGTCCATAGCTGATGAAGACCAGCCTTTGACAGATAGCCGAACGTTGTTTTAACTCCGAGGCGTATAACCGGACTTGGCGGGATTATTTTTTTGCGCATGCGGGAAAGGCCTGAGGCCTCATCTGATGGGACGGCCGCCACGGGGTTTTACTCCTCGAAGCAATGAGGTAAAAATGAATGTTGAAGTGAAAAGTAAATCCTAACTTGAGACCTCTCCACTCAGACATACAAAACAGACAAGGGAATGATGAAAGAAAATACAAAGAAACTCCCCCTTTTGATTTGGCACTGAGTTCTGTGGTCTCGACGAGTGCTTTGGTGGGATCGGTCACTGAGGGGACTGTGCGTTGAAGCACCAAAACAATGGCACCAGTCAAGCGTGCCCGCAGACCGAGCCATGCTGCAGGCAGCCAAACGTCCCCCGTTCGATTCAAAAGCCAGCACAAGAGAGAGCGAGGACGCTTCTTCCTCCTCCTCTCCACGATTGCACACGAGCCAGGAACAGCCAAGCCAGGGTCAAAGAACAAAAGCAAAAGACAAAAGAGTCAAAAATGCGACCATTCTCAATGAAGCCAGGACCAAGAGAGAGAGAGAGAGAGCCAGCAATGCGAGACGGATTCTTCCTTTTTACGATCGTACATGAGCCAGGAATGCGATCGCCTGTGACCAATCCCAGAACCAGAGAGTGATGAAAATGAATGCGGCTGCTCGTCACGAAGCCCAGGACCAAGAGAGAGCCAAAATTGCGACGGCTTGCCATGAAACCCAGAACGAGAGAGGCCTAGGGGAGAGGATTCATCCTCCTTTGTCCCACGCTGACGTCACTCCCCGACCAATCCTGACATCCTATTACATCATCCCACGACTCCTTAACCAGTCACGAAGCGAGGGGTGTGGTTTCTCCATTACGAGTCCTTGGGAACGGGAATGTTTGGCTGGGCGGGGTTTACTTGCGCGATGGAATGTGCGGTGTATCTGTCGGGCCTGCCGGTGTTGTTGTAGCAATGGGGCTGATTGCATGGCTGGCCGAGTTTTTGTAAGAATATTAGGGAAAACTCAGAGGGGGGGCCAATTACACACTGGGGTTTATTAATCCTACGTTCTCGAAATAGTTAACACAAAAGCCACGCCCCTTATGGCGACATGCAAACACTCTTAACCTGCACGTTTACCCTGCTTACATACATTGAGGTGGTCTTCTTCTTTACGTCACATGGGCCATGCTAATTTACACAATCCTGACCACTGAGGTATTAAGCCCCTGTCACACATAGGCAAATTTGTCGGCGACTACTGGCGACTGAAAAAATCGCCGCCACCCGCCGACAATCGTAATGAAACCGTAATGGATGGTCTTCTGTAGTCGTGGTTATCCTCCCCAGGTCTGCTGCAGTCGGCAAGAGCCGCAAAGGGGCCAAATATTTTTTTTAATGTTTAAAAACGGCGCGCTCAGTCGTTCTCAAAAAAAATCCGCCATGCTGTCGTGATGGAACCGCCATGCTGTCGTCGGTATCCGTAATAAGACCGTAAAGCGGCCGCAACCCAGTCGCTCATAGTCTTCCGCAATCGCCCCAGCATCGCCCCACCAGCTATCACGGCAGAGATGCGAATGCCATACGGCCTTCCTGCGGCATCTTCCCGACTACGGGCCGACACTGTTGCGGCTGCATATCGACTACAGAAGAACTGTCACGTCTCCCCTGCGGCTATGGGAGACTGACGACGACAGCAGTAGGACTAGTGGCGGCCGAGTTACGGCCATTGGCGACAGAGATACGACTGCCTGGCGACTGCATTACGACATACCACGATTTTCTGGCCAGGTATAAATAGGGGTGGACATTTCAGCTCACTGCAGTATGTTCTGTGGTCAAGGTCTACCAAGGGTCTCTCTACCAACATCTATCATGGATGATGAACATAGGTTGAAGCTGGTCCTTCTGAATGACTTGGCAGCACTGGACCAAGATATTGCTGCGAATGACCGACTGCTGGCTCACGCTGAGGAGCAGCATCAAGAAAGAGGACAACGGAGGGAGAGAAGACATTGGGTGAGGCGTGGCTCCTGCGACGACCAGCTCTAGGGCAGTATGAGCAGCTCATGGTAGAGCTCAGGGGCGAAGACGTGCAGGGCTACAAGAACTTCACCAGGATGGAGCCAGCTCCCCTGCCTGGATGGACTCCCCTGCCGGCTCCATTCCATGGCAAGACAGGATGGTGTGAGGGTCTCCGTGGAGTGAGGTCCTGTGGTGCCGACAAGGATATGGCTTTATTGTTTGGACTTGGGACTTTTGGGAACTTTATTTTTGGGACTTTGGTCCCTTGGAAACTTTATTTATGGGACTTGGGACCAGTGGAAATAATTTGTTGGACTTTATTTCCATTCTCTCTCCCTGCAGAAAGGTTTGATTATTACATTACAATGATACATCTTTATTAACTTTCTTATTGTACATCAAACATGTTTATGCTTCATGTCATACATCATTGGAATGAATAAAGTGAAATGTAAAATAGAGAAATAAAGATAAATAAAAAAATGCAAAATAGAAACACTGTAATGGTAGCTTTAGCCGTCTGATGAGTGCCTGTAGCGAGGACGAAACAGTGATTTTTGAAATTTATATTTAATACAAACAAATTTATTTGTTCATATTAAATACAAATTTGTTCATAGCACAAGTATCCAATAAATGAAGCACAATGTTCATAGCACAAGTATCCAATAGCACAGCACAAGTATCCAATAGCATGATGACATGATTACTACAGCTTCAAATACACAAAACTGTACCCTGTCTACGAGCAAAGAGCGTTGTGTGAATCGTCTCCAATCGCCGGCGGTCTTATTGCAGTGTTGCGGACGTCGGAGTAAACCACCATCCGGGCCCAATGCAGTCGCCGCGATCCGCCATCAGTCGTAATCTAGCCGCCAGACTGTCGCCACGCTGCCGCCGTGCATCCACAATGCAGTCGTCGTCGATCTTCAACAGTCGCCATCCCACTCGGGGCGAGGTCAGTGCTTCGTCGCAATGCAGTCGCAATGTGGCCGCCTGCAGTCGCCTGACCATATTTGACCGCCCAAAATCGCCAGTAGTCGCCGAAAAATCTTGATCGCCGGCAGTCGCCAGTAGTTGCCAAAATATCCGCCTATGTGTGACAGGGGCTTTACATCTCCACCCCCACAAACGTAACAATATTCTGTCTGTCTGTTTGTTTGTCTGTTTGTCACTTGCCTACAGGACACAATTCAAAACGATCGTCATGAAACTTCACCAAGTTGTAGAGGTCGTCACAATTGAGAAGCCAATCGATTTTGAGGTCAAAGGTCACCGAGAGGTCAAATTTTTAAAATCGCCATTTTTCATCTGCTTTACTTGAAAATTGAACAGCATTTACATATTCAGTCACTAAATTGGGAAACCGACAATTTTTGAGGTCAAAAGGTCAAAGGCCAATTCAAGGTCAAACTTCCAAAATCATCAATTTTCATCTGAAAAACTGTCAATTTTCATCTGATTGACTTGTAAATTGAACAGCATTTGCACATTAATTCACTAAATAGGGAAACCAACTATTTTTGAGGACCAAAGGTCAACTCAAGGTCAAACTTCCAAAATCATCAATCTTCATCCGATTGACTGAAAATTTAACAGTATTTGCATAGTGCTTCATGGCATTGGGAACCCAACTATTTATTAAGGTTAAAAGGTCAAAGGTTAACTCAAGGTCAAACGTCCAAAATCATCAACTGTCATTCAATTGACATGAAAATTTAACAGCATTTGCATAGTGCCTCACTGAATTGGGAAACCTACTATTTTTGAGGTCAAAAGGTAAAAGGGCAACTCTAGGTCAATCTTTTAAAATCATCAATTTTCATCTGAAAAATCGTCACTTTTCATCCTATGGACACGAGCTTTGATCAAGATCGTCAATTTTAATCTTGATGAAATGGACAATTTGCTGGATCAATGGCAACCTTTTAAGGGAGTGTATTTTGTAAATTCTGTGCTCTGCATGACCTCTTCTTGTTTGTTACTTGCCAAAATCGAAGATTTTTTTCAAGTATATTGGTTGGTATTGTTGCGGGGGCCAGGTTCAAAAAATCCCCCTTCTTGCACAACAATTTTGTTGCGTGATTCCCCTCGGTTAATATCGGAAAATCACGAATACATTCAAGGTGCACGGATCAAGGTGCACGCGCGTGCCGAAGAACCGCGCGATCGAACCCTCACTTTCCCACACCTTATGGGTGCCGAGCGGATTTGCACGGTGTGGAAAGCGGCATTAGCCCCACGAGATTTATGGACCTGAGTCTAGCCAAATTCGGTCTCGGATGATGCTAGGCCAATTGGTGAAAGGACGTACCGAACAGGTTGGAAAGGAATCAAATGTACAGCCTTTTATTTTGAAGGCACAGAGAAACAGAGACAAAGATTCAGCTTAACTATTCTTACCTATCATAATAAACCCCACTGGCACCTTCACACTCTGACACACACACACACACACACACACACACACACACACACACACACACTCAGGGAATAACACTCTGGTTAAGGGCGTACCGATGTACGTGCTGGAATTGCCTCGCTGGTGACCACGTGGTCTGGTGTGCGCAGCTGACAGCTCGATGAGGTCAGGTCCAAAGGACGAACTCCAGGGCAGGTTGAGCTAGATTCAGCGCAGGTGAGTCGTATCGAAAGCCAACGCTTGCAGGTCAGCCGGATGGCGCAAGAGATCGGCGCAGAAGCGATTGGTGGTCGACAAAACAGAAAGGCCAAAACACGTGTCGTCTGGTGGAGCCAAAACAACAGAGTCCAGAGCAGGGTGTCGTCCACGTGGAAAAATCCAAGGCAAGAGAGTCGTGTCGTCCACACGGCAAAATCCAAGGCAAGATAGAGGTCGTCATGTGCACGTGAAATCCCAGGCAAAGAGAATGAAATTGCGATCTGCGTGGGCTTTTACCACATCCGCCCACGCATGCAAAAAATGTTCCACAGCCTCCCATTGGCTGAGGCTTGTCGCATCATGGCGACGGGTTCCCGGCTCGCCATTGGTCACCTGGGCCGTGCTTTTGGCCACGCCTTCCTGCTCATTAAAAATGGCTTCCCTTAACCAACGAGGGTTTGAAGATCCTGTCTACCTCAACGCATATTTGGTCTTTATTACTACACAATGGGAAAGGGCTAATCTTTACATTCAATAAGACATATTAGTCCTTGAGCCAACCGGCCATTTTTTGAAGTGAATGCTCCGGGGGGGGGGGAGTAATTCTCATTATGATTTTCCATTAGACCAATGTCTCAAGTGTCAGAAAAGGTGTGATGGACATCTGAGAACGGTAGCTTAGTGCCCGGATGGACGCCATCTTTGAAACCACCCAGCTCGAAAATGCCCATTTGGTGGGGTACATTGTTGCACGTGTATCTGGACTTCTATACTAGCTATCGATGTGCGGTTGACGACTAAATATACGTCCGATGTGTACCGTCTAAATAAAAAATAATATGAAGCATTTTGTTTTAGATTAATTATTATAAAAATCAATTATCGAAAAAAAATCATATATTTTTCAATATTTTATTATTAGACTTGTACTTTTTTTAGTGAAACAACACTGGTACGATTTTCCAAATTATGCATTGTGCTACACCGTTTATCTGTCTATAAAAATAACTAAAAAACTAAAACATATCATCCACCACGAGTGTACACAAAAAATATATGAAAAGGCATGCACTTTCCACAAACCGAAACTATGTCAGTTGGAATTTCCCGCCGATAATCAACCCACAGAACCCAGTGCCGAAAGTGACGTCAGTCTATTCTATATCTATATTGTATATTCTGTATCTCAGTCTGAGATTTGTTGCGGTGACCTGATTAATTTCTGAGGGGGGGGGGGGGGGGTGGCTTAAGAACTAAAAGTGAACATGTTAGATGGCGCCACATACAACTCTATTATAGAGTTGTATTGTGGCGCCATCTAACATGTTCACTGACTTGGATGAGTATGTCTATGTAAGCTGGCGAGCTTTTCGGATATCGGAGTAATCTAACGTCAGTCTTTTTGTTCTTTCAGCTGAGATGGCCGGTGTCGAGGCGAAACGGGCGAAGATTGAACCTGAGTCCGGAACGTGCATTCTGTGCAGCAAGAAGTCGCCACTCTCTGAACTAAGCAAGGCAGCGGGCAACAGTTCTTGGAAGACATTGTGTGACGCAGCCGCAGTTAGAAACTTTTATCCAATTCTAAAGCTAGTCCAAGAAGGCGCAGTTGAACTTCCTAATATTCCAATATTATACCATAGGGCTTGTAGATCAGACTTCACTCACAAAAACCACCTAGCTACTTTGACCAATGCAGCTAGAAGTTCTTCAGTTGATACTGGCGATGCGGTGCGACGGCGATCATCACGGGAAGAGACAGGATCAACTTCAACGGTCTACGATGATAAATGCATTTTTTGCCAGCATGCTTCAAAATTCATAAAAGGCAGTCGTACCCGTGAAACAGTTGTCTTGGCTGTTGAACTTCGAGCAGATAAGACAATAAGAGATGCTGCGACAGCTCGCAATGATGAGAGAGTTTTGGCATTGACTACACGAGATATGGTTGCAGCTGAGGCTCACTACCACTTCTCCTGCTATAGAAACTACACACGGCCCCAAAAACCTCAAGTAGAAACTGACATTGAAGATAATATCGAGAAAAAAGAAATGATACGATGTATATTCAATTTCATTCGCACTGACTTGTTCTTGAACCCGAGGATTGTTCCAATAGTTGATGTTGCAACAGATATCCTGTCTTCAGATACATTTTCAGTTGATGTTCGTGACTCCATCAAGAAGAATCTGCAGCGCACATTACAAAGAGAGTTTGGAGAATCGCTCATCTTCTTCAATGTGAAACACCGTGTATACTTGATGCCCGATAATCTGACAAAGCGAGAGATTGCTGCAGAGTGCGTAAACCTGAAAGCAGAAGTGAAAGCATTTGAACGAACGGACGGTGAAAGTAACATTGTGCGTGCAGCTACTTCACTGCGACACCAGATCAAAGATGCTCATTACAATGAACGTTGGCTGCCTCCGCCAGCAGAACTCACTTCAGATTACGTGAAGATACCAGATTCTCTTCGTGTATTTCTGCATACTTTGATTTGCGGGAGTGGGGGTAGCTCTGCGCGTGCCGACACACTGGTATGGTCGATGGCTCAAGATATCATCAATGCTGTACACCGGGGTACCATCAGAACATCGAAGCATGTCCTACTTCCGTGGGTCATGAAAACGCTCACCGGTAATACAGAGGTCATCAGAATATTGAATCGACTCGGGCACGGATGTTCGTACACAGTTCTGGAAGAAATCGAGACAGCGCTATGCATAGACAAATTAGCAAGTGTGGAGAAAGATACAGTACCACTTCCGTCACATGTGCACCCTTCGGTCCCGACTGTATTAGCATTCGATAACATCGACAGGCTAGAGGAATCGCTGAGTGGTGGCGGAACATCGCATCGTGTCAACGGTATCATCGTCCAACCGAACTCGCAGTCGTGTTTGCCGCCCCAACCTCCATCGGCAGTATCCAAAGCAGATAAGAAGCGATCTATCCCGTCATCCAGCGATTTAGTTCCAATATACAGCGGTGGGAAACGAGAGGGCCCACCTGCAATCAAGCCTGCAGATCTTTCTGACACTCTTGCAGGCGCAACATCCCTTGCGCAGCGCCGAAATCACGTATGGATTATGACTCGCATGCTGGAACCATGCGACCAGACAATCAGTTCGTGGACTGGTTTCAACATCATGACTAGAGATCGTGTTCAGCTGACGGAAGATGTAGTTGGCTACCTGCCGACTATAAACGCGCCTGCCACAGATATGGCAACAGTGCAAGAAATCCTCAGATAAGCTCTGAACATCATGTCATCACTTCAGCTTGAGCGTATACCGGTGGTGCTAGACCAGGCACTATTTGCTAAGGCGACCGAAATAGCATGGAAAGATGTCGATCGATATGGAAGAATCGTGCTCATGATGGGGAACTTCCATACCATCTGTAACTTCATGTCGAGCATTGGGAAAATGTTTGGAGATGCAGGCCTTCGGGATGTAGCTGTTGAGTCAGGAGTAATCGCTGAAGGTTCCATCAACAGGGTTCTGGAAGGCAAGCAATACAACCGTGCTGTGCGACTCCACAAGTTGATGTACGAGGCACTAATGCGCATCATTTGGAAGGGCTTCCAGGTGTGGATAGAAAGCAATCATCCTGACAAGGAACCCCAGATTCGAAGCACTGACCTCAAAATTCGCAGCATCAAGGAGGATGTTTGCCACGAGACTCTCGCTGCTGCTCTCGATGATGATTCATGTGTACAGAGCTTTGACATGTTCGCGAAATACCTACATTTTCTGCGAACCAAACATGGAGACCTGGCTCGCTTCTGGATGATGTATATTGATATGGTAGAGACCCTGCTGGGGTTGATTCGTGCGGATAGAGAAGGCGACTGGATGCTTCACTTGGCTTGTGTCAGAAGAGTGATCCCTTGGTGTTTCGCAATGAACAAGGTGAACTATGCTAGATATCTACCAGTGTACTATGCACAGATGACGCAACTCCACGAAACATGCCCCGAGTTGTACAGGCATTTCAATCAAGGCTACTTCTCCGTACAGCTTAGACCAGGGAATCCATTTGCCAGAATCGCTGTTGATCAGACAACAGAAGAAACAGTAAACAAAGATACGCAAACAGCTGGAGGAACACGAGGTTTTAGTCTTCGACAAGGGGCTGTGTCACGATACTATCTAACTGCAGAAAATCGGGCTACTGCACTGAGGCAACTACGAGAAACTATCCTTGTGAATGGCAGCGACACATCTCACGCCAAGCACCCTGACTTGTCTACTTCTCGCATCAAACGTGATGAGTCTGGCGTCACAGCTATCTGTGATATACTGGAAAATGACTGGACCAATCCATTCGCCGATGATCCGTCATGTCTTCTCAGTATATCTACCGGAGCGGCTGCGAGGGAGGACGTTTCTAATGACCTACTCAACACCCTGCAAAAGGGGGAAGCGGCGTATCAAAGCTTCCAGAAACGTCTTGAAGAGGGAACAGGCTTTCATGACACATTGAACAAGCTAAACTTGAAGACCTTTGGTAAGATCAAGCAGAAAGTTGTGAAGGGCACAAACAAGGAGATCGTCCTGAGAGCTGACAGACAACTGTTTGCCACCATGATACTCATCGCCAAGACAAGGAACCTCGACATGCAACTTGTCCTTTGTCACCCACTAGGGCCGTTACCATGGTCTTTGGCAAACGTTGATGGGTCAATGAAAAAAACGAACAAAGCTGCACTTGCGAAACACATGGAAGGTCTTGTGGAACCAGCCGAGAACGTTGACAAGCGAAGTGCAACAATAATTGATGCGATGGCTCTCATACAAAAGATGCATGGCGAGAACGACACGTTCGAAGAACTATCTGACCGCATCCTTGCTGCAGCGCTTCATGCTGGTCAAGGCAGTGAGCGCATCGATGTTGTCTTTGACACATACACAGAAGAATCCATCAAAGCAGCTGAGCGTGTGAACCGCGGTTCAAATGAAGGCATCAGTTTCAGCGAGATCAGACCCGCACACAAAATCATGAACTGGCGGCGTCTCCTTGCTTGCAGCCAGACAAAGGAGAAACTGGTTGTGTTTCTGGCGGAGTCGTGGAAACATGAAACAAATCGCGAAAAGCTAGGCAACAGAACACTATGTCACCTGTGGTGAAAAATGTCTGGTACTGACCCGCGATAGGTGGAAGTTGGTGCAAGCACTCGAATGTAGCCACGAGGAAGCAGACACGCGTATGTTTCTCCACGCAAAGCACGCCGCTACCCACTACAAGACGATCATCTTAGTGGCAGATGACACCGACGTTCTGATCATCAGTCTTCATCTCAGCAGAACCATCGATAGTCAGCTCTTCATCAGACGAGGAACAAAGGTTCGAGTCAGAATGATCGACGTTGGAAAGTTGGCTGCGGTATTGGGGTCTGGAGTTTGCAGTGCATTGCCAGGGCTTCATGCATGGAGCGGGTGTGACACTGTGAGTGCTCTGGCTAGCCAAGGAAAGATAAAGGCTTTGAAGCTTGTGCAAGCGAATGAGCTGTATCTTCAAGCATTCACAGATCTGGGATCTTCGTGGAATGTACCAACAGACGTCTTCAATAGCATTCAGGCCTTCACGTGTCAGCTGTACGCCAAGAACATGAAGATCGTCGGTGTTAATTCGCTCCGTTATCACATGTTCTGTGCAAAGAAGGGCCAGATCGAATCTGGACAATTGCCGCCTTGTGAAGACTCCTTGATGCAGCATACGCTTAGGGCCAACTATCAGGCGGCTATCTGGCGACGCAGCCTTGAAAACCTACCAGACGTCCCAACACCATCAGCAGGACATGGTTGGGAACTCGATGATGGCGGTTCGCTCACAATCCGATGGATGGCGGGTGTTACATATTTATGTGAATGTATGTGGATTACCATTCAGGTCTTTGCTTATCCGTGTGTAGTATATTAAGGGTTGTTGTGATTGGAGGGTCAGGAGCCCTTCTGAACAAGTGGCCGGAAACGGAAGTGACCGGAAACGGAAGAGGAAAAGACACGAGGAAAAAAGGACGAGGATTCTTCTTCCTCGCCCCGCACCGACGAAAGGTGGGATTGATTGAGCCGTGTGGAAGAGCGGCGTGCCCGAGCCTGTCTGGCGAGAGGAGTTACCGGGACGGATACCTGCCCGGTGGACGGCAAACTGTCGTGTGGCCGTGCACCGATCCAGCGTTTGGCGCCGTGCGCGACACCGTCTAAAAAGACGCGTACGGGTCGCCCGTTGGGGCCTAACACGCCTGGCAAGCGGCGTGGGGCTGTTGGCTTGCTTTCCCGTCCCCGCTTCGCGTGGCCACGAGGGGCTGTAGCCGGGGTGCCTGGTACGATACCTGCCCGGTGGAAACACGTCCACCCGGGGTTCGTTCAACCGCACGAGTGCGGCGACGCCGACCATCATCTTGGTCAGGAGGGGCCCAGAGACATTGTGCGGGACCGAGACCAAAAGGGTGTCGTGAGTACTCACTGGGACACCCGTATATAAGATGGCCATCTTACTCATAGGGAATTGATTGTGACTGGGGAATTGTTGATGGTAGTGTATTGTTGATTGCTCGGGGAAAATCTCCGTGGTTGTGTCATTGAAATATTGTTGATGGTTGTGTATTGTTGATTGCTCGGGGAAAATCTCCGTGGTTGTGTCATTGAAATTGTATGGTATCATTACCATTGAAATATATCCTTGAACGTCAGTTGTCTCTTGGGTGAAATTCATATGGATTGCGTGGCGAAAGCGCACATATAATACAGCTTTCTGGCGAAGTTCCTCTCATGGTCCGGGGGTCACTGAGACCAGGTATTCACCGAGGGGACCACGTAACAGAATTGGGGGCTCGTCCAAATTACGATTTGTGGTTTCGCAATTGGGTCTACGTCCGGGATCTAAAATTGTATAACATAATAAAATAATAATATTTTATTAATTAAAATTTATTAATTAATTATTAATTGGTAAAAAATTTTGAGAAATTGGGGTAAAGTCTTGGGTGAAGGTTAACAGGTGTTAACGATAGACACCATGGCGTTTGTGGCACAGAACTTTGGGGTAACCCCGAGTGAGGCACAGTTCCGAGCGTTGCTAAAGTCGGACCTCTTGAAATTGGCCAAACATTTTAACTTGGAGGTCCGAACTAATTTGAGGAAGGCAGAGTTGCAGGCCATGGTGATACAATCTATGGTGGGATTAGGAACATGGGACGAGTTAGCCTGGGAGTGGCTACCCGAAGAACCAGAAGATGTTGAGCTCCGGAAACTGGAGTTGCAATTACGGAGCCAGGAACGGATTAAAGAAGAAGAAAGGAAAGCAGAAAAGGAAAGAGCAGAAGAAGAAAGGAAAGCAGAAGAGAGGAGAGAAGAGAAGCAAGCAGAGGAAAGGAGAGTGGAACGAGAACTCCAGGAAAGGTTAAAAGAAGAAGAAAGGAAAGCAGAAAAGGAAAGAGCAGAAGAAGAAAGGAAAGCAGAAGCGAGGAGAGAAGAGAAACAAGCAGAGGAAAGGAGAGTGGAACGAGAACTCCAGGAAAGGTTAGCAGAAGAAGAAAGGAAAGCAGAAGCGAGGAGAGAAGAGAAACAAGCAGAGGAAAGGAGAGTGGAACGAGAACTCCAGGAAAGGTTAGAAGGGAGAAAAGCAGAGGAGAGGAGAGCTGCAAGGGACCTCGAAGCAGAGGAGAGAAAAGCGGAAAGGGAATTAAAGGAACGTGACATGGAGCTTCAGCAAGAAATCAAATTCAAGGAGCTGGAGTTAATGAGAGAACGGGGAGAGGCACCACCCTTGCTGACGGGGTCGACACCTAACCAGAAAACCTGGGATGTGGGCAGACATGTGAGGCTGGTTCCACCGTTCAGTGAAAAGGAAGTCGCGAAATTTTTCCCACACTTTGAGAAAGTGGCTCGACAATTAAACTGGCCGGAGGAGGCCTGGACCATACTCGTGCAAAGTGTGCTGGTGGGGAAAGCTCAGGAAATTTATTCGGCGCTACCAATGGACCAATGTGCAGATTATGAGGTACTGAAGACGCACATCCTCAAAGCGTATGAGTTGGTTCCGGAAGCTTACAGGCAAAAATTCAGGAATGCCAGGAAGAGGGAGAGTGAGACCCATGTGGAGTTTGCCAGAGTGAAAGAAAACATGTTTGATCGGTGGTGTGAGTCAAAAGGAGTCGGGAAAGACTTCGAGACATTGCGGGACTTGATCCTGGTGGAGGAATTCCAGCAGTGTGTCCACGAGGACATCAAAGTGTACCTGCAGGAAAAGAAGGTACCAAAGTTGTGGGACGCAGCCACCATGGCAGATGATTATGCCTTAACCCGCCGAATAGGGGTCCACGAACCTAACTCCTCGCCTAGATCTCCGCAGGGGAGGTGGGGAACAGCAGGTGCGGAGAACGACCATACATGGCGGCGGCCTCGAGATGATTATGGGGACAACTATGATACCCCACCGGTTCGAAATCAGAGGGATGCGGGCCCAAGACAAACTTATAGTTCGGGGGGCCCGAGGCAGACCACGAGTTTTTCCTCCGGGCCTACTTGCGCTTTTTGCAAGAAACCTGGACACTTGATGTCCAGTTGTTACCGCATGAAAAGCGAAGACCCAGAGCGGAGTCCGACTACTACGACTCCAAACGCAATGGCCATTGTGAGAAATCGCCATCAAAAGGGTTACCAACCATTTATTTCAGAGGGGTTTGTGTCACGGGATGGAGCCTCGACTAACCGGAAACCGGTTAGGATATTGAGGGACACAGGGGCACATCAATCTTTAATGCTGGAAGGCATTTTGCCATGGTCCGAGGAGACGGCAACGGGGGATAGTGTTCGTTTACAGGGGATCGGGGGCGGTGTTAGTGCTCCCCTTCATGTCATCCATTTGGAGTCCGATTTGGTGTCAGGACCGGTCACCGTCGGTTTACAAGCCACGCTTCCTGTAGAGGGTGTATCTGTGGTTATCGGGAATGATTTGGCCGGGGGTCAAGTTTATGGTAACCTGAGGGTTGGTAAAGAGCCCAGCAGGGAAAATAACGCCACACCAGCTCGGGATGGCGACAAAAGTGCCAAGTTATTTGTAGGGGGACTGAACTTCAAAACAGAGGAAGAAGTTCTGACCTCTGTCTTCAACAGATATGGGCCGCTGGTGGAAGTGCGGTTGGTAAGAGACTGGGAAACGCAACAGTCAAGAGGGTTCGGCTTTGTCACGTTTGCCAGCACAAAAGACGCCAGAGAGGCAGAGAAGAATTGGAATGGCAGGGATTTGGAGGGTCGGACCATAACAGTAGGGAAGGCATTTCGTAGACGTCGAGAGGTCTACAGGAGAGGACAACTGGGTGGTAGTGTTGGTGGTGGCCGCAATCAATATTATTATGGAGGCTCCCTGAGTTACGGGCGCTCCCGAAGGAAGGATTGGCAAAGTAGTGGCCGAGAAGGAGACCGCTATTCATGGGACTACAGGGACAAGTGGTCCCACCCTAATTATTAGGGAAGTTCTGAGAAGTTGAAGCACTGAATGCGGCGGAGCCGCCGAGCCAAGACTCCTACACGGATTAACCGTGAACGCCGTTCCTAAAGGCGTCCATGTAGTGAACTTTCATGCACGGACTAACCGTGAACTCCACGTTCCTCAAGGCGCCCATGTAGAGAACTTTCCTGCACGGACTAACCGTGATCTCCACGTTCCTAAAGGCATCCATGTAGTGAATACTCGGCTTGGCCTCCCAGAAAAAGTGCTATCGAGTGGCTTAACTTTGGATCTGTGATCAACCCCTTAACCTTCATTCACAAGAAACTGGCGGTCAAAGTCAGAGGGTCATGAGATGGAGTTTGATTTGGCAGGGACAATGTCGTTGCTGGTGCTTAGTCCAGAGTGAGTAATCTGGAGGGGTTGTGGTGAAATTTTGGTTGCTTTATTTTTAAGTGATAACTGTGCCCGGGGGCAACTGATAATGTGGGGGGGTTGAGTTATCTGGTTTGTTTCTCCAAATTGGCCGGCAAAGAAAGTTTTCGCTGGGTTCAAACTTTCTTTCTTGAAGGGGGGGAGTGTTACATATTTATGTGAATGTATGTGGATTACCATTCAGGTCTTTGCTTATCCGTGTGTAGTATATTAAGGGTTGTTGTGATTGGAGGGTCAGGAGCCCTTCTGAACAAGTGGCCGGAAACGGAAGTGACCGGAAACGGAGGAGGAAAAGACACGAGGAAAAAAGGACGAGGATTCTTCTTCCTCGCCCCGCACCGACGAAAGGTGGGATTGATTGAGCCGTGTGGAAGAGCGGCGTGCCCGAGCCTGTCTGGCGAGAGGAGTTACCGGGACGGATACCTGCCCGGTGGACGGCAAACTGTCGTGTGGCCGTGCACCGATCCAGCGTTTGGCGCCGTGCGCGACACCGTCTAAAAAGACGCGTACGGGTCGCCCGTTGGGGCCTAACACGCCTGGCAAGCGGCGTGGGGCTGTTGGCTTGCTTTCCCGTACCCGCTTCGCGTGGCCATGAGGGGCTGTAGCCGGGGTGCCTGGTACGATACCTGCCCGGTGGAAACACGTCCACCCGGGGTTCGTTCAACCGCACGAGTGCGGCGACGCCGACCATCATCTTGGTCAGGAGGGGCCCAGAGACATTGTGCGGGACCGAGACCAAAAGGGTGTCGTGAGTACTCACTGGGACACCCGTATATAAGATGGCCATCTTACTCATAGGGAATTGATTGTGACTGGGGAATTGTTGATGGTAGTGTATTGTTGATTGCTCGGGGAAAATCTCCGTGGTTGTGTCATTGAAATATTGTTGATGGTTGTGTATTGTTGATTGCTCGGGGAAAATCTCCGTGGTTGTGTCATTGAAATTGTATGGTATCATTACCATTGAAATATATCCTTGAACGTCAGTTGTCTCTTGGGTGAAATTCATATGGATTGCGTGGCGAAAGCGCACATATAATACAGCTTTCTGGCGAAGTTCCTCTCACGGTCCGGGGGTCACTGAGACCAGGTATTCACCGAGGGGACCACGTAACACGGGTCTACCAGCTCCAGATGTCGTCTTGAATCTCATCTCATGCACATGCAGAAGGACGTGTCGACCGTCAGATTGCTCCTGCATACTGAATGGGTTGAAGTGCACTGTTGTGTGTAAGCTGCAGGGATGCTCCAACATGGTGCAGGATGATGCTATCGTGGCTCAGGATGCCAATGACTCTGATGGCGACTCTGATGATTAACTTTGTGTGCACTGTATATTGTATAGCATATGTTGTTCTCTATTATAATGCAGGCCAAATTGCCTGAAAATCTTTATAGACAGATAAACGGTTTAGCAAAATGTATAATTTGGAAGATCATACCGGTGTTATTTGACTAAAACATGACATGTTCAATGACACCTCCGCTTGCTTATTAGGAATACTAGGGCGTGCCCGTACGTGGGTGCAAAAAAACATGCGTGCAAACAACAACAACAAAAAAAAACTTTGAAACCACGTGGCATTAACGACCACAGAACCCCCCCCCCCCCTCTATTTACATGAAATGGTTTGGTCCATTCGCAAAGCCAAAGCGAACGGCTTGCGAGTACGGTAGAACCCCCCCCCCCCCCCCTCTATTTACATGAAATGGTTTGGTCCATTCGCAAAGCCAAAGCGAACGGCTTGCGAGTTTGGTAAATAAATCGCCATAGCTCGGTAACTACTTCTCCGATTAATATGAAACCTTGAAAAGGCACATCCTCAGGTCCCCAGCAATATATCTGGCAATTTTAATTGAATTACTATCCGTAATGGCGCACGCGCTCTCACATCGGCCACGCCTACGCAACAACGTGTTCTGTGATTGGCTGGCCTACCCCGCAACCTGTTCTGTGATTAGTTTGGTAAATAAATCGCCATAGCTCGGTAACTACTTCTCCGATTAATATGAAACCTTGAAAAGGCACATCCTCAGGTCCCCAGCAATATACCTGGCAAGTTTCAAGTATATCGGACCCGTGGTTGTCGAGAAACAGCGGTCACAGACAAACAAACACACAGACACACACACAGAGATTACTGGAATTATAGATAGATACATCGTATGGTGTTAAAATCAGCTCCATACGTCTTTCCAAATTCTAGTAATGAATAATTAATATAATTGGCGGCCATTTTGAAATCCAAGATGGCCAGCAAAGTGCAGATTTCCTTTGTAACAATTTCCGCCTGCTTATTAGATATCGTATGGTGTTAAAATCCTCTCCGTACGACATTCCTAACTTGCGTTATCGTCAGAATAGATAATGCCAGCGGCGGCCTAAGTCATTTTATGCCTCTTTACATTTATTTGTTGTAAACTCGTGGTGGATGATATGTTTTAGTTTTTGAGTTATTTTTATAGACAGATACACGGTGTAGCACAATGCGTAATTTGGAAAATCATACCAGTGTTGTTTCACTAAAAAAAAGTACAAGTCTAATAATAAAATATTGAAAAATATATGATTTTTTTTCGATAATTGATTTTTATAATAATTAATCTAAAACAAAATGCTTCATATTATTTTTTATTTAGACGGTACACATCGGACGTATATTTAGTCGTCAACCGCACATCGATAGCTAGTATAGAAGTCCAGATACACGTGCAACAATGTACCCCACCAAATGGGCATTTTCGAGCTGGGTGGTTTCAAAGATGGCTTCCATCCGGGCACTAAGCTACCGTTCTCAGATGTCCATCACACCTTTTCTGACACTTGAGACATTGGTCTAATGGAAAATCATAATGAGAATTACTCCCCCCGCCGGAGCATTACTTTTGGTCTGGCTCAAGGACTATATCTAACTACTGCAGGCTACATGTTGTCATGCAATTTAACTATAGGGGGTTTACCTTTATGGCACAACCGCAACAGTACAGTCACGTGAAAAAGTAAGTACACCCCATGTAAAGTTTTGACTTTTTCAACATATATCAACATACAGCTATTTTATCTTCATTTCAACAATATTGATAGATAAAGGTGATATAATATAACAAATATCATGAAACATTTACATTTTGTAGTCCATTGTATAATTTAAATAAACATAAATGCAAATTTCGCATGTGGAAAAAGTAAGTACACCCCATGAAATGTTTTTTTAATCTTTTTAACATATGTGGACATATCAATATTTGATCTTCATTTAAACAGTATCTATAGATAAAGGTGACCTAATTGAACAAAAAACAATGAAAAAATTGACTTTGCAATAATTTATTCAACAAAAAAAATTAACAGAGATGCCATTTGCTTCTGAGGAAAAAGTAAGTACACCCTTGGCTCTAATAGGTTGTATTGCCCCCTTTGGCAGAAACAACCTCAAGTAGGTGTTTCTTATAACTGTCTACCAGTCTCTGACATCGACTGGCAGAAATTTTTGCCCACTCCTCCATGCAGAATTCTTTCAGCTGTGCGATGTTTGAGGGGTTTCTTGCATGCACAGCTCGTTTCAAATCCCCCCACAACATCTCGATGGGATTTAGATCCGGGCTTTGACTTGTCCATTCCAGAAACCTCCATTTCTTTCTTTTCAGCCATTCCTTGTTGGATGTACTGGTATGTTTCGGGTCATTGTCATGTTGCAAGGTCCACCTTCGGGTGAGCTTCAACTTTCCGACAGATGGCCTCACATTATCCTCAAGCACCCTCTGGTACAATGAAGAATTCATAGTGGATTCTATGATGGTGAGCTGCCCTGGCCCTGATGCGGCAAAGCTGGTACTGCTTTACAGTTGGTATCAGGTTCTTGTGGTAAAATGCTGTCTTTGGTTTTCGTGAAACATATCTTCTGGTACTGTGGCCAAATAGCTATACCTTTGACTCATCTGTCCAGAGCACATTGTTCCAGAAGTGCTGGTCTTTGCTTCGGTGTTCATTGGCAAACTTTAGTCTTGCCCTGATGTTCTTTCTGGACAGCAACGGTTTCCTCCTGGCACACCTTTCATGTAGATCAAATTTGTGCAGCCTCTTTCTAATGGTAGACTCGTGCACTTTGACATCAACAGTGGCAAGAACTACCTGTAGGTCCCGTGATGATATTCTGGGGTTCTTAGAGACTTCTTTCAGCATCTTGCGGTCTGCTCTCAGGCTGAACTTGCTGGGGCGGTCTGGTCTGAACAAGTTGGCAGTTGTTTGGAATCTTCTCCACTTTTAGATGATCTTCCAGACAGTCGAATGATTGGTTTCAAATTGTTTGGAGATCTTTTTAAATCCCTTCCTAGACTCGTAGGCATCTATAACCTTCTTTCTGAAGGCCTCAGAGAGCACTTTTGATCTAGGCATGGTGATGCGGCACACTTCAACAACAAAGAGCAAACCAAACTAAATGTCTGAGGTTTAAATAAGACAGGTTCCTCCAAGATCCTCTCTAACGATGTTCTAATCATTTGCACCTGAGCTGGTGCACCTGATTCTAATTTTAGGTATTTGAAGTAGTGATAAATGTGGGGGTGTACTTACTTTTTCCACATGCGAAATTTGCATTTATGTTTATTTAAATTATACAATGGACTACAAAATGTAAATGTTTCATGATATTTGTTATATTATATCACCTTTATCTATCAATATTGTTGAAATGAAGATCAAATAGCTGTATGTTGAAATATGTTGAAAAAGTCAAAACTTTACATGGGGTGTACTTACTTTTTCATGTGACTGTATAAATATTTAAAACTTTTGAAACCTTGACCCAAGTATCTTAATTATTTCTTGTTTTTCTTGCGGTGTTAGACCAGTTTTACCTTTTCTAATTTCTTTGATCGCTTGTAATTTATGAGACTCCTTTTGGGCGTCTTTTATACTCTTTACAGCACCCGCTACATTTCCCACGGAAGAAGCGGCTGAACCAATTAGATCTTTGTGTTTAAGAATAGTTGAACCAATACCCATTAGAGTATCAATTAGCCCATCTCCTTTATTTCTAAATTGATCTCCAACACCACGTTCTCTCTCAGGTTTATCGTATCCTCTCCCAAGAAACATACCCTCTCCCATTGTAGTACGGTGAAAGATACATGCCTTCCCCAATCCCATCCCCGGCTGTTATACCAGCATCTTTCGTAATTATTTTATATTTTCTTAACTCGTGTTTTCTCACAACTGGCATCGTGTTTTTATTCTAAAAACCACCTTTAGAGGCCATTTTCCCCCGCAAGCGGGGGTTGGCCTTTTTCGGGGACCGTGGTTGTTGTTTTTTTTTTTTGGTCCCCTTTTTGAAGCAATGTTTTTACGGCTGGATGCCCTTCCTGCCGCCAACCCTTTTTGTCGCCTTTTTTTTTACGACAAACAGGGAATTACCAGTGAGCTGGTACTCAATTAGCCGACCTCGGAAGGATGACAGGCTGAGTCAACCCCCCTGGCGTTAATTCAGCGATCAACCGGGATTCGAACCCAGGATCCTAGGATCCTAAGCTGGCACCCTAGCCGCTAGCCCAACACCAGGCTTTTTTCAGTGTTTTTATTCTAAGTAGAATAAAAAACTTTTAACATTTTAGTTTTAATTTTTTCAATTTATCGGCTTTGATTTTTTGTTCTAGTGGAGAAAGATTAGTGTCTGGCGGCCAAAACAATTTTTCAAAACATAATTTATCTTCCCTTGAAAATTTTGATGGAATTAAAAATTCCCCGCTCAACGTTAACATAACCTCCCCTCTTTCCCGAGTAAATACAAGACCTATTTCTCCAAACGCCAACTCTTGGTAGGTTTTCTTGTTATCTTGGGCACTCGTGTTAAAACTACATTCTCGAAAAAATGGTTGGATGTTCATTTATCAATTAGTTTATATTGTTGAGGTTTTCAGAGGCCCGTTCCCTTACAAAGGGGAGATTAAGCCCCTTTTTCTCCTTGGGTCGTCGAAACGCGAGACTGAGTCGCCACTTCCGGGCAGACGTGGAAAAGGGTCTCGGGACAATTTCGCATGTACATTAAGTACCCACGCCGCAGCGTAAGCGGGGATCGAGTCTCACACGAACCACGTGCAATGGAGTACACCTGAGGGGATGGCGTACCACGTGACCCGTGCTGTTGCCTGGCTATTGAACCCGATCAGAGCGATCTAATTCGTACCACGCGAGGTCAATCATAGAAAACACAAGACGGTCGAATCAAAGGAATAACACGATTTAATTATTATTTACACAGGCTTGGAAGAAGAAGAGACACAGGGCAGTCTTAAGCAGTCTTAACTTATAGCCCAGACAATGGGCCCACTTACACACACAGGGAGATGAAGGAAGAATGTTCACCGCCGAACGCGCCGGCTTTGGTCGCTCCAAGAACAGCTCACCCGGCGTGGCCCACTGGCGGTCACCGCACGTCTCCCGGCGAAGGCAGGCAGGCAAGCAGGAAAATCCTTGCGGTGCGTATATTGGCAAAGGCAGGCAGGCGGGGAAATACGCGTGTCTGTGGCCAGGCACGGCTGTCTTTCACAGCGCGATTAATACAACTGAGCGTTCCGGTCTCACAACTCTGATTCGTAACTCGCCTCTTGGGCTGCGCAACTCGCCTGCACTCCTCGGGGATCTGACTCCAGCTCAACTGAGAACTCAACTCAGCGCATCCCTTCTCATAACTGAGGTGGGGGCTCTGGGCACAGGGTTATATCGTCCCACCCTAGCCCGACTCGAACGTTCCAAACCCCGCCTTTTGCCGCAGTGGTAAGTCACTCCCCTCGAGCCCTAATTGGCGGCTCGCGCTTACCGTCGGCTTCTCCTCCACCTTCCTTTGGCCTCGATCGACTTGTTCAGGCCGGCCTAGTGGTATTTCGCGCCAAAACCAAAAGCATCGAGGCATCGTAAAGGACCTAATTCTCGTTATCCTACCCAACGCAAAACTAAACACAGGAAAGGTCTACGCTTACATTTACTAAGAAATAACTGAGCTTTAAACGAGGCTACATGTTGTAGTGTAACTAAACTAGGAGGGGAAATTAACCTTTATTATAAAAACACAAAACCGCAACAATATTTATTATATAATTTTTCCAATTATTTGTTGAACAACTTCACATAGGTGATCTTCAATTGTTTGTTGAACACCTTCACGTAGGTGAATTATGATGGATATAAGTTCATCATTGAAAGAAATCAACTGATTATCTTGATCGATTATCCTAAAATTCACTTTAGAAATGTTTTTTCCTGAGATGGGTAAATAGGTGAGATTCTTTGGTTCCATATTGAATTTATAACCTATTGGGGTTGAGTAAGCGCTGAATGAAAATATTGTATTTGTTTTCACCCCATCGTTATAAGCACCATCAACCAAATCACAGTGAATTAATATTGAATTTATACCTGAGGATATGTCAACAACGTTATCACTGACAAACGTATTATTATCATCAAGCTTTTTTGCGGAGAAACCTAACATCTCTCGGAATGAATTAGAAATCGTGAAATCAATTTTATAATTATTTTTAAGTTTAATGGTTGATTTTGATGTGTTTTTGAATACCTACTTCAATATTATTGGTTCATCACCTGCTTCTTTCATAAGACGTCCAATTTCAGAAGTTAATGTAGGAATCTCGTAAGCTCCGGGTGTAACTTCTATCGTTTTATATCCACTTCCCGGATTATAACTAAACTTGTTAGTTTTTACTGTGATATTAAACAAAGTATTATAGGTTTCCATAGACAAATACGCCACTTCATATTCTTTTGTGGGATCAAGTTGTAGCGGGTACGGGAATGATTTTGTAAAATCGCTCTTTCTAAAATTGAAATTAAGTTCACTTTACTTTAGAAAGGTTTCTCCGCAAAAAAGGTGGTCTTTCTGTCTTCTACCGACTCCTCTCCGGCCTTGCACCCCCAGCTCTCTCTGTGCTCTGTCCCCCAAATATTCCTACAGGTCGCACAAGATCTGCCAGCAACCCTCTGATGGTTAAACTGCCGAAATCTCGGCTCTCCGCTCACCTTCACTCTTTCATTCCTCTTTTCTCCCGCCTCTGGAACAAACTCCCTCACTCCCTTCAATCCCACTCCTCCCTCCAGGTCTTTAAAACAGCTGTTCACCACCATCTCTTATCTTCCCCCATCCAAAACCTTGATCTTTTCTACCCCCGCTAATTCACCCCAGATCCACCTTGTTTGAAATTCCAACTTCTTTCCTGGAAGTCCTGGCAGTGTCCATATGTTTTATACCTCTCCCACTGCCCCCTTCCCACGCCCGCCCCCCCCCCCCCCCCAAAGCCCTCGCCCTCTCTCAGATCTCTCGATGTCTCCATGTCTCTCGGTCCCTGCTCTCAAATGTTGTGTTTGTGTCCTTCCCCCTCTCTCCCCATCTTGTCTACCGCTCCCTATGTTATATGTTTTATGTGTCGGTTTGTCTTTCTGTGTAATTAATGTTCGCTCTTTCACGAGCCTCGATCTTGTATACAAAAAAAAATAAAAAATAAAAAATAAAAAAGTGTTGTATCTCTCATTTTATTTAACGTGAGATAAAAGATCTTTGTATTGACATTTATTAATTATTTTTCTATTCATCAATTGATCTAGAATGGCTGATATTTCATTAAAAACAATTGTTGTTTCCCGCTTCCTTACTACCTAACAACAGTAATAGCCTATTAACTAATTGTGATGAGTCACTCGGAAGAAAACTAACACCCGAACCAAGCTTACTTAAGGCATTAAGATTATCTTTTTCCTTCTCATTCTTCTTACTTTTACTACCAACAGAACCCCCATAATCAAGCGCATTTAGTAAATCAATATATACCCTATCTTCCACATTTTCCATATAAAGCGGTTCCTCAAAATATTCTGAATCAGCATACCCCGCTTTTGTGAGAAGAAACATTAATCTGGGGGTTAATCTAATAGGGGGTCTGTTGGAACTTAAGAATGTCAAGTTATCATTAACTATCTGTACCGTTTCGTTAACAAGGTAAAACTCATTTCCATGACCTTTATAAATGAGACCCGTTTTGGTTTTAAGACTGGGATTATATTCACTGTTTAGAATAGCGTTCACAACATATTGTTGCGAATATGGAATTGGCCTCCATATCCGCTTGTAAATATTCCCCTATTTTCTCCAATACTCCCCAACTTTCCCCAATCCCCCATTCCCTAGTCCCATTGCATGTAAATAACAATCAGTAGAGCCGACCTTCCCCTTATTCCCCCATTAAATGTCGTGCCCAGGTCCACCGCACCACACGTAGACAACTTTCGGACATCTTCCTAGTTATTCTTAGTCTATGTCAGTTAAGGCCTCGTCTCCATTAATTATGACTCTTCGTTGCACCAGAATGTGATTATATGGCATCAGTAGTGAGTTTAGGACCTTTCCCATACCTCCTTCCATCTTCTTCCCCAACAATTACAACAACAACAGAGGAGATGGCGGCGGCGCGGGGGAGGATGCGTCCTCACACCGGCTCGATTAGCGCCATTGACCACGCGCTCCACGGGGTTACCACGGAGGGGCTGGCTGTCAGCTCCTCCTCAAGGGCGGAGCCTGGTAACCCCCCGCACCCAATCAGAAGGGCGGACCGATTCCATCTGGGGCGGCGCTAGCGAGCCGAGGGCGTGTCACTCCCCGCCGGATATACGCGGCCACGTAGCGGACGTGACGTCAGATGCGCCCCCAGCTGGAGAAAGACGGACCTGCGAGCGCTGAAACAGATGCGCCTGAGTTTGGAGAGGCCTGAGAAAGACCCGCCTGAGAAAGAACGTCACCTCTGAGCGCTGCGACGAGACCTCCCCGCATCTCTGGACCGAACCGTGTTGATCCTGCCCCGAGCCCAGGTGCACCTGGAGCCATCGCTACCTTGCCTTTCCTAGCCATCAATCCCCGTGTGAGTCAGCTTTGTCCCGTTTATCTGTCGTCTGTTGGGAATAATATAAGATTGTGTCTAAGTGCTTGTCTTTCTATGTTGTACCTCTCGTCCCTGTAATCTGACCTTCCGTAACGAATATAATCTCCTCCGGAGGTCTTGAGAACCGTATCCCTGGTGTCGTCATTTTATAACCCAGCCGGGTGTCTTCTTTTTCTTATTGAGCCAGCGTAACGCGACTTCGTCAACGTCGAGTATAGTCGGGTAATTTGTGCGGACACGACGGCCATTCCGCTCGGCCCACTTTAACATCAAAGTCGTGTCTGTAACAATATTTAGAAGGTTGATTTATCTCCCCAAGATGTCGGGATGATTTTGATGCTTCTATACTTTCAAGTTCTTGATCCGCTAGTTTCTCCAACTCTCGCAGCCCCTGATGTTGTTTGGGAGTTTATCCTATTGCGGGAACTTGATCCGATGGGTCAATCAAATCATGCGTCTCTTGATGTTGTTTGGGAGTATATGTTATCGAGGGAACTTGAAACGAAACCGCCTTTTGTTCGGAAGATTTTAAAATAGGTTTAAAAAACTTCTCTTGTTTTCTTTCAAATACATCTTCACCTAATAGCTTTTGTCTCCACCTCTTCTTTATCCCTTCCTGTTGTTGAACAACTTTTGAAAGTAATTGTTGATGTTCCTTAAATTTTCTTGCTCGTTCTTCAGCATTCATTTTATTTAACCGAGAAAATTATTGGTTATTATATCATCTTCTTTAACAACGATATATTTATATTTTTCAGTCGTATGTTTCATATGCCCCTCAAATTCCTTTTTACTACATAATGTAGAACAATTATCTCTCCAAAAATTAATTATATCTTTTGCATTTCGTTTGAATAAAATAAAAGTATTAGCATTGTTTCTTATTGAGCCGTGAGGAAGTTGAAAGTATGACTGACTGAGATAAATACTACAAGAAGAATGTCGTCCCCTTGTATAGTAACTGTCCATAACCGTTTGGTTTCTCTCATTAACACAATTGTCAAAGATAACGAGGTTCTTTTTTGTTTCATCTAAATCTTGGGGTAAAGGTATATCATCTGTATTATCGCTGAGAATACAAGTTATAGGTATAGACGATGTGGGTTTTGATTTCTTTTTACCTTTTTGAGTTTCACAAAATAGTTGTGCTATATCTTCAATGTTGTGTTTACTTAGTTTGTGTTGAAGCTTAAATAACCCGATTATATCTTCTTTTTTAAGCCCCGCATTAAAACCTTGTGATAGCAGTTGATACTCTGGTTGAAAACTTGACTTTGTGAAAATTATTAAATTTTCATAGTCTAAAATTTTTGGAGTAAGGAGCATCTTTAAAAGCAAACAGGTTTTACCACATCTGCTTGAACCGACTATTAGACATCTTAATGAATTTGGGAGGTTCTTATGATTATTAAATTTTATCTTACTTTCCCACACAGGTAAAAAATCATCCATTTTATATATGTTTGAAAATATTTACCGTTTAATCATTCATCCTGTGTGCTATCCCTATTATAATTACTAGGGCATGCCCGTACTATATATATATCTAAAATTATATCCCCCCCCTCTATTTACATGAAATGGTTTGGTCCAAAGCGAACGGCTTGCGAGTGGTGACAATCCCCCCCCTCTATTTACATGCAATGGTTTGGTCCAAAGCGAACGGCTTCCGGAGTTTGGTAAAGAAATCGCCATCGCGTGCACAAACGCGCAGGAAAGCGAATGAAACGCAAATTCGTTTTTATTAGTTGTAAAACATAGTTTAACGCCAACATAGTTTGCAAACGTGAAATAAATGAATACGCTCTCAAATGTGCCATCCGAGGCAGAGTGTGTCCGCCACGTTCGGCACACGCGATCGTTCGCTGCTCTCTGATTGGTTGAATCGTTTTTTGGACATAGCTCGGTAAGTAATTGACCGATTAATATGAAACCTTGAAAAGGCACATCCTCGGGTCCCCAGCAATATACCTGGCAAGTTAAAAGTATATCGGACCCGTGGTTGTCGAGAAACAGCGGTCACAGACAAACAAACGTACAGACAGACAGACAGACAGAGATTACTGGAATTATAGATAGACTAGGGCATGCCCGTACTATATCTATATCTAAAATTATATCCCCCCCCCCTCTATTTACATGAAATGGTTTGGTCCAAAGCGAACGGCTTGCGAGTGGTGACAATCCCCCCCCTCTATTTACATGCAATGGTTTGGTCCAAAGCGAACGGCTTCCGGAGTTTGGTAAAGAAATCGCCATCGCGTGCACAAACGCGCAGGAAAGCGAATGAATCGCAAATTCGTTTTTATTAGTTGTAAAACATAGTTTAACGCCAACATAGTTTGCAAACGTGAAATAAATGAATACGCTCTCAAATGTGCCATCCGAGGCAGAGTGTGTCCGCCACGTTCGGCACACGCGATCGTTCGCTGCTCTCTGATTGGTTGAATCGTTTTTTGGACATAGCTCGGTAAGTAATTCTCCGATTAATATGAAACCTTGAAAAGGCACATCCTCGGGTCCCCAGCAATATACCTGGCAAGTTAAAAGTATATCGGACCCGTGGTTGTCGAGAAACAGCGGTCACAGACAAACGTACAGACAGAGATTACTGGAATTATAGATAGATGTATACATATTAGAAGCGACTCAACCAGCCATCTAATTGTGTTGAATATATCTTGAAATATTTTGAAAATGGGTTTGTCCATTTTATATACTCTAACAAAAATATTATTTTAAAAGAAGTATAACATAAATGTTATATTTCTATAATTTTAACCACAACCTATCGTATAAATTTAATTATATATTACATATACATACATGCCGCTGCTGCTTCCATAATTTTATTTTGAGATGTAAGATTGTTAATATTAATCATTAGCCTGTTTGTTTTCCCACATACTTCTTGGACAACAACATTATGTACTTTCAATTGAATGGATGGTCCCCCGCCCCCGATAAAAACATTTGATATCTCAATAGCGCAAACAACTTTACATTTTGCGTTCATCAATTTCTCTGGTTCGATACGATGATCTTCGAGGTGTCATTCTTCGCTGATGTTGCTATCGTAAAATGAAGTCAGAATTTCGGGAGGTTTGTCCTCTTCCCTACACTTTTCATATTTGGTCAAAAGTTTTGGATACATTGTTGGTGGAATGCCCTCAATAGGAATTTCTCCATCACGTTTCCGATAAAATATATTAAGTCCATTAACAAAATCTCTAAACTTGTTCTTTTCCTTTTTCATCTTTTCAATAACATCATCTCTCGACAAATGGTTTTTAATACTACTAAGATTTTGTTTTAAAATGTCGACTGTTTTTTGTTCATCTTCTCTCGCTAGTTTATGCGAATTAAACATAACAAGAGGTAACGAATATGATTCGACTCTATGGCCTTTGGCATTATTTACATTCGCTTTAACACCCCACGAAAACAACGTTGGTGTTTCGATAAACAGTTTTCTAATACCACTTTCTGCGTGAGTATGATCGTAATTATATTTAATCATAATACGATGATAAATAATTCCATTGTTGTTTTAATACTTTGGTTCCTCAAAGACAATATTTTTAATATCAAAATTCAGATAAGTCAATGCCATAATAGTTATTTTTAATAATGCTATGTTTCTTTAAACTAAAAGTCATTTTTTAATTTAATTTCATAATCTTATATACAAATGACAATATCTATTATTACAGAAATATTATGTATCATGACATCATTTTCTATTATGAATTTGTGTGCTTCACAACCAAATAATAATATTGACCTTGTTATTTACTGTTATTTTCCGTGTTGTTGTGCATGCGAATGTGTTATTAATGAAGATTTGCATGATACTCGTTATCCTCGCCATGTTGATTATGGAGATTATTACGAGGATGTTAATGATAATGATAATAACATTACCGAGTACTGTAAATTCATAACACTACCCAATTGTTGTGAGAAGCCTAGTACTTGTATGACGCATATTGATGGTATAGATGCAATTAAAGGCATTAGTGTTAATATTGTAGAGGAAGCTAATATCGATTATTGTCATGTGTATTGCTGTTCATAATAATGATTTGACTAAGACTTTACGACTAACATAATTTTTTTGAAATCATGAAAATCGGGAAAAATAATAAAATCGATTAAACAGATTTTTATTATTATTATTTAAATGATTAGTTTGTAATATGTAAGGTACAAAAGAGCGTGCACAGCTGTAAGGATGCAGGACGGGAACAGTGGTGAGTTTGAGGTGAAGGTGGGAGTGCATCAGGGGTCGGTACGGAGTCCACTACTATTTGTAGCTGTGATGGAGGTGCTGGCTCGGAACGTAAAGGAGGGGTTACCGTGGGAGTTGTTGTATGCAGATGATCTGGTGTTGATTGCAGAAAGTATGGATGGACTGAAGGAGAAGATGAACAAGTGGAAGGAATGTATGGAGACAAAAGGTCTGAAGGTGAATATCGGAAAAACGAAGGTGATTGCAAGTGGTAAAGCATGTGGTGAGGTGGAAAGAACTGGGAAGTGGCCATGTGTTGTGTGCAGGAAGGGTGTCAAAGTGAATTCCATTCAATGTACAATGTGCGCTGTGTGGGTTCATCAAAAATGTAGTGGTTTGAGAGGGTCATTAACCAGTGTGGCAGCTACATTCAAGTGTAAGGTGTGCACAGAGGAAGCTGCAGATGGAGGAAATGTTGAGTTGGATCTTGGAGACGGCGTGAAGCTGGAAGGTGTGAAAACATTTTGTTACCTAGGAGACATGCTGAATGGAGAAGGTGGATCAGATTCGGCAACGGTTGCTAGAGTGAGATGTGCATGGAAGACGTTTCGGGAACTGAGTGCCGTGCTGATGAGGAGGGGAGTGTCGTTGAAGCTGAAGGGAAAGGTGTATGCTGCATGTGTGAGAAGTGTTATGATTTATGGGAGCGAGACCTGGGTAATGAACATAGAGCAGCAACGAAGGCTGGAAAGGGTGGAAATGCGAATGGTTCGGTGGATGTGTGGAGTATCGTTGAGAGAGAGGAAGCCAAATGATGAATTACGAAAGATGATGGGAATAGAGCCTGTGATGGATGCTGTGAAGAGAAGCAGTTTGAGATGGTTTGGTCATGTGTTGAGGAGGGATAAAAGTGACTGGTTGAGAAGAGTGATGGAAATGAATGTAGAAGGAAGTAGAGGACGGGGAAGACCGAGAAAGACTTGGCTAAAGATGGTCGAAGAAGAAATGCGGGCAAGGGGGTTAACAAGGGGAGATGCAGAAAATAGGGCAAAATGGAGAAGATTGTCATGGGGGCCGCAAGGCCAACCCCCGCTCTTGCAGGGAAAATGGCCTTAAAATGCCTGTTGTTGTTGTTGTTGTTGTATGTAAGAGGTGGGGGTTCCTATATAGCGACTGATTGCATTGCCCATGGTGCTCGCCGGGGGTTTTTGCGTTCCCGCTGGAGGAATTCGCATTCGCGGTCACAAATATTCACAAACATTTACAAATATTCACAAATATTTGCAAACTTGCAATGTTGTACTCAAAATAATTTTTTAACCATATGGTTAAAAAATTGGTTGCTATAATTATTTAATTATTTTGGGGAAATCGTGAAATCATGAAATTTGGGAAATGTGAAATTTGGGGAAATGTGAAATTTGGGGAAATCGTGAAATCTGAAAATTAAATAATTAATTGGCCACTTCCAGTTTGTGGTGTGTCACGTCCTGCCTTAGGGGCAAGGGGATTTGGGGTTTAATTCAGAAACCTTACAGATATTTTGGCGTATAATCCAAAAATCTTATATACAGACTTGGCATTTAATATGGAATATTTTTTTTTCTTGACTTGGGTTTACTTTCTTAACTCAGGATATCAATCTGGTGAGTTTCTTTTACACTTTGGTGATTTATTTGTTGAAAGAACCATGTCACTGATTGTCTGTCACAGCAAGAAGTCAACAACAGGATTATATCACAGGTGGCGTGGCAAAATGTACGGACAGGTGCATTTGATGATTGGCTTCACAATCGGGTATACAAGGGTTGTTGCGTTCTGTATTAGTGGAAAACAACTGCTGCACGTCTCCAAAAGTTATTGCCGCTTCCTCTGGAGATGGTCCGTCAACTCGACAATGCTGTTTGTCATGGAGTGATGGCTTTACGAAATTACGGCATGAAACAGCGTGCTATTGCTCGGCAGTATGGCATCACTCAAGGTCAGGTGTCAAAGATCCTGAAACGAAATGATCAGAGGGGTGTCCCTACTCCAATACCAAGGCCAGGATGTCCACGCAGAACCACAAGGAGAGATGATCGCCAGCTGCACCGGTTAGTCTGCAATGGCCGTACCAAGTCAGCTAATTGGCTTAGGGCTGAGTGGCAGCAACTGACAAATGTGCCTGTATCCAGAAGGCTAGTCAACCAACGACTGGTTCAAGCAGGCTATCGTGCCAGGCGTCCCCTGAGAAAGCCACGCCTGACCAGACAACACCGCCAGCGCCGATTGCAGTGGGCCAGAGAGCACCGTCAATGGCAGCCAGGACACTGGAATCATGTGATCTTCAGTGACGAGTCTAGATTTCTGGTCTATCGTCAAGATGGCCACGTCCGAGTGTGCAGACAAGTGCAGGAAGCCTACAACAAAGATTGTATAGTGTCAAGAGTCCAGCTGGAGGTGGTGGGGTGACCGTTTGGGCTGCTTTTCATGCAGGGGGCAAAACTGACCTGGTTGTTCTGAATGCAAACCTGAACCAGTTCAATTACAGGGTCATTCTGGAAGAAACATTGCTTCCATTTGCTCGTGCAGCCTTTCGAGGAAACTTTGTCTTCCAAGATGACAATGCACGGCCTCATCGTGCTCGCATGATCCAACACTTGCTTGCTGACCATGGTGTAGAGCATATGGAGTGGCCTGCCATGTACCCGGATATGAATCCGATAGAGAACTTGTGGCAGAATTAACGCGTCAAATCGACCACTTGGACCAGCAGCCTGCCTCTGTGCGTGAATTGTGTTACGTGGTCCTCCCGGTGACTACCTGGTCTCGGTGACCCCCGGACCGTGAGAGGAACTCCGCCAGAAAGATCTATGATTTATACGCTTTCGTAACGCAATCAATATGAATTCCAGTCAATAAGAAACCCCACACCAAGGATCCGGAGTAATCAATAATATTGTTGCGAATATGGAATTTGGCCTCCATATCCGCTTGTAAATATTCCCCTATTTCCCCAATACTCCCCAACTATCCCCAATCCCCCATTCCCTAGTCCCATTGTCTGTAAACAACACTCTGTAGAACCGACCTTCCCCTTTTTCCCCCATTTAATGTCGTGCCCAGGACCACCGCATCTCATGTAGACAACTTTCGGACATCTTGCTAGTTATTCTTAGTCTATGTCAGTTAAGGACTCGTTTCCATTAATTCTGACTCTTCGTTGCACCAGAATGTGATTATATGGCACCAGTAGTGAGTTTAGGACCTTCCCATACCTCCCCGCATCTCTTCCCCATGAAGAAACTACAATACAACAACAACAACAACTACAACAGCAGAGGGGGGCGGCGCGGCGACGGCGCGGGGAGTGTGCGTCCTCACACCGGCGTGGTTAGCCGCCATTGCCCATGCGCTCCACGGGGTTACCACGAAGGGGCCGGCTGTCAGCTCCTCGTCAGGGGCGGAGCCTGGTAACCCCCCCCGCACCCAATGACAAGCAACGGACCGATCCATCTGGGGCGGAGCTAACAAGCCGAGGGCGTGTGACTCCCCGCCGGATATACGAAGCGACTCACCGGACGTGACGTGAGATGCGCCTGAACTACGGAGAGCAGAGGACGCCACCCCCAGTGCGACGATACCTCCCCGCATCTTTGGACCGGACCGGACCGGGTCGATTCTGCCCTGAGCCCAGGTGCACCTGGAGCCATCGATTCTGCCTTTCCTTGCCATCAATCCCCGTGTGAGTCAGCCTTTTGTCCCGTTTATCTGTCGTCTGTTGGGGTTAATATAAGAGTGTGTCTAAGTGCCTATCTTCCTATGGTGTCCCTCTCATCCCTGTAATCTAACCTTTCGCCATAATATAACCTCCTCCGGAGGTCTTGAGAACTGAACCCTTGGTGTCGTGTCATTTTAATCCCAGCCGTTGTGTCCTTTTCCATCATTGATTTAGCGTAGCGCGACTAGTCAACGTTCGAGCATAATCGGGTAAACTGTGCAGACGTGGTCATACCAAACCGCTCGGTAAACTAACATCCACAACCGCGTCTGTAACAATTGGTGTCGAGGAGTGGAATTCGGACCCGGGACTAAATTTATTAGGCCCAAATATTGGAACACCAATTGTACCACTAGGGTAACAATTGGTGTTGGGGAGGTAGAATCGACCCGGAGCGCGTTTCCCGCGCTCGACGAAATTATAACGGCGAAATTTGATTTTGTTATACGGAAATAAAAACCCGAATTTTGAAAGTCGCGCTATGGCAGACCAAGTCGGCTGGGGTCCGGTAGTGGAGAGTGAGGCAGGGTCGGTCCAGGACCAAATTGAGGGACGTGAGGAGAGCGAAGCAGCGAGGGTAGCAAACGCACAAAATGGCGCCTCGCTGGTCACCGCGCCCGCGACCGTGGCAGCGCCCCTGGTGGATTCGAACCTTTTCCTCCTGCAAATGAGGGCCCTTATGGAACAAATGGTGGGAATGAGGGCTGATAGTGAGCGGTTGGGAAACCAAATGGGGGTAATGGGGAACCGGATGGATGCTCAGAGTGAGCAAATGAGGGTTGATAGTGAGCGATTAGAGGGCCAAATGGGGGAAATGAGGGACGAAGCGAGGGGTACCGGTGAGGGGTTAGACAACGGGATAAAAGAGGTGAGAAATGGGTTAATGGGGGTAGAAAACAGAATGGCCGCTCAAGAGAATCAAATGGAAGGGATGCAAAAGGGGTTAGAGGGGGTAGAAAATAGAATGGCTGCCCAGGAGAATCAGATAGAGGGAGTGAAAAATTGGTTAGAGGGGTTAGAAAACAGGATGGAAGGCAAATTGAGGGATATGAGGGACCAAGCGGAAAGGGAAGTTAACCAAATGGGGCAGCAGATAGAGGGGGTCAGAATGGGGGTAGAAACCAAACTGGATGCTCACAGGGAGGAAATGGAGCAGATGAGGGTGGCATCTGGACAGGAGATGCAAGTGATGGGAGAGGAGATCAGAAGAGGAGTGAGTGAGGAGGTCGGAGGAGTGCGCGAGGAGGTGAAGCACTGTAAGGAGCACATGGAGAAGGAGGTGAGAAAGGGGACTGTAAAGTTACAAGGGGGCATAGAGGACCTGACGCAGGAGGTGGAGCAGCTGACGGTGGGACAGACGGAGTTAGTGGAGCAGGTACAAAGGAACACTGCGGTAATAGGAGGGTTAAAAGCGACACAAAATGACCTAAAAAATGACTTGGTAGCGACGAAGAGGGAATGTCAGATGGTACGTGAGGGACTGACAACGAGGTTGGACGAGGTGATAGAGGTAATGGAGACGAAGGACCGGCAGGTGAGGACGCACATGGAAACGGTCAAGGTAGCCTTAGAGGATGAGCTTGAGGAGACGTACCGGGAAATAAAGGAGGTGAAGCAGAAATTAGAAGAAGTGGAAGAAGGGGTGAGCGAAATTAAGAAGCGACGGAGAGGGGATAAGAAAGAGATAAAAGAGGAGATAAAAGAATTGGTCCAAAGTCTGTGTTTGGATCGTGATGATGTGCTCATTAACCGGATGAGGGATTCGCAGGTGATGGAGGAGAAGCGAAGAGGAAGAGGACCCGGTGTAAGTGGTGACCAATATGGTCGTGCGTATGATGCGCCAGGGGATTTAAGAAGCTTGGGGGTCGAGATGGACCCGGGTGTTCGTGAGAGGCCACTGGTGAAGTGTGCGACAGGTCTGGTGTGTGAAAAAGGAGGTGTGCGAGGAAGTCCGACTCTGGGGTGTGTGAGGAAAAAATGCGTGCCAAGGAGTGAGGGTGCTGGCGAGAGTGAGTCGGTCGTAGCGTGTGTGCGAGGGAGCACATGGAAGCGCGGTGTGGTAAGTGTTACAGAGGGTGTGACGGGAGAGTGTGCGCGAGAAAGGTGTGTGACGGACAGGTGCATGGGGAAAGAGTGCGCTGTCAAGAGTAAGGGTGAGTGCGCTGTCGAGAATGGAGGTGAGAGTAGTGAGAGTGACAAGGAGCGTGAGTTGATTGTGACAGGTGAGCGAGGATGTACACCTGGAATGGAAGGATGCACACCTGGAATGGTAGAGCGTGAGTGGGAATGCACGCTGGAATTGGTAGTGAGGCACGTGGTTGGGTGTGCGAATGGGAGCACACCTGTGATTGTCACAGAGGAGGTGACAGAGGAGGGGGCGCGAAGAGGTGTGTTGGTGAGGTGTGCGACCAACGAATGTGTGCCAAAGTGTTCGGTGGTCAGGTGTGTGACCAAGGCTGTGAGTGCAATGAGGGTACCTGGGTGTGTAAGGAAAGGTACGAGGAGCATGGAGACGGCTGGATGTGTGAGCAAGGAACGGGCTGCGGGGTGTAAGAATCCAGGTGAAGCATCGACGGTAACCAGGTTAGAGGTTAGGTCGACTTTTAGCCGAGGCGGGCCCTCGGTGCGTGCTGGGCCTCGCGTGGAACGGCCGCGTCCGTGCTCCACTAGGCGGAGCGGGCAGCCCGATAGAAAGGGTCGTCATGGCGACCACTTTTTGTTGAGGCAGTCCGGCAGGTCGAGATCGGGACATTGGATGGCTCCACGCCGAGATGGTGCGTGGGATCTCGGCCCGGGTAAACCTCCTTCCCTGCACCGAATGCGGGACGTATCCAGCCGCTGGCACAGAACAACCCGCATTCATGGCTTGGCTTTACGAAGCCGGGCTTTGGACGGGAATTGGCGCACCGAGAGGCATTAGTGAGTAGACTGGGTGATGAGGTTAGTGTTTTGGACCCAAAATTAGAGGAAAACAAAATTTGATGATTGGCAAGGGATTGGCAGTAGTGATTGGCAAATTTTTAATTTGTTGCAATTTGATGTGCAAAATTGGTAGTGAGCGATGGGCCCGGTGGGTAAGGGTGGCATCCCTGCCACCCTTCCCATGTGGGGCAAAGGAGCAATAGCTTATGGGGTGTATGGCAGTGAAAACTAGCCCGGGTGGGTTAGGATATGGTGTGTAGGGATCTAGCGAAGATGACAGTAGGTAACGTTAAGGTTAGTTAGTGACTGATACCTGTAGTGGGGACGCAGGTAGATTAGTGTGGATGATAATGACGTGGGAGCGCAATAGTTTAAAGGGACGACTGGGAAGCGCAAGTTTCAGAAGGGAGTAGTTAGCTGAGATGATGCCGTGTGTGTGAGAATTGAACAGGTGTGATTGCACAGGTGTGCAACTGGACAGGTGTGTGGAGCAGTGTATGAGTAGTGAGTGTGGTGGATCAGCGCGAATGCGCTTGGGGAGAGAAGGGTGCAGGTGGCACCAGGTGTGAGAACACAGGTGTGCAGGTACAGGTGTGTGGAGAGAGTTGGAGTAAGTGGTACGGAGTGGTGTGCATGGTGCGAAGGTGTGGATGGGGGAAGAGTGGACCCCTTTCACGAGTACCCGGGGCGGGTAGTGTAAGTGTTAGGTAGAGGGTATAGGTAAATTGTGGTTGGATATTGGCATTTGTGGTGCGGTTGCAGAATGGTATTGTGGATGGGTGCATTAGTGATGTGGAAATGGCTGGGCGTGTAGCCTGTTAGTGTGTGTAGTTGGTTGGGCACTCCACCACTGTGAGGATGTCGGCCAGGTGAGGCCGCAGGTGGGCTCTGGGAGCCGGTAGTTGTGAGTGGGTGCCTGAGGATCCCGGGTATGGATCGGGTAGCCCAGTGCCAGAGAGGGCACCGAGTGGGGAGAGCGCCAGAGGGCCTTCCCCAGGTAGTTAGGTTAGGGTAAGGAGCAGGTAAGCTCGGAGGCAACTGCAGTGGTGGAGGTGTGCAGGTGGGTAGACCCGCTGGGAGAGGTACACGCCACAGCCCGGAAATTGTGCGAGGGCACCGAGAGATGAATCGGGGGAGTGAGACCCCAAATTGAAAGCACCACAGTTTGGCCAATGGGAATTGGTTTTTAGAACCCATAGTGTAAGAGGGCCAATGGTTTGGCCGGAGAACGACCCCGGGTAGTGTAAAGTTGTTAAAGTCATTTAGGAAATAGTTAGGATTGATGAACCTGTCGCACCATACGCAGCCACTTACCTGTGGTGATGATGATGACTCCACACCTGTGTTTTCTTGTTTTGGTGCAGGAAATGAGAATTGCTGTGTGGATTTGTGAGACGCATCACGACGTGGATGAGACATTGGGGTGATTCCATCTCTCCCTCCCTAGGAGGGACTGATGATGAATTGGTGATAGCAAATTATGATGTTGAGTTGGAGATGGCAAATTTTGATGAGAGTTGAAAATGGCAAATTTGATTGGTTAGGAGGGAGAGAAGACGAATTTGGTTTATGGGAGGAACGGGGAAGACAGTAGGGACGTTTGTTGATTTGTAAAGTAGATGTTTATGGGTAGTGTTGTGTTTTGTGGATACAGTAAGGGGTAAGGGAGGGGCCATGTAGGTTACCTGGTGGGGGGGGGGGCGTACGGTAGGAACGTACCTGTCTCACCTGGTTCCCATGTGCCCCCAGTGTGCATTACCTTACATTGCGTGCACTTTTGCGCCCTTACCACCTTACTCACTTGTCTGCTTCTTTTGTCTCCCACCTCCGAGGATCTGGCTTTGGGGCAGAGAGAGAGGTGCTGGCTACGCAGTTGTGGGCCTGCACTTTCGCTACTTGCTGCCTGGATCGATACACCATATGGACCGCAATGTTTGTGGCCACCCACAATGGACCGCAGTTCTTTTGCGGCCAAGCACCACCCGTGGATGGACCTATGGGTCAACGTGGCACCTATGCCAAACAGGTGAACCACTAATAGTTGGCACCCTGACGGCCACAATAAGGAAATGGACGCGGTTGGCGCCTTTCTTTATTTTTTTGAAAGAAGCCAGAAGGCCACGTGCACCACACGAAGAGCAAGAGACACCTGCAGGGTTAGGGGTTGTTGAATTTATTTTTATTCATTGAACAATGGTGACTGCACCGGATGGTGCTGACTGTGTGATGGGGTGGTGCTTTTGGTGCTTTTGATGCTGGGAAGGGGTGCTCTGCACGTTATTAAAGGCCGTAAGGCCACAGAGCACTCGTGGGTTGGTGTATCGATGCTGGCATGCGTGCTCTCTCCATGCATAACATCTGCATGTGTCCCTCCAAAAACAGGTCCTGGATCGTAGTGTAAATATCAGCGTAGTCGTGTAAATAATGCTCCCTACCGGCTGTATGTTTAGTTTGCGAATTCTTTCCGGATTCGGTTATCCTGTGGGTGTGTTTCTGAGAGGAGAAGGGTGCAACGTCGCAGGGGGACATATTTACTCATTTGTGAATATCTGTAAAACTGTCGCACTCAGGGTAGAGTTAATAGTAGAGGGAACTACATCTGAGTGCCACACTAAAATAGGTAAAAATTTATCGGGTCGGGACGCCCCGAGGGTAGAGAAGGGTGCAATGTTGCGAATATGGAATTTGGCCTCCATATCCGCTTGTAAATATTCCCCTATTTCCCCAATACTCCCCAACTATCCCCAATCCCCCATTCCCTAGTCCCATTGTCTGTAAACAACACTCTGTAGAACCGACCTTCCCCTTTTTCCCCCATTTAATGTCGTGCCCAGGACCACCGCATCTCATGTAGACAACTTTCGGACATCTTGCTAGTTATTCTTAGTCTATGTCAGTTAAGGACTCGTTTCCATTAATTCTGACTCTTCGTTGCACCAGAATGTGATTATATGGCACCAGTAGTGAGTTTAGGACCTTCCCATACCTCCCCGCATCTCTTCCCCATGAAGAAACTACAATACAACAACAACAACAACTACAACAGCAGAGGGGGGCGGCGCGGCGACGGCGCGGGGAGTGTGCGTCCTCACACCGGCGTGGTTAGCCGCCATTGCCCATGCGCTCCACGGGGTTACCACGAAGGGGCCGGCTGTCAGCTCCTCGTCAGGGGCGGAGCCTGGTAACCCCCCCCCCCCGCACCCAATGACAAGCAACGGACCGATCCATCTGGGGCGGAGCTAACAAGCCGAGGGTGTGTGACTCCCCGCCGGATATACGAAGCGACTCACCGGACGTGACGTGAGATGCGCCTGAACTACGGAGAGCAGAGGACGCCACCCCCAGTGCGACGATACCTCCCCGCATCTTTGGACCGGACCGGACCGGGTCGATTCTGCCCTGAGCCCAGGTGCACCTGGAGCCATCGATTCTGCCTTTCCTTGCCATCAATCCCCGTGTGAGTCAGCCTTTTGTCCCGTTTATCTGTCGTCTGTTGGGGTTAATATAAGAGTGTGTCTAAGTGCCTATCTTCCTATGGTGTCCCTCTCATCCCTGTAATCTAACCTTCCGCCATAATATAACCTCCTCCGGAGGTCTTGAGAACTGAACCCTTGGTGTCGTGTCATTTTAGTCCCAGCCGTTGTGTCCTTTTCCATCATTGATTTAGCGTAGCGCGACTAGTCAACGTTCGAGCATAATCGGGTAAACTGTGCAGACGTGGTCATACCAAACCGCTCAGTAAACTAACATCCACAACCGCGTCTGTAACAATATATTCCCCAAGCAATCAACAACCATCAACAATCAATCCAATATTACTAAGATGGCCATCTTATATATGTCCCCCCTTTCCCCACTCACGACCCCTCAATGGTCACTGTCCCTCACAATGTCTCTGGGCCCCTCCAGACCAAGGTGAAGGTCGACTTCTCCGCACACGGGCGGTTGAACGAACCCCTGGCTGACGTGTCCCAAACATGCACGTCGCGTACCGGGGACAGCTGCTGCAGCGCACACCTCCTTGCTAAGCAAAGCGGGCAAAGCAAAGCGCGGCTTGCAAAGCACACGAGGCCCAAGGTGCGACCCGTACGCGTCCTTGTAGACTTTGAGGCGAACTGTGCCGGACGCTTGGTTCCGTGCACGAACCCACGGCAACTTGACGTGTAATCGGTAATTACCCCGTGCAGGTAACTCCTTTCGCCAGACGGGCTTTCAAACGCAGCGTCCCCCACGCTGCTCAATATCGACACCGCTCGCGTCGGAGCTGGGTGAGGAAGAAGAAGATCGCCGCCTCTCCCGGACCTCGTGTGTTTTCTCCTTCCGTTTCCGGTCTCCTTTTCCCCAGAAGGGCTCCTGACCCTTTAATCACCACAACCTTTAATCGAATAAACATTAATAAGCAATGACCTGAATAGTAATTCACATAAATCCGTAACACTCCCCCCCCTTCAAGAAAGAAAGCTTGAACCCAGCGAAAACTTTCTTTGCCGGCCAACTTTGATAAACAAACCAGATAACTCACCCCCCCCCCCCCCCCCCCCCCAAATCATCCGTTCCCCCCAGGCACAATTATCACTTACAAATAAAGCAACAAAATTTCACAAAACCCCTAGATTAATTCACTCTGGACCAAGCGTCAACCACTTCTAGTTTCTCTGGAATGACGGTTAAGAGGTGGTGACCAAAGCCCCAAAGTTACCTCTCGATAGCACTTTTTCGGGAGGCCCAGCTGAGTATTCCCTACATGGACGCCTTAAGGAATGTGGAGTTCACGGTTAGTCCGGGGAGGAAAGTTCATTACATGGATGCCTTTAAGAACGTGGAGTTCATGGTTAGTCCGTGCAGGAAAGTTCCCTACCTGGACGCCTTTAAGAACGTGGCGTTCACGGTTAGTCCGTGTAGGAGCCCCGGCTCGGCGGCTCCACCGTATATAGTGCTTCAACTTCTCCAGACTCCGAACAGTTACGGTGGGACCCCTTGTCCCAGCCGTTACCTGACTGGCGGTCTCCTTCTCGGCCAGTGCTCTGACATTCATTCTTTCGGGAGGTGCCGTAACTCTGGGAGCCTCCATAGTAATATCGGCTGCTGCCAACCCCAAAACTACCGCCAAGTTGTCCTCTTCTGTAGACCTCTCGACGCCTACGAAATGCCTTCCCTACTGTTATGGTCCGACCCTCCAAAGCCTTACCATTCCAATTCTTCTCTGCCTCTCTGGCGTCTTTTGTGCTTGCAAACGTGACAAAGCCGAACCCTCTTGACCATTGCGTTTCCCTGTCTTTTACCACCCGCACTTCCACCAGCGGCCCATATCTGTTGAAGACAGAGGTCAGAACTTCTTCCTCTGTGTTGAAGTTCAGTCCCCCTACAAATAACTTGGAACTTTTGTCGCCATCCTGAGCTGGGGTGGTGTTATTTCCCCTGCGGTGCTCTTTACCCACCCTCGGGTTACCATAAATTTGCCCCCGGCCAAATCATTCCCGATAATCACAGATACTCCCTCTACAAGAAGCGTGGCTTGTAAACCGACGGTGACCTGTCCTGACACCAAATCGGATTCCAAATGGATGACATGAAGTGGGGCACTAACACAGCCACCGATCCCTTGTAACCGAACACTATCACACCAGTTGCGGTACTCTTTGACAATGGCAAAATGCCTTCAAGCATTAAGGATTGATGGGCTCCTGTGTCCCTCAATACCCTAACAGGTCTTGGGTTAGTCAAGTCTCCCTCGAGTGAGACCAACCCCTCATAAATAAATGGTTGGTAACTCTTCTGTGGGCGATTTCTTACGCTTGCCATCGCATTCGGAGTTGTAATAGTCGGACTCCGCTCTGGGTTTTCCCTTTTCATGAGGTAACAACTGGACATCAAGTGTCCAGGTTTTTTGCAAAAGGCGCAAGTAGGCCCGGAGGAAAAACTCGTGGTCTGCCTCGGGCCCCCCGGGAAATAAGTTTGTCTTGGGCCCGTAGCCCTCTGATTTCGAACAGGTGGGGTATCCGCGTTGTCCCCATAATCCTCTCGAGGCCGCCGCCATGTATTGTCGTTCTCCGCACCGGGTGTTCCATAACTCCCCTGCTGAAGTCTAGGCGAGGAGCTAGGTGTGTGTGGACCCCTATCCGGTGTGTTAAGGCATAATCATCTGCCATGGTGGCTGCGTCCCACAACTTTGGTACTTTCTTTTCCTGCAGGTACACTTTGATGTCCTCGTGGACACACTGTTGAAATTCCTCCACCAGCATCAGGTCACGCAATGCTTCGAAGTCGTTCCCGACTCCTTTCGACTCACACCACCGATCAAACATGTTTTCTTTCACTCTGGCAAACTCCACATGGGTCTCACTCTCCCTCTTCCTGGCATTCCTGAATTTTTGCCGGTAAGCTTCAGGAACCAACTCATAGGCTTTGAGGATGTGCTTCTTCAATACCTCATAATCTGCACATTGGTCCATTGGTAGCGCCGAATAAATCTCTTGAGCTTTACCCACCAGCACACTTTGCACTCGTATGGTCCAGGCCTCCTCCAGCCAGTTTAACTGTCGAGCCACTTTCTCAAAGTGTGGAAAAAATTGAGTGACTTCCTTTTCACTGAAGGGTGGAACCAGCCTCACATGTCTGCTCACCTCCCAGGTGTTCTGGCTAGGTGTCGACCCCGTCAGCAAGGGTGGTACCTCTCCCCGTTCTCTCATTAAATCCAGCTCCTTGAATTTAATTTCTTGCTGAAGCGCCAGATCACGTTCCTTCAACTCCCTTTCGGCTTTTCTCTCCTCTGCTTCGAGTTCCCTGGCAGCTCTCCTCTCCTCTGCTTTTCTCCCTTCTAACCTTTCCTGGAGTTCTCGTTCCACTCTCCTTTCCTCTGCTTGTTTCTCTTCTCTCCTCTCTTCTGCTTTCCTTTCTTCTTCTGCTCTTTCCTTTTCTGCTTTCCTTTCTTCTTCTGCTCTTTCCTTTTCTGCTTTCCTTTCTTCTTCTGCTCTTTCCTTTTCTGCTTTCCTTTCTTCTTCTGCTCTTTCCTTTTCTGCTTTCCTTTCTTCTTCTTTTAACCTTTCCTGGAGTTCTCGTTCCACTCTCCTTTCCTCTGCTTGTTTCTCTTCTCTCCTCTCTACTGCTTTCCTTTCTTCTTCTGCTCTTTCCTTTTCTGCTTTCCTTTCTTCTTCTTTGATCCGTTCCTGGCTCCGTAATTGCAACTCCAGTTTCCGGAGCTCAACGTCTTCTGGTTCTTTGGGTAGCCACTCCCAGGCTAACTCGTCCCATGTTCCTAATCCCACCATAGACTGTATCACCGTGGTCTGTAACTCTGCCTTCCTCAAATTAGTTCGGACCTCCAAGTTAAAATGTTTGGCCAATTTCAAGAGGTCCGATTTTAGTAATGCTCGGAACTGTGCCTCACTAGGGGTTACCGCAAAGTTCTGTGCCACAAACGCCATGGTGACTACTGGTAACACCTGTTAACCTTCACCCCAGAAATTTCCAACAAAGAAAAGCAACAGTATTACTTTTATTGCTATTGGTTTTTTTTTTTGGTTTTTTTTTGTTGTTGTTTTGTCGACAGAGCAAAACAATTTTGGGAACGTTGGAAAAGTTCCCACTCTTGGGAATTCTTTCCCGGACTAAAATATAGAAAATTTTATAGATCCCGGACGTAGACCCAATTGCGAATCCGCAAATTGTAATTTGGACGAGCCCCCAATTTCTGTTACGTGGTCCTCCCGGTGACTACCTGGTCTCGGTGACCCCCGGACCGTGAGAGGAACTCCGCCAGAAAGATCTATGATTTATATGCTTTCGTAACGCAATCAATATGAATTCCAGTCAATAAGAAACCCCACACCAAGGATCCGGAGTAATCAATAATATATTCCCCAAGCAATCAACAACCATCAACAATCAATCCGATATTACTAAGATGGCCATCTTATATAATTATGTCCCCCCTTTCCCCACTCACGACCCCTCAATGGTCACAGTCCCTCACAATGTCTCTGGGCCCCTCCAGACCAAGGTGAAGGTCGACTTCTCCGCACACGGGCGGTTGAACGAACCCCTGGCTGACGTGTTCCAAACGTGCACGTCGCGTACCGGGGACAACTGCTGCAGCGCACACCTCCTTGCTAAGCAAAGCGGGCAAAGCAAAGCGCGGCTTGCAAAGCACGCGAGGCCCAAGGTGCGACCCGTACGCATCCTTGTAGACATTGAGGCGAACTGTGCCAGACGCTTGGTTCCGTGCACGAACCCACGGCAACTTGACGTGTAATCGGTAATTACCCCGCGCAGGTAACTCCTTTCGCCAGACGGGCTTTCAAACGCAGCGTCCCCCACGCTGCTCAATATCGACACCGCTCGCGTCAGAGCTGGGCGAGGAAGAAGAAGATCGCCGCCTCTCCCGGACCTCGTGTGTTTTCTCCTTCCATTTCTGGTCTCCTTTTCCCCAGAAGGGCTCCTGACCCTTTAATCACCACAACCTTTAATCGAATAAACATTAATAAGCAATGACCTGAATAGTAATTCACATAAATTCACATAAATCCGTAACAATTGCAGCAGACTATTGTCACTGCATGGCAAGCGTTTCCTGTCCAAACCTTGGCAAATCTCGTGAACAGCATGCCTCAACGTGTACCTGCTCTCCTGAAGGCTCGTGGGGGTTACACAAAGTACTGAACTGTAATTTTACTGTCCGTAATCCCAGTCGTAATTTAACTTTTGTTTTTGTTTAAAAAAATTTTGGCTAATGTGCAAAATAAAGAGATACTTCTGGAAAACGTACAGAAGTTTAACACAGTACTGTCCATGAATTGAGTTCGATATCAGTTTACATCACTTTCAAGGATCAATTTATTTGTTTCGAAATGTCAAATGTGGTTTTTGTTTATTTTAAAGGTCACATTAACAAAATCTAGAATAATTTCAACATAATTCCAATGAACTTTTGGTTCTACGACATCTTGAAAAGTAAGGTCACCCCCTCAAAAAAAATGTTCCATATTAAATGCCAAGTCTGTATATACTACTAACACGCCCTGCCACACAGCGCTCTCTATCCAACATTTTTTGGTGGCAAAAAACAGTCCTGTCATCCCGCATCCGTTTGATTCGCCAAACTTGGCACCGTGGGACTTCTGGCTGTTCCCCAAATTGAAACAAACGATGAAAGGGAAGCGATTTGACACGATCGAAGACATCACATCCAACACGACAGAACTTCTGAGAGTGATTAACAAAGAGGAATTCCAGAAATTCTTCCGACAGTGGCAGGAATGTTGGAACAAGTGTGTACATGCAGGAGGGGGAGTACTTCGAAGGGGATTAATAAGGTGTTTTATGTTTAGTAAAATAATTTTATTCTAACATTCACCTAACTTTTTGATCACACCTTGTATGTCCTTCTGCCCAATGGCAACCATTGCTGGTACCCTAGTGGCAGCCACCTCCATCTGCAACTTAAACTTGTAAATATTGTAAATAAAAGTTACATACAGCCGTGTGCAGTGGTAAAGACTATGTCTTTGTCAATCTCCTGTCTTTTGCAATGGTTATCCAAATGGGGGCCCACAAATTTGTTTGGCTCCAAGTCCACAAAAGGTAAATCTGGCCCTGCTCATGTTACTCGGACTACACAAGGTACATCAGTCAAGTGGTGGCAATGAGAAAAGAAAGAGCATAATCAGAAATATATTAGTCTTTCTCGATCACTTGAACACATTTCCTGAAACGATATGCTACGTCACCAAAACAGTTAACACGCGAATCAAAACTTCACACAAAATTCCTTTGCGGATGGAATAAATCGTTCGAAAAGGTGGAAAAAATTCAAAATATAAACTTCATTATTTATTTTCTTCATACCATTTCTACCTGTTTACTCTTCTTACTTTACATATTAGAAATTGTGTCATTTGACCATACATGTTACCGACAAGTGAATTTTTTTTCAGTTGATTTAGCTCCTCCACTCCCTCCCCCCCCCCCCCCCCTTTCCATACGACCCAGACATCACTGAAAACTTGTACATAAAAATCATAGTTTGCTATTATAATTAAACCAGAAAACAAACTTTTTGAACAAAAAAGCCATTTTACAGATATTCAACATCCAGCCAATGATTTCTGTCAGGCCACATGTTCTCATCCACATCAGAGAATGTTTTCTCTGGCCATACATGTCAGAAGAAAATGCCTTGCATGGCGGAGCCATCCTTGACATGCATCTCCCATGATGTCTTGCCATGCCTCCTACATGGCCCAGAGAAGCGTTGGTTGTTTTTCAACATGCCGTGCGCCTCACATTTGTACTTGTACAAATCCCCAGTTTAGTAGTATTTGGGCAAAAGTTTACACCGTCTCGACCAATAAAACTTTCCACTCGTGCTTTGAGGACGGAGTAACAGCGAGATTCAGACAAGATGGCGGCACCTATAGCAATGCAATTACAGAGCTAATTTCTTCCAAAATATCTGGCTAAGTGCAGCTTTTTCTCAAAAATCATTCAAAATCATCAATTTCTCCAAGAAGAGTTAGCAGAAGGTTCAGCTCTGTACTGTTCCGTTTGACCCGTCAGCTTCGCCTGGTTGCCATCGCGCCCTTTAATCAAAGTGCATGAACAAAGCTAATGTAGATCGTGCTCACAAACGCAACACAGTTGAGTTGAAAAATCCCTTTCCATGTCCTTTTTCTCAAGACTGCGTGGGGGTAACGGGTAAGGTGTTCTATGAACCCGAGTTGATGAAAGTCTTTAACTAGGGTTACCACCCTTCCGGTTTTTCCTGGACATGTCTTCCTTTTCAGTACATCTCCATCAGGCCGGATTTTTAAAATACCTAAAAATGTTCGAGATTTTGTCATTTAGGATTTGGGATACTTTTTTTTTAACCTCAAACGGTTAAACTATGTTGTGCATTTTCTTCGGGTGATAAAATGCGGTTTATCAGAGAGTACGCTAGTACTCTCTATTGTTACATGGTCCTCCCGGTAACTACCTGGTCTTGGTGACCCCCGGACCGTGGGAGGACCCCGCCAGAAAGATATATGATTTATACGCTTTCGTAACGCAATCAATATGAAAGACACAACAATTCAAGTCAATAAGAAACCCCCACACCAAGGATCCGGATTAATGGATAATATATTCCCAATCAATCAACCACACTCAACAATCAATCAACAATATTACTCAGATGGCCATCTCATATATTTCCCCCCTTTCCCCACTCACGACCCCTCAATAGTCACTGTCCCTCACAATGTCTCTGGGCCCCTCCAGACCAGGGTGAAGGTCGACTTCTCCGCACACGGGCGGTTGAACGGACCCCTGGCTGACGTGCTCCAAACGTGCACGTCACGTACCGGGAACAGCTGTTGCAGCGCACACCTCCTTGCAAAGCAAAGCGCGGCTCGCAAAGCGCGCAAGGCCCAAGGTGTGCCCCGTACACGCCCTCGGAGGCGTCGAGGCGAACAGTGCCGGACGCTGGGTTCCTTCCAGGAAGCCACGGCAACCTGACACGTAACAGGCAATCACCCCGCGCAGGTAACTCCCCTCGCCAGACGGGCTTTTCAACTCAGCGTTCCCAACGTTAATCAATATCGACACCGCTCGCGTCGGAGCTGGTCGAGGAAGAAGATGGCCGCTTCTCCCGGACCTCGTGTCTCTCTTCTCTTCCGGTTCACCATCCCGTTTCCGGTCTCCTGTTATCCGGAGCCTCTCTAACCATTTAACCACAACAACCTTTAATAGAATAAACATTAATAAGCAATGACATGAATAGTAATTCACCTAAACCCGGAATCCGTAACACTATGTAGGGATCGCGTGGAAAAAAATGTCGCTCCCATCTGCTACATGTATACAAAACTAAAGTTGGACTATCTTCTTTAAAAACTCGCTTAGGCTACATATGAGAGCCTACCTGGTCTGTTCAGCTGATTGTCGAGGTAGGGATCACTTTTCAGTTCTCCAGACCAAGAGAAAAGCAAAATAAAGCAAAAAAACGAGATCGCTCAAACCCGGAAATTCATCTTCTTATTCATAATAATAATAATAATAATAATAATAATAATCTATCTATAATTCCAGTAATCTCTGTGTGTATGTGTGTGTGTATGTGTGTGTGTCGTTTGTCTGTGACCGCTGTTTCTCGACAACCACGGGTCCGATATACTTGAAACTTGCCAGGTATATTGCTGGGGACCTGAGGATGTGCCTTTTCAAGGTTTCATATTAATCGGAGAAGTAGTTACCGAGCTATGGCGATTTATTTACCCGTACTCGCAAGCCGTTCGCTTTGGCTTTGCGAATGGACCAAACCATTTCATGTAAATAGAGGGGGGGGGGGGTTCTACCGTACTCGCAAGCCGTTCGCTTTGGCTTTGCGAATGGCCCAAACCATTTCATGTAAATAGAGGGGGGGGGATTGTCACCGTACTCGCAAGCCGTTCGCTTTGGCTTTGCGAATGGACCAAACCATTTCATGTAAATAGAGAGGGGGATTGTCACCGTACTCGCAACCCGTTCGCTTTGGCTTTGCGAATGGACCAAACCATTTCATGTAAATAGAGGGGGGGGATATAATTTTAGATATATATATAGTACGGGCATGCCCTAGTAATAATAATTGAAGGAGTCTGGACTCCAGCAGAATACGGATAAAAGGATGGCAAGGCACAAACTCGTCCGAGAAGATGTTTATTCGTAAAACCAACTCGAGAACACTCAAAAGCCCGTTTATCGGGCTGCCTTATAAAGCAAAACCAGAAACCGAAACCGAAAGCCACGCCTCTCAAGCGAGGCGTGCTTCGGTGGTCACGTGATCCACAGGTGTAGCTCATTATACCCGCACGCGCGGCACGCTTTGGCGGTCACGTGACCAGCCACTCTGGCGCCGTGGATCCCCGCCGGTGACGTCACCGGCTGGAGCAAGGAGATTCTGATGCCGGTCTTGCTTGGGGGACCCATGGGTCGCTACACACGCCCCCCCAGAATGGACTTGGTCCAGGGAGGTCAACCTGAGGGGGTCCGGATGACCCGACCGAAACGACCCCTGGCCGGTCGCGGGGGGTGGGGGGGGGTCCGGTGTGGTGGTGGATGGTCGGACGGGGGGTGTAGTGGACGGGGGGCGGCCGCGCCGCGGTGGCAGGGCCAGCCGTGGTGGCTGGCCGACGTCCACGTGGGCCAGTTTGAGGCGGTCCAGCGAGATCCGGTCCGCCCGGCCGCCGATGCTGACGATGAAGGACTTGTTGTCCCGGCGTAGGACCCAGAAGGGTCCGTCGTAAGGTGGACGGAGCGGCCCCCGGTGTGCGTCGTGGTGCACAAAGACGTACTCCGCCGTGCGGAGTGCTGGGGGGACGTAGGAGTGGGGGTCGCCGTGGCGGGACGTTGGCACCGGGGCGAAACGTTGGGCGGCCTCCTGGAAGTTCGTGCGCTGGCGCGCGGCGGACCGGGGGCTGGTGGCGTCGGGCACGAACTCGCCCGGGACGTGGAGAGTCTGGCCGTACACCAGCTCGGCGGTGGACGCCTGGAGGTCCTCCTTGGGGGCCGTGCGGAGGCCCAAAAGGACCCACGGGAGCCGGTCGGCCCACCCGTCGTCCTGGAGGCCGGCCATGAGTGCGGCCTTCATGGAGCGGTAAAAACTGCTCACACAACCCGTTGGCTTGGGGGTGGTAGGCCGTGGTGCGGTGCAGAGTGACTCCCAACGAGCGGGCGACCGCGCCCCAAAGTTCGGACGTGAACTGTGGGCCGTGGTCGGACGAGATGTCCGCCGGTGCGCTGAAGCACGCGACCCAGGTGGCGATGAATGCCTGCGCCACGTCGGCGGTGGTGGTGGAGGTGAGGGGCACGGCCTCCGGCCACCTGGTGGTCCTGTCCACCATGGTGAGCAGGTGGGTGAACCCCCGCGATGGGGGCAGGGGACCCACCAGGTCCACGTGGACGTGGTCGAAACGCCGCTCGGGCACGGTGAAAGGAGCCAACGGAGCCAGGGTGTGACGGTGGACCTTGGCCCGCTGGCAGGCTGTGCAGGCGTTGGCCCAGTCGCGGACGTCTCATCGCAACCCGTGCCAGACGAAGCGTGCCGACACCAGCTTCTGGGACGCCTTCCGGCCTGGGTGCGAGAGGTCGTGGAGGGAAGCGAAAATGCGGCGCCGCCAGGAGACCGGCACGACGGGGCGCGGTCGGCCCTGGGAGACGTCGCAAAGCAGGACCATGCCCGCGAAGGGGACGTCAGCCAAGCAGAGGCCCGTGTCTGCCACCCTGAGCGCCTGCACCGTGCCGTCGGTGGTCTGGTCCGTCGCCATCAGGGCGAAATCCACACCGAGGTGGACGGCGTTGGCGCCGGCCCGAGAAAGGCAGTCGGCCACGGTGTTGTCTTTCCCGGCGACATGCCGGATGTCCGTGGTGTATTCCGACACGGCGGAGAGGTGGCGCTGCTGGCGGGCCGACCACGGCTCCGTGACCTTGGCCATTGCGAAAATCAATGGCTTGTGGTCGACAAAGGCCGAAAATGAGGAGCCCTCCAGGAGGTGGCGAAAATGGCGGACGGCCAGGTACAGCCCGAGGAGCTCGCGGTCGAACGTGCTGTACTTCAGCTCGTTGGGCAGGAGTTGCCGGCTGAAGAACGCGAGCGGCTGCCAGGCCCCGTTCACCCATTGCTCATGGACCACGCCCACGGCGTAGTCGGAGGCGTCCGTGGTGAGGGCGATGGGGGCATGGGGTACCGGGTGGGCCAGCAGCGTGGCGTTGGCGAGGGCCCGTTTCGCGCCGGCAAAAGCCGCGTCCATGTCCGTGGACCAGACGACGTCGTGCTTCGCCGGCTGGCCTCGGAGGGCGGCGTACAAGGGCCGCATGAGTTGCGCCGCTCGGGGCACGAAGCGGTGGTAGAAGATCACCATCCCGAGGAACTCCTGCAGCGCCTTGACGGAGCGAGGGCGCGGGAAAGCGGCGATGGCCTCGACTTTGGCCGGCAGCGGCACAGCGCCGTGCCGGGTGATGCGGTGGCCCAAAAAGTCGATCGTCGCCGCACCAAAGTGACATTTGGCCAGGTTGACAATCAAGCCGTGCTCGCTGAGGCGGCCGAAGAGCGTCCGGAGGTGGAGGAGGTGCTCGGCTCTGGACGTGCTGGCGACGAGGATGTCGTCCAGGTAGGTGAAGAGGAACGGCAGGTCGCGCAGCACGCCGTCCATCAGGCGCTGGAACGCCTGCGCCGCGTTTTGGAGGCCGAAGGGCATCCGGAGGAACTCAAAGAGGCAGAAAGGTGTGATCACGGCCGTCTTCGGGATGTCGGCCGGGCGGACGGGCACCTGGTGGTACCCCCGAATCAGGTCCACTTTAGAAAACATGGTCCGCCCCGCCAACCGGGCGGAAAAATCCTGGATGTGCGGGACGGGGTACCTGTCGGGGGTAGTGGCGTCGTTGAGGCGGCGGTAGTCACCGCATGGCCGCCATCCGCCCCCCGGCTTCGGGACGATGTGCAACGGCAAGGCCCAGGCGCTGCCGGAGCACCGTACGATGCCGAGGCGCTCCAGCGCCGTGAACGCGGCCTTGGCGACGGCGAGTTTGGCGGGGTCGAGACGGCGAGCCCGGGTGTACACCGGCAGGCCTGTAGTCACCGGCCGCCGTCACGAACTCCCAGTGAAAGAGCTGGCTGCCGAAGCGGAGGGCGATGGTGCGTGGGCCGAAAGTGCGGATGGCAGAGCCGTTGGCCGCGACCAATGGGGGGCCGCAGACGGCGGCCCGCCTGTCCTCCGCCGAAGCGGGAATGACGCTCAGCTGTGCGCCGGTGTCGCAGAGGAAGCGCCGCCCCGACGCTCGGTCCGCGATGAACAGCAGGTTTCCCGAACGGCCGGCGTTCATTGCTGGGAGGGAACGCCGGCTCGCCCATTTCCCGGGGTCGAACGTGCACAGGGGTCGGCATGATCGGGCCTGCCGCCCGAACCTGGCGTGGAAATAGCACCAGGCTGGGTCCGGCGGGGGCTCCGGTCGACGCGTCGGGACCGGGCGACGCGGCGTCGCCGCTGCCAGTCGTGCCGGCCCGGCGGTCTCCGGGAAGGAGACTGCGTCGCGGGTGTCGGGCGGGTGGGCGGGAAGGCTCCCGGCCGCCACTCCGACGAGCTGGCTCGCCGCTCCAGCGAGCTGGCTTGCCGAAGCGATCTTGTCGGCCTCCTTGGCGAGGTCGCGGGGGTTTACGATGGTCGTACCTGCCAGGGCGACCCGTACCGGGGCCGGGAGCTGGCGAAGAAAGAGCTCCTGAAACAGGAAATCCGAGGGGTGCTCGCCGAGCATGTAGTCCATGCGCTCGGACGGGCGCGTATCGCCGAGCAGGTAGGTCGAGCAGGCGTCGTGCACGCTCAGCCGGGGAAAGGGCGAATGCGCCCAGCAGAAGTGCCTTGATGGCGTCGTACTTGCCGTCAGCGGGCGGGTACTGGAGGAAGCTCAGGCAGCGGGCGGCGGTCGCGGAGCCGAGCGCGGCGACCACGTAATGGTAGCGGGTGGCGTCCTCCGTGATGCCACGCAGGGCGAACTGGGAGTCCGCCTGCACGAACCAGGTGGCAGCATGTGCTTCCCAGAAGGTGGGCAGCTTCAGGGACACTGCGGTGTCCATTGCCGTGTTGCAAATTCGGGGTCACCAGTGAAGGAGTCCGGACTCCAGCAGAATACGGATAAAAGGATGGCAAGGCACAAACTCGTCCGAGAAGATGTTTATTCGTAAAACCAACTCGGGAACACTCAAAAGCCCGTTTATCGGGCTGCCTTATAAAGCAAAACCAGAAACCGAAACCGAAACCGAAAGCCACGCCTCCCAAGCGAGGCGTGCTTCGGTGGTCACGTGATCCACAGGTGTAGCTCATTATACCCGCACGCGTGGCACGCTTTGGCGGTCACGTGACCAGCCACTCTGGCGCCGTGGATCCCCGCCGGTGACGTCACCGGCTGGAGCAAGGGGATTCTGATGCCGGTCTTGCTTGGGGGACCCATGGGTCGCTACATAATAATAATAATCTTCTTCTTCTTCTTCAGACGGCATATTTCCGAGATGCCTCTATCAATGGCAATGATTCTGCTACCATTCGACAGAGTTTTACTTCCTGCAACATCCTTTGGTATTATAATTCTCGTAGCTTTAAAGGATTCCTCGAAAAGTACGTAAAACTACATTCCTATGTAAAATAATAGGACCAGGTTGGCGTGGCTATGACTGCCAATCAGCTTGATGGGGGCGGAGCCGCTACACACATTTGCCTCAGTGTCGGCGTTATGCGTGATAATGTTATGTGGCATCAAATAATATCAGAAGAAATATCATGTCTCGGGAAATACCTTGTTTTTCATTGTTACATTTATGAAAATAAAATAATAGGGAGGTACCAGCGCTATACACTGCACATGGGACACGTGATCACGAACCCTCCAGTCACGGGTTCTCGGCGGCAGATTCGCTACATCAGTGCATCACTGAGGCCTTCGTATAGAACAGTTTCATCTTTGTTTTGGCATACTGCATCGACTGCAGTGGTCAATGGTCAATTAATTGATATTTAAATATAAAGATCCTAGTTTCCCGACTCACTGAACCCTGAACCTTGCTATGCGCATGTGCAGATAAAAAAGCGTGTGACGTGTACAGTGTGTTTGACTAACGTCTTTCTGATGATTTATAGTGAATGTATTTGTCTGGCGACGACATTTGCAGTTCGAGTGTATAATATGTTTTATTGACACTTCAAGTAAGCAAAACAGCAAAAACCACGAAAGTATCTTTCATGCCCGGTCGTGCATAAATTCCTCCCGAGAGGCTCCGCCCCTCCCCTCTGTCCCCACCCTATTGATTGGAGGGAATCCTTCAAACCACACCAGTTACATTCGAGAAGCGAACGGATGTTATCCGGTCCATCAAAGAGAAAGAACCGCTACATAGTACATGGTGTTATGTAGAATTATTATATGTAAGTGCAAAATTTGCTACACTAGTGGAACCAATGTTTTTTTTGCATCTACATACCCTTGGCAAAAAGACCTGAGTTGGTTCCATTTTTTTCAATGGCGTCTTCGGCGGCCATTTTGAATTTCAAAATGGCCGCCGTTTTTTGCAATTTTGTATGTATTCTAATTTCTACAGTCTTAAACTACACATAGATAACTATAATTACAATAATGAAAGAAATATGAACATTTGCTTTATTCTTTTTTATCTTACAGGTATTCATAGACAAGTTGGATTTCAGCTTCACCGCCGCATAATGTCATCGTTTGAAGAGCCGCCTTCTAAGAAGCAATGCACAAGTTACGAACTTTGTGTATTCTGCCAAGAGAGAACTCCTGAACCTTTGGTTGACGTTGCTCATGCCAATTTCAAATGTGCTTCATATAAAACATTTCTTAGCAGCTTACACAAAAGAGTGCAACTTGGCAACTTAAGCTTTGCGTCAGCTAGTAAGAGACTATGTGATGTTTCTTCAGTAGTACTTAAAGAAAAAAAGGCTACATGGCACAAGCAATGTTACAAGGCAGTGACAAATCGTGCTCATATCAAACGTGATGAGGTGAACTTTAGTAAATCTTGTGAATCAAAGAATATTTCAAATCTGACGAACCGCAAGAGGGGACGACCATCAAATCCTCAAAACCGAGCAGCACCGTCAACTTCAGCAACAACTGTGTCAACAGTTACAAGATCTCAAAGCAAAAGTGACTCATTCTTCAGAGATAAATGTTTCTTTTGCCAGAAAGATACTAATGAGGTTCTCCATCCTTGTACTAGTTATAGTAGAGGCTCACATTTCACAGATATTGTCAATAAGAGTGGAAACAAGACTTGGCAGGTAAACCTAGGTGATGTGATAACTTCTGGTGATTTACTTGCTAGAGATATTGTGTACCATCACCTTTGTTACACTCGTAACTGGGAAAAATATGTTCAACGTCCACATCGTAAGGGTGGTGAGTTGTCCTTTGAAGCCAAACAGGAAGAGAAGCTGAAATCCATAGCAGCTGAAGTAGAGTTTACAAGCATCATACAGCAAAGGATTGATGAAGGAGAGTTCATCCCCATGCCTGATGTGCACCTTCTGTATAAAGATATCTTCCAGAACCACAACGTTCCTGGTTTTGATCCCAACAAGAGGCTATACTTAAACCAGAAACTGAAGAACAACCTGGATAATGTCGAAATCACAGGCATATCTGGAAAACTATCAACAGTTCATTCCAGTGATGCTGGTGCTGCAGCTATTCGGGCAGCTTCTGCTGAACAAAAGGATAGCATGCAAAGTTCAAAATTCTCTTTCAAAGTGGAAAGATTATAAGAAATGCAATAACACAGGCGAGGTGGAAATTTGAGGGGTCGCTAAAGGACAGTATTGAAGTTGGAATACCGGAACAACTGTTCTGTATGATAAGATGGATCATCCAGGGAGCAGCCACCACCAAAACACAATCACGCAATGAAAAGATAAATGGAACATGTGCACTTATTGGACAGCACATCATCCAGGAGTTTAAAAATGATCGGCAGGTGCAATATCAGCCAAAGTCCTCAACTTCAACCTTCAGGTTCACAACTGAAACGCCATTAGGGGTTGGACTTTCACTCCATAGCCATCATGCACACCGCAGTCGCAGAGACATAGACTTGTTGTACCAGAGTGGCGTTGGTGTTTCATATCAACGTGTAAAGGAGATCACTTCAAAGATTGCCACCACAGTCCAAGAGAATATGAATGAATTCAATGGCGTTTACGTGCCTCCAGGACTGTTGAAAAATCTGCCAATCAGATGCTCAGCTGATAACATAGATGCCAAGGTAGACACAGCTGATGCACGGAACACATTCCATGGGACTGCTCTTGCTGTCTATCAACGAGTTCCCCCAGATGTATCAGAATACGAGACTGTAGCTGAACCACTGAAGCTGCATGACAACACCTCAACAAAACTTGAGAACATCCTGCCAACTGTGACTGAAATGTCTGACTGTACAATTACTGGTAACCCCAAGCCAAGTAGAAGTCCATGCTATGAAAACTTTAAACTTGGTCAGTATCAAGATAAAGTTGTTAATGCAACACAGCAAGACTTTGCATGTCTACTTTCACGGTATTCACAGAGGCACCATGAAGAGACATCAGACGGTATACCAGTTTGTTGGTATATTTCTCAAAAAACGTCTGTTAACTGTATATAAGTGTTCTGGTGGATTTTCTTTACAAGGAATGACAAAAATGCCAGAAAAAATGGTTAATCAAAGTGTTTTATGTGAAAAGATACATACAAAATTGCAAAAAATGGCGGCCATTTTGAAAGTCAAAATGGCCGCCAAAGACGCCATTGAAAAAAATGGAACCAACCCAGGTCTGGTTGCTTAGGGTATAAGGATTCCAAAAAACATTGGTTCCACTAGTGTAGGAAATTTTTCACTACAATGACACAACACCAAGTACTAACAGTAGCTACATCCAATATGCCTTCGGCTCAGCAAAATAAAAGAGCTCAAAATAGAAAATATTCTGCAAACAACCATTCTGAGTATTGCGCTGCAATACATGTCCCCTACCGGCAGTCTGTCGTCCGGAAAACTGTTGGGGAAATTACCAAGGGTTATTTACCCACAGGTTCTGAATCGTTCCCAATCACTAATTACCTCAGGACGGGCTCACCTGTGATTCGCACTCAGGACTTCGATTTATACACCTCGCAGACAGGTCAGCAGAAGCACGAGAAAATACGTTGTTGATAAAGAACCTTTCGAGTCGCTAAATTTATTATATTTATTAATTTTATATTTTATATTTATTATATTTTCCGGTTCACGATCAATGATCGATGTGTATACATATGTTGTTCGGCTTGGCTCTGCCCCTCCCGAAAGCGCGCGCTGTGTCGCGCTTTTGATGTTCGCAGAGGAGGCTGAGGGCGCACGGTGCGGCTTGAGGAGAACTCTAGAATAAATAAGAGATATCCATTTTTATTTTTTTTTCGTTTAATTAACGATATCTGCCAAACCACGTGACCTATCGCAAATTCCAAAATGACATTTGAACTGACATGCTGAACTGACATTAGTAGACTGACATGCTGAACAGATCTGTGAAGTTTCCCCTCGATTGGATCAAAAATGACGGAGGAGCTCCGTTTTAAAGGTTCATGCTTAAAAACGTCATAACTCTGAAACCATGTGATGCATGACGTCATGCTCGCTGACTTTCTTGTTCGTCATGGGTATGCGATTCTGCCTGCAAAGTTTGGCCTCGATCTATTCAGTCGTTGCAGAGAAAAAGGGGTTTTCATGTTTTCACGAAAAACAATATGGCAGCCGAAACACGTCACCTGTGAAGTCATAATTACCATTAAAATATTCTACAGACCGAGTCTCCCCTACGGTGAAAATTTGATCTCAATCGGTCCTATTATTGCAGAGAAAATTTTTTTCAAAGGAAATTAAAACTTAAAATGGCACTGAGTTAAGGATCATCAGAATTATCAGAATTCCCAAAGTTCAAAGTGCCATAACTTTGTCAAAAATGATCGAAACGTCGTGAAGTTCGAACTTGATCTGTAACTTAACATGAGGAAACCATGTACCAAGTTTGAAATCATTAGCGTTAAGAGTTTAGAAAAAAAGTCCGGAAAACTGTTCTTTGCGTGACGGACTGACGGACTGACAGACTGACAGACTGACGGACTGACAGGCGGACAAACTGACGGACGGCGTGCAAACCTATAGTCCCCTCCGGTTCTCGGCTAATTCTCGGCTAATAACCGGTAGGGGACTAATAACAAGCAGATGATTTTATCACGGGTACGTGACAAGTACCCCGATGAAAGTGAGGAGAAAAAGGATGCCTCTATAGCTAGCTATGCAGTGGGCTCTGTAAAGCGCAAAGCTGCTTTCAATAAATACAATAGTGCTCACAGATACGAGCTGAAAACTGCTTGTAGTGAGTACAATAGTGCTCACAGATACGAACTCAAAGCTGCTTGTAGTAAGTACAATCGTGTTCACAGATACAAAATCAAAGCTGCTTGTAGTGAGTACAATAGTGCTCACAGATACGAGCTCAAAACTGCTTGTAGTGAGTGCAATAGTGCTCACAGAGACGAGCTCAAAGCTGCTTGTAGTGAGTACAATAGTGCTCACAGAGACGAGCTCAAAGCTGCTTTTAGTGAGTAAAATAGTGCTCACAGAGACGAGCTCAAAGCTGCTTGTAGTGAGTACAATTGTGCTCACAGACATGAGCTCAAAGCTGCTTGTAGTGAGTACAATAGTGATCACAGAGACGAGCTCAAAGCTGCTTGTAGTGAGTACAATAGTGCTCACAGAGACGAGGTCAACGCTGCTTGTAGTGAGTACAATAGTGCTCACAGAGACGAGCTCAAAGCTGCTTGTAGTGAGTACAATTGTGCTCACAGAGACGAGCTCAAAGCTGCTTGTAGTGAGTACAATAGTGCTCACAGAGACGAGCTCAAAGCTGCTTGTAGTGAGTGCAATAGTGCTCACAGAGACGAGCTCAAAGCTGCTTGTAGTGAGTACAATAGTGCTCACAGAGACGAGCTCAAAGCTGCTTTTAGTGAGTAAAATAGTGCTCACAGAGACGAGCTCAAAGCTGCTTGTAGTGAGTACAATTGTGCTCACAGACATGAGCTCAAAGCTGCTTGTAGTGAGTACAATAGTGATCACAGAGACGAGCTCAAAGCTGCTTGTAGTGAGTACAATAGTGCTCACAGAGACGAGGTCAACGCTGCTTGTAGTGAGTACAATAGTGCTCACAGAGACGAGCTCAAAGCTGCTTGTAGTGAGTACAATTGTGCTCACAGAGATGAGCTCAAAGCTGCTTGTAGTGAGTACAATAGTGCTCACAGAGACGAGCTCAAATCTGCTTGTACTGAGTACAATAGTGCTCACAGAGACGAGCTCAAAGCTGCTTGTAGTGAGTACAATAGTGCTCACAGAGACAAGCTCAAAGCTGCTTTTAAAAGACACTGCATTGCTCACAGCAATATAATAAAAGCTGCTTGTACTGAGTACAATGGTGCTCACAGAAACGAGCTCAAAGCTGCTTGTAGTGAGTACAATAGTACTCACAGAGACAAGCTCAAAGCTGCTTTTAAAAGAAACTACATTGCTCACAGTAATAAAATAAAAGCTGGTCGTCATATGTACTACAGTACTCACAGACATAAAGAACTAGCTGCTCGTCGTGCACACTATCTAAAGAAGGCCAAGTCTATTCTAAAGTGTACTCGGACATGTCACACGAAGAACAGAACCCAGCGTTGTGCAAACATGAGGCGGAGGTATTAACTAGCTGAACCTAAGCCTTATGCAAAGCATCAGTATGTTCTTGAGGTGAGCAAGAAACTACTCTGCAATGCTGAAGCTTTAGTCAAAGCTATCAAAAAGAAGCACCCAAATATATCCAAAACAATAACTAGTTCCTCTTGTAAGAAAGCTGTGTCATCTCGAGCAGCTAAGAGATTGGTAAACAAGGCCCTTCAGATGCGTAAGCAGTATGCTGGGGTCTTGCTTCAGGCTACCAGGTCAATATGTAGCCTTGTGATAAAAGAAAGGGGAGACTTTGGTGAGGGTTTGCACTGTGCTCATAATGCGCCATTCTTTTATGAGGCAGCCTACCTGTTTAATGTGGAAGGTAATACTGTTGATGAGAACAATATTGATCAGAATGGCTCGTGTAGGCCAGCATATGAGTCTGCAGATGGCACAAAGGAAAAAGGCGATCGTATTTGGAAGTGCGCTAGCAAGTGCAAACTGCTTACCGAGTCAGAAGTTTCCACAATATTAGAGTTCAAGTCTGACTTTGAAAAACCCATGCGTGAGGTACGAAAAATTTTACACACTTGTGATGATAACTGCCCTAATAATCATTAACCTAAAGTTGTCCTCGAGTCAGACGAGAACTTTCAAATGGTGCATCATAAGTCTGTTGAGCTTAATGGGCACAGCCTGCTTTGTTATACTGGTAGTGAGTGCAAAAGTAGGCTCCGAATCCTGAGATCAGCATCAACCCATTTTCCCATCTTGCGTGCTGTCCATGCTGCAATTAGAAGCCACAAATGTACTGCCAGCCTTGATGAAGCGCAACAGTGGAGACTTCAATCATGTAATGAAAGCATGTGAGGTAGACAGTTACGGTGCTATATTGAGCAACGAGCTACAGTCAACACACGAGTTCTGCACTAACAAAGTTGTTGCACTAAATATGCCAGATTTAGAATTTCAGCTTCAGCTTACTCATGCTAAGCTAATATCACAGTATGAAAGGGCTATACAAGACTTTCCCCAGAATCCCTGCTGTAGCTGCAAACGGTTGCATTAGCGAAAGAGTGTTTCTCGGGTCCAGCTTTCAGATAAGCAAGGTACTGAAAGTATGGCAAGAATTAAAGAAATTTATTACAAAAAATGACAAACTGAAGGTAAAACGTTCTTTCTGTGCAACTTATACAAATCAGCCATAAAGAGAAACAAAATACCACAGCGCTGTGTGCTCAATGGTTTGGAAATCGTTCCAATACCCACAGAACTGTCGAAGCTAGACTGCTTGAGCAGACGGTTCATTCAGCATGCTAAGGCATACCAAACTGTTGTTAGGTTAGGTACGTACACAAAAAAGTACCGACCTACAACTCGTTAAAGGCATGCAAAGGCACCATGTTCTTTCTTCCACTGCCTTTAAACAAAACACTTCAGGCACTGGATGAGGTGGGTGAGCCTACTGTGCATCTAGGCAATCTAGAAGTGTACATCATTGTCAACAGGAAGCCAACAAACAACAAAGTCGTTTGGCGTAGCTTGGTACAAGTCAATGACATCAAAGAAGCCGTGAAAAAACTCAAAGAAATGAAGTGGCTGTATAAAGAAGTTGACGAGTCTGTTTGCGCGGAAACCAAAGAAGTGGTTGAAGTAGTCAGTAAGGCTTCGAGAAAGCCACGGAGAATGAAGTTTCTGGATTTCAATTTTATACCATCAGAAATCTGGACAACAAGCTCTCAACCGAATCTGACATAGAACAGTACAAGTTGATGAACATAAATGAGGAGCCACTGGACAATCGTCAAAAGTACCTGGATGTCATGTGCTTTCCGATATTGTTTCCTGGTGGTAACCTTGGAAAGTATCACCCTCGCGAGGAAAAACTCTCTCACTCTGAGTATGAAAAGTCTCACCTCCTGAACAAGGACTCGCGTTTCAGGAAGGATCCACAGTATGTCTTCTTTCTACTCTGGCAGAAAGAAATGAGAGAGATTGCATCAGGTGTGTACAACGTGATGAAGTCCACCAAGTATATGCCTATGTCTGTCAGCAGCATCTTGCACAATGTAGAGATCAGTGATCAACAACTCAAAACCAATCTCGCTACGATGCTTCAGTCCGTGCATGGCACAAAACAGTACTGGTCTATGAGAAAGGGTGGGCTTAAAAGGTACGTGAGGTGGGTACTCCAACACTGTTCCTCACCTTCAGCCGTGCAGAGTACAAGTCACCCGACATCATCACTTACCTCAAAGGTGTGAACGATATCCCTAACAATTACAGCTTAGGGAAGCTGTGCACCGAAGACCCCATATCGATGTCTCGGCAGTTCTCTCTCAAGTTTCACACTTTCTTTCAGACGGTAATTGTCAAAGGTGAAGTTCTGGGAATCGTAGACCATTTCTACTGGAAGAATATCAGGCATGTGGAGCTCCTCACTATCACGTCCTCTTGTGGATACATGATGCACCCGTCATCAGTATGGACGATCCTAGAAAAGTGCTGGACTGGATCCAGCAAAGGATTACCTGCCACATTCCAGACCAGGAAAACAATCCTGACCTCCATGCCCTAGTCACTACGTACCAGCTACACAAGTGTAGTGCCTACTGCAAAGTTAGGTGCAAGCGTGGCAGCACTTTCATTACCAATTGCAAATTTGGGTTTCCACGTGAAGCGTGTGAAACTGCAAAGTTGCATTGTGTGGAGGAAAAGCTGAAAAAACACCAGAAGATATACCAGTTTGCACATGCGGAGTCAGAGGTTAGGGTCAACGACGACAATCCTCGGCTCCTCTATATGTGGAAAGCCAACGTAGACATAAAATTTGTGTCTGGATCGTCCTTGGCTCTTGCACACTATGTGACTGGTTATGTCACAAAAGCTGAAAGGAGCAACATGCAAGACATTTGACAGGAAGTCAGTGAATCCAAGAGCGTCTACTATACAGTCGGCTGTGGAGCTTAGGTGTGAGAGTTTTGCGCTCAATATAGTGTCGTTTGTACGAAGCCTCTGATATTTTGCTTGGAGATCATCTCTGTGAAAAATCTGATGTTGTAAGTGGATATCTGTTTTGATGCCTCACAAGAGGAGTTGCAGGTTGAAAAACCACAAGGTGCTCAAACAACTTCGTGAGATTGACCCAGAATGTGAAGAATTTTTTGAGCAAAACCTCTACAGTAACTACTATCCCGGCAGACCAGACGACAGAGAACGTGTGTCTGCATTACTTTGTGGCCAACTATGACTGGTACAGCAAAGACAGCAATGGGGATAGATTCACAGGAAGCTGTCCAAGCCCGGGCTTGTAAATCACATGCTATTTGATCCTTAAAGGGAAGATCAGAGACCAGACTTATTCTATTCCCTGATTCTTTTATTTGTACCCTTCAGAGACGAAAGTTCTCTTCTCAAAGATAATGAAACTGCTGAAGAAGCATTTCATCGCCTCTTGCCAGTAAATTATGACTGTTTGGCATATCACTCACGACTGCAGACTATGCTTAAAGCTCAGGCAACTGTCAAGAAAATTGATGAAGTCAGACAGGCAGATGGAGTAGAACAAAATAAATCCAAAGAGGACGACGATCCTCAGTTGTTTGGCGAGGCTAAGGCTGCTATGCAAGTGTTACGTGGTCCTCCCGGTGACTACCTGGTCTCGGTGACCCCCGGACCGTGAGAGGAACTCCGCCAGAAAGATCTATGATTTATACGCTTTCGTAACGCAATCAATATGAATTCCAGTCAATAAGAAACCCCACACCAAGGATCCGGAGTAATCAATAATATATTCCCCCAAGCAATCAACAACCATCAACAATCAAAAATCAATCACCAAGATTACTAAGATGGCCATCTTATATATGTGTGTCCCCTTTCCCCACTCACGACCCCTTGGGTACTCACGACCCCTTGGGTCACTGTCCCTCACAATGTCTCTGGGCCCCTCCAGACCAAGATGAAGGTCGGCTTCTCCGCACACGGGCGGTTGAACGAACCCCGGGCGGACGTGCTCCAAACGTGCACGTCGCGTACCGGGGACAGCTGCTGCAGCGCACACCTCCTTGCCAAGCAACGGGGCAAAACCAAGCGTGGCTTGCAACATGCGCGAGGCCCAAGGTGCGACCCGTACGCGTCCTTGTAGACGGTGAGGCGAACTGTGCCGGACGCTTGGGTCCGTGCACGAACCCACGGCGACTTGACGTATAAATGGGGAATTACCCCGCGCAGGTAACTCCTTTCGCCAGACGGGCTTTCAAACGCAGCGTCCCCCCACGCTGCTCAATATCGATACCACTCGCGTCGGAGCTCGGCAAGGAAGAGGAAGAGAATCGCCGCTTCTCCCGGACCTCGTGTCTTTTCTTCTTCCGTTTCCGGTCTCCTTTTCCCCAGAAGGGCTCCTGACCCTTTAATCACAACAACCTTTAATCGACTACCCATTAATAAGCAAAGACCTGAATAGTAATTCACATAAATCCGTAACACAAGACATGTTCGACGTGAATGCCAATACATCCATCAAACTGACTCTCAAAGAGAGGGTCACAATGTTAAATGGTGATCAGAGGTGCATCTTTGAAAACGTGAAGAGTCACCTTCAACATAAATGTCAACATGAAGCCAATAAATGTCACTGTGACATCAAGCATTTGAGAATGTTCATTAGTGGTGTCGGGGGCATTGGGAAGTCATTTCTCATCGAGGCTGTAAAGGCTCTGGTTGATGATATGTGGCCATCTGATGATTTGAAGTGTGCCAATGATGCACCCACTGGCTTGGCTGCTTTCAATGTTGGTGGTGTGACTATTCACCGGCTGTTTCAGTTACCAGTAGAGCACGAAGGCAAGGAAGCAGGCTACTGGTCACTGTCTAAAGCAGCCCAGAAAGTCCTGAAGAGCACACTTCGTAGCTTGAAATTTCTGATCATTGACGAAGTTTCAATGGTTTCCAGCCTCAACTTGTAGTCAGGTTCACTATGTTTTTTCGTTCAAAATTTTTGGAGATGAGCAAAATTATACATTTTTGGAATACTCAGAGCATGAGGAATCCAAAAATTAATGTTGGCATTTGTGTAGACATCTTTGCGAAAATGACACTCAGGACAGTGATGAAGATCTGTAAAAGCATATTCCTGAACGGTATAGACCTCGTAGATCCTGTGTATAGGACCTATAGTTCAATCTGATACTAACAAGGCTGCTTTCTTGCTTTATAAACCCAAACCTATAACTTCAAAGGACTTGCATTATCATGTATTATGTAATACAGTTATATCACAAATATAAAGACAATGGTTTTCAATTACCTTTGTTTGTTGCTTTTCTATAATCCTGAGCACCATTTTTAGGCCTTTATTGGATTCCTTGACCCAGAAAACATAGGATTAGCATATTTAATTAAGTTTCTAGGTTGACTAGAAACCGAGATAGCGCAAAATATGTATTTTATGGTGGCCATTTTGAAAATCCAAAATGGCGGCCATGCAGGTGTCTGAGCAAATGCCAACATTGATTTTTGGATTCTCCATGCTCTGAAGATTCCAAAAATGTACAGGTTTGCTAATCTCCCAAAATTTTGAACGATATTATATTTGTTAACATAGTGAACCTGACTATTGGCATATATTCACCTGAGGCTGGAAGAACTGTTTGGGGGAGACCGAGTGGTTTGGAAATATCAGTGTCCTCTTTGTTGGTGATTTGCTCCAACTGCAGCCAGTCAATGACAATCCTGTGTTGAGGTGATAGACAAGAAGGATATGTGCCACAAACTGGGATGTGCAACATCTGTTAACATTTGGAAAGACTCTGTAGTGTATGAAGAGCTCACCATCAATGAACGACAGAAGAAGGATGGCAAATTGTCGTCTATGCTGGATTGTGTGAGATGTGGTCGTCTGACTGAAGAAAGCATTGCAACATTTCAAGAACGGGTTGTTGATGGCACAGTCTTGGAAACATTTAATGATCTCCAGAATTCAGGAATGAGTCCAGTCTGTCTCTTTCCCACTCGAAAACAGTGCAATAAGGTGAATCACGACATGCTTAATCAGTTGGACTCTGAAAAGGATGTAATACAATGCACCGACGAGGTTGATGAAACTAAAAGTACGGCCAAGTGGCATGACAAGGCAGCTAAACAGCTGAACAACCTCAATAATGACTGCAACAACACAGCAGGACTGGAAGCTGTTTTGAACCTAGCAGTTGGTGCGAGAGTCATGCTCAGGCGCAACATAAATGTCAAGGAAGGCCTAGTCAATGGTGCCATAGGCACCATCCTTGATGTACTACCAGGTCGCATATCTGTCAAGTTTGACCACCTGAGCAGTCCTTGCGACATTGAGAAAGTGAAGGGAAAATTCATAGTGATGAAAAACTACTATGTCTATCGCACCCGGTTCCCGCTTACTTTGGCTTATGCTGTGACTATACACAAATGTCAAGGGCTGTCTTTGGATTGTGCAATTGTAAACCTTTCCGATAAGGTATTTGCTGACGGAATGGCCTATGTTGCACTGTCTAGAGTGAAAACGCTGGTAGGGTTGCATCTCGTTTCATTTGACCCAGCATCTATTCGGATCAATACAAAATGTGTCAAGGAGATAAACCGATTGAGAGGACTCTACAGAAAAGACCTTCCCTTGTATGACATCCCTGCTGCATCTGCCACCAAAAAGCGCAAGCTTATTGGTGTGTGCCAAAATGACGAGCCAGCTGCAAAAATGCAACAGACTTCTGCTGCAGAGCGAAAGGCTTCCAACTCTGCCAAGATGAAGCTTCATGCCCGTGTTACAGAGCAAAAGACTTCGAACTCTGCTAAGACTGGGATTGACAAAGGTAAACCTAAGTTGCAGAATGAGAAGCCACAAGTAAACACTGAGCCTGAGAAGAGAGTTTGGCCATTTCAATTCCACTCAGTTGATGCAGAGTGGCAGCGTGATGCTTGTGCAGCTTTATGTCTTCTGTTTGAGAAACCAAATGGAGTGAGTGCTGGTGGTCATGAGTTGCCTCTCACTCGTCCAGACATGCATAAGATCAAAGGTATAATGCCAGATTGGAACTGCATGTTCCACTCGCTGTCATATGTCGTGACAGGTTCTGAAGACCACCACGAGGCAGTCCGTGTTAAAATAGTCCAGCACATGAGAGATATTGCCCCCTGTATGCTGGGACATATCAAAAGCTATTCGTGACTGAGCACTTGTTCAAGCACGGATGAGTACATCCAGCAAAGCAAGATGGACAGGTATGCCTGGGGTACGGATCTCAAACTGCTTACCTTTGCACATTTGACCAAAACGTGTGTGTTTTCCTACTCAGTGGTACCACGGAACTGGAACCGATATAGACCCCACAATGTAGACAGAAGGTTGGCTGTCGACGTTGCAGCTAAGTCCATCTACCTGAGACACACGGGCAGTCATTATGATGTGGTCATCTCAACTAAAGAGGTTCGCAGTTCAAGTGCTAACCCACCTGGGAAAAACAAACGCACAAATTTACAGCAGAATGTCAATGATGGAAAGTCAGACAAGAAAAAGAAAACTGTTAATAACAGTAACCCCCAGACAGCCAATATACAGGAATGGCCTGATCATAGGTACTATTCCATGAATGAGGAATGGCAGCGCTCAGCATGCAATATGCTCGGTCTAGTTTTCATCAGGTCCAACGGTATGAGTTGTGGTGGTCCAGATGTGATTCTTACATGTCCAGACCATCACAGATTTCAAAAAATCAAAGGCGATGGTAACTGTTTATTTCGCTCATTTGCACATATCATCACTGGCTCGCAACAACAACACAGAGCTGTGCATTCTGCAATTCTCACACACATGTCTGATATTGAGCCATTCATACTTTCCACTGGTATGTCCAGTGTTGAAGCCTACATAAGAACTTCTGGTATGGACAGTGCAGGTACTTGGGGTACAGAAAACGAAATTCTTACTCTTGCACATTTGCTGAATACCCCAGTGTACGTGTACAACAGTGAGAGTATGGATTGGGTAAGGTACTCCCTTATGCACGTTGATGAAAATTTGCATGAAAATGTCACGCAGATGGCTATGTACATCAGGCTGCAGCATGATCACTTTGATGTTGTTCTCTCAACTGTAAATCCACAGTAACTACATTGGCCGTTTCTAAGTGCAAGTCATTGTGTGGCATGAGGCTGGATGAAGACAATACTCTTTGAGAAACGAGCAATAAGACAGAGCTGCAAGATAGTGTTACGGATTCATCACTTCCGTTGTGGTGGTTTTCATCCACTTGAAACATTTCTGGTTCCATGTATTATTATTGTTGTGGTTTGAGGGAAATGACGGTTATTGTTGTCAAAAGGTAAAAAGGTTAATGTTTTGAATGAAACCGGAACCGGACGACGACGAAGCGGGAGGAGAAGAAAAAGGGGGGCGGAGTGAAAAGTCGGAGAAGAAGCGGGTTGCTTTGCGTTCTGGATCAAACGTTGTCGAGCAAGAGTCATGTACTTTGGGTTTCCTGGGAAAAAGGATTCCTGCGATAAAGTTGTTATCGCTGTGACGGATCATCCTGCGTGTCAGGTTTGGCATTAGATTCCGAAGAATCATCGCCGGGTCATTGCGACTCGAGGGCGAGCCGTCGGCCATTTTGACTCGCGCGCTTCGCGCGTCGAGCGAACTTTCCTTGCTTCGTCAGCCATTTCCACCGCTTTCAGACGTATCTGTGGTGTGTGTGTGCACCGAGGCTTTTGACGATTACTTTGCGACTCGCCGACTGTGAACAGTGAAGGTTCATACCTGGAGGGCGCCTTTGGATTTCCCAGTCGCCGTGAGTGCGCCTTTGTGCCGTTTTGGGTGGCGTGACTGTGCCTGTCATCTGAACGAGATTCTGGTTTCGATTCAACATCATTCCGATGATCACTGGAGAGGATCGGCTCCGAGCTCGAAGTCGGGAATATAGAGACATTGGGGAATGTTCTTTTTCCACTCACTTGGAGCACAGTGAGTTACCTTGTACTAGCTGATGGTACCATCATAGGAGATATATTGATTGTACTCTTGATTCCTATTATTATTGTACTGTTATTCTTGTGTGATTTTTAATACAATATTTGTTTGTATTATTGGTGTTTGTATTATTTGCCATTGGTGTGGTTTCACCATTGTTTTTGACATCGGATAACATATTTTTCTGTCGTGACTCCTTTCGGGGCTCGGAGGTACACCGTGACCAGGGGGTCGGGGAGGAGCACGTAACAGAAATTGGGGGCTCGTCCGGGATTACATTCCCTAATAACACTCATCCGGGATCAAATTCCCTGATAACATTCGTCCGGGATAGAATTCCCTAACATTCCCAAAATGCCCAAACTTGGAATTTTTCTAACATTCCCAAATTTTTCAAAAGATTGGAAAATTTTTGTGTGAAGGTTAACAGGTGTTAACTAATAGTCACCATGGTGTTTGATGCAGAACAGTTTGCGGCGTCCCCTAATGAGGCACAGTTCCTAGCGTTAAAAAGATCAGAACTCTTGATATTGGCCAAACATTTTAACTTGGAGGTCCGAACTCATAAGAAGAAAGCAGAGATGCAGACATTGGTGGTAGAATCTCTGGTGGGACAGGGAACATGGACAGAGGTAGCCTTGGATTGGTTACCCAAGGAAGGAGAAAATGTGGAGCTCCAGAAAATGGAGATGCAACTGCAGAGCCAGGAAAGGTTAAAAGAGTTGGAATGGAAAACCGAGGAGAGAAGAGCGGAGGAAAGGAGAGCTGAAAGAGAACTCTTGGAAAGAAGAGTAGAGCAGGAACGAGAAGCTGAGGAGAGAAGAGCAGAGGAAAGGAGAACTGAAAGGGAACTCGAAGAAAGAAGAGAAAAGGAAAGAGCAGAGGAAAGGAGAGCCGAAAGGGAGTTAAAGGAACATGACATGGAGTATCAGAAGGAAGTTAAACTCAAGGAGTTGGAATTAATGGGAGAACGGGGAGAGGTAGCATCCATGCCGGCTGGTTCGACAACTAGTCAGAACACCTGGGATGTGAGTAGGCATGTGAGGCTGGTTCCACCCTTCAATGAAAAGGAGGTAGCCAAGTTTTTTTTACACTTTGAGAAAGTGGCTCAAATGCTAAAATGGCCTGTGGAGTCCTGGACTATGTTAGTGCATAGTGTGCTGGTGGGTAAAGCTCAAGATATTTATTCGGCTTTACCGATTGACCAATGTGCAGATTATGAGATAGCAAAGAAAACCATTCTCAAAGCCTATGAATTGGTCCCTGAAGCTTACCGGCAAAAATTCCAGAATGCCAGGAAGAGGGAGAGTGAGACCCATGTGGAGTTTGCCAGAATGAAGGAAACCATGTTTGATTGGTGGTGTGATTCGAAGGGGATTGGGAAAGACTTCGAACTGTTGCGACAATTGATCTTGGTGGAGGAATTCAAACAGTGTGTCCACGAGGACATTAAAGCAAACCTGGAGGAAAAGAAGGTACCAGAGTTGTATGAGGCAGCAACCGTGGCAGATGACTATGCCATGACACACAGGATGGGGTTCCACAAACCTAACTTCCCACCTAGAGTTAGCCAGGGGAGTTATGGTAAATCAGGTGCGGAGAACAAAAATTCATGGAGGCGACCTAGAGATGACGAAGAGGACAACTCTGATACCGCGACTTTTCGGAATCAGAAGACTACAGTTCCAAGACAGACTTATCCTCCGGGGGGCTCGAGGCAGACCACGAGTTTTTCCTCCGGGCCTACTTGTGCTTTTTGCAAGAAACCTGGACATTTGATGTCCCAATGTTATGCCCTGAAAAGGAAAAATCAGGAGCGGAGTCAGACTAGTACAACTCTGAATGCATTGGCAAATGCGAGAAATCGTCCTCGGAGGACAGTGCCTTGTGAAGGTTCCCATGCCAAAGTTACGGCATCACAGAACGACCGTGTTCAAGAGGGTTACAAACCTTTTATTTCAGAGGGGTTTGTGTCACTGGATGGAGACTTGACTAACCAGAGACCGGTTAGGGTATTGAGGGATACAGGAGCACATCAATATTTGATGCTTGAAGGCATTTTGCCATTGCCAGAGAAGATGGCAACTGGTGTTAGTGTTCGTTTACAGGGGGTTGTTGGCTATGTTAAAGCCCCACTTCATGTCATCCATTTGCAGTCTGATTTGGTGTCAGGACCGGTCACCGTAGGTTTACAAGCCACTCTTCCTGTAGAGGGAGTATCTTTTGTTATCGGGAATGATTTGGCCGGTGGTCAAGTTTCTGGTAACCCGATGTTTGTTGAAAAGCCTAGTATGAAAAATAACACTGCACAGGTAGAGCAGGAGATTCCGGGTATCTTTCGATCCTGTACCGTGACTCGTGCTATGGGTAGGAAGCGCTCTGAAGAGAAGAGGAAGGTACTGATGTCACGCTTGGCACAGACGCATCTTGTCAAGTACCCTGAAACTAAGTGTCAGCACACACGAGTCATGAATGGAGGCAATGTTGGCAAGCTCTTTGTAGGTGGACTGAACTTCAAAACAAGGGAAGTTGTTCTGGACTCTGTCTTCGGCAAATATGGACCGTTCTTGGAAGTGCAGCTGATAAAAGACAGGGAGACGCAAAAGTCAAGAGGGTTTGGCTTTGTCACATTTGAAAACACAAAGTACGCCAAAGATGCAGAAAAGGATTTGGATGGCAAGGATTTGGATGGTCAGACCATAACAGTAGAGAAGGCAGGCCATGGGCATCAAGGGGGCTACAGAGGAGGAAAACGTGGAGGTAGTTTCAGGGGTGGCTATGGCTCCCGGGGTGGAAGTAATAGTTTTGGTGGTGGCTGCAGTCGAGATTACTATGGAGGGCCCCAGAGTTACGGCAGCTTCCGAAGGGATGATTATCTGGGTAGTGGCCGGGAAGGAGACCGCTATTCACGTGACTACAGCGACAAGCGCTCCAACCGTGATTATTATGAAAGTTAGGAAGAGTTTGAAGCACTGAATGCTGCGGAGCAGCCGAGCCAAGATTCCTACACGGATTAACCGTGAACTCCACATTCCTAAAGGCGTCCATGAAGTGAATACTTCCAGGCCTCACCACCCAACCACCATGAAACCTGGCTCTCAGCTCGGCCTCCCTAAAAAAGTGCTGTAGATTTGCTTGACTTTGGATTTTTGATCACAACCCCTTAACCTTCATTCAAAAAATGAAAAATAAAAATCAGAGGTTGATGAGATGGAGATTGGCTTTGCAGGAGTTCAACTTGGAAATTGAGCATGTAAAGGGCAGGGACAATGTCGTTGCTGATGCTTTGTCCAGAGTGAACTAACTTTGGAAATCTCTGTTGGTTGTTTTAAGTTTTGTTGCTTTATTTTTGGGAAATATTGATTATTGGCTCACGGGAATTGATGATTTGGGTGTGAGTTTACTTTTGTTTGTTGGAAGAGTTTGCCTACAAAGAAAGTTTTCACTATGTTCAAACTTTCTTTCTTGAGGGGGGGAAGTGTTACGGATTCATCACTTCCGTTGTTGTGGTTTTCATCCACTTGAAACATTTCTGGTTCCATGTATTATTATTGTTGTGGTTTGAGGGAAATGACGGTTATTGTTGTCAAAAGGTACAAAGGTTAATGTTTTGAATGAAACCGGAACCGGACGACGACGAAGCGGGAGGAGAAGAAAAAGGGGGGCGGAGCGAAAAGTCAGAGAAGAAGCGGGTTGCTTTGCGTTCTGGATCTAACGTTGTCAAGCAAGAATCACCTACTTTTGGTTTCCTGGGAAAAGGGATTCCTGCGATAAAGTTGTTATCGCTGTGACGGATCATCCTGCGTGTCAGGGTTGGCGTTAGATTCTGAAGAATAATTGCCGGGTCGTTGCGACTCGATAGCGAGCCGTCGGCCATTTTGACTCACGCGCTTCGTGCGTCGAGCAAACTTTCCTTGCTTCATCAGCCATTTCCACCGCTTTCAGACGTATATGTGGTGTGTGTGTGCACTGTGCACCGAGGCTTTTGACGATTATTTTGCGGCTCGCCGACTGTGAACAGTGAAGGTTTATACCTGGAGGGCGCCTTTAGATTTCTCAGTCGCCATGAGTGCGCCTATGTGCCGTTTTGGGCGGCGAGACTGTGCCTGTCATCTGAACGAGATTCTGGTTTCGATTCAACATCGTTCCGATGATCACTGGAGAGGATCGGCTCTGAGCTCGACGTCGGGAATATAGAGACATTGGGGAATGTTCTTTTTCCACTCACTTGGAGCACAGTGATTTACCTTGTACTAGCTGATGGTACCATCATAGGAGATATATTGATTGTACTCTTGATTCCTATTATTATTGTACTGTTATTCTTGTGTGATTGTTAATACAATATTTGTTTGTATTATTGGTGTTTGTATTATTTGCCATTGGTGTGGTTTCACCATTGATTTTTGACACCGGATAACATATTTTTCTGCCGTAACTCCTTTTGGGGCTCGGAGGTACACCGTGACCAGGGGGTCGGGGAGGAGCACGTAACAATAGTCAGGGTTACGTAAGACAATATAGGAAAATGTGCAGTGTTTGACATTGCTGACCAAGATATCTTGACACTTTTGCTCGAAGATTGGGTATCCCCTGAGTACCATATACCATTGTATTATTCCACATTGTAAAAAATTACAGAAACAAGTGAGTAAAAAAATTATGCTAAATTAAAAAGGCAATGTAGGGATGACAATGTTACGTGCTTCCTCCCCAAACCCCGGCCACGGTGTAGCTCCGAGCTTCAAAAGGGTCACAGCAAAAAGATGTGCTATTATGTGTGTGTCCCAATGACCAATGCTAGAACCACACCAAGCAATTGATACAAAACAAATTATTGTATTCAAAACTCACACAATAATAACACAATGCAAGTACAAGGAAACTCACTTGCACATCATAAACCATACAATTCCTATGATGGTACCACCAATATGTTCCTAAATCAATAACTCACAGTACTCCAACGTGAGTGAACTGTAACATTCCCCAAAGTTCGTGCAGAACGACTGCAGCGCGACGATTGTCACGACACAAGGCCAAAGTCGATCCCCGCTCTGGCGATCAACACAAAAAGGTTGTACTGGGACCTGAACCAAGGACAGTCAAAGCCGCAGAAGAGCCACGAAGTGAGAGGTTGGGCCGAAGTCGGTCCGGTAATGATTCACCCAAAAGGTGAGTAGAATCTCACACCTTCCGTTCACTGACAATGAAGCCGACATGAACAATCAGCGGTTCCCACACTGAGGTCGCTCCGGGAAAACCCACGACACACACGTGGAACAGGGCGAATGGCTTGTGCGAGGTGAAATGGCGGACCGGCCGATAATGGAGGCGTCAGCTTGTTCTCCAAAGATGATTCACTCTCGGAACCAAAACCCGCCATGCAGGTTTAATTGCAACCGCAATAACGACACTGTCACGGGAATCCCATTCCCGGGGAAAACAACATTCGCTCACGACCAATGTCCAAAAGGTCCGCTCGCCACCACGAAGATGAGAAGCTCTTCTTCTCCAATCTCTCTCTCGATTTCCATCCCCCCTCTTTTTCTTTTTCCGGTTTCTTCTTCACCCATTTCGTTTTTCTTCTGAAACACTATTTTTACCTTTGAAGACAGTTATCTCCATTTCACACCGAAACCGTAACAATAATAGTACCTGAAACTAAAAATGCTTCAAGTAGATGAAAACCACAAAGACAGAAGTGACGAATCTGTAACAACAAACTACAGTCTAAAAAAGGTCCTAAACAAGATAGGGATGATGTTGGTTTAGAGAGTAGCTAAGAGTATTGCCATCACATAACAATCCCTACATCACTGCCTCATTTACACTTCATCAGTTATTACCCTGCGCTCGCGAATCGAAAGGCAAGGTTAAGCATTCGGGTACGTACGTACGTGTGTGTGTGCATTTCAGTAAAGTGTGTGCCGTGTCAGCATTTTAAAAATTCATTTTCTCGGCAACCGTTGGTCCGATTGACATGAAATTTTCACCATAGGAGGGCCTCCTCCTGTATAATATTTTAGTGAATATTATGATGTCACAGGTCACGTGGTACGGGCGCCATCTTGGAAAAAACAAAAAAATTGCACCTCTATATCTCAAAAACCGCTGCGCAGAAATAATTGAGACCTGGCTCATTGTCAACTACTCCCCATGGGGAATAAAATATGTTAATGATGACGTCTTAGGTGCCGCTGTTATGACGTCATAATTCGACAAGTAAAAAACTTTATCCGATCAGGATGAAATTTTTTGAGCATCTTCTTAGTATAAATTGATGCAGAAATAAAATGATAATGACGTCGTAGGTCACGTGGTTCGGCCGCCATATTGTTTTGATTGAAAAGCCTGAAAAACCACTAAAATCCAATTTTCTCCAAAACGACTGAACAGATCGAGGCCAAACTTTGCAGGCAAAATCGCATACCCATGACGAACAAAAAAGTCAATGAGCATGACATCATGCGTCACATGGTTTCTGAGTTATGACGTTTTTAAGCATAAACTTTTAAAACCTAGCTCCTCCCTCATTTTTGATCCTATCGAGGGGAAACTTCACAGATGTGTTCAGCATATCAGTCTACTAAAATGAACTTTTGGAATTTGCGATAGGTGACATGGTTTGGCAAATATTAATAATTAAACGAAAATATTTTTAAAAATTATAGCTCTTGAACCGCTTCATTGATCGACGTGAAACTTTAAATTATAGTAGAGGTAATGAAATGTAACAAGTGTGCAAAATTTCAAGATGATTGGATGTACGGTCTGGAAGCTAGAAGTTGTTATTGCTTCAGGCTTCTACAAACACTCCACTGTTAATTGTGATAATTGTTTTTTTTTATAATTGTGACGTCATAGGTCACGTGGTATGGCAGCCATCTTGGATTAAAAGCAAATAATAAATAAATTATTTCTCAGAAACCGCTGAATGGGAAAATTTGAAACTTGGCACATTGTCAAGTACTCCCAATGGGGAACAAAAGCATGATAATGATGACATCATAGGTGAAGTGGTATACCAGCCAAAAGTGTTTATTTTTTAAAATCCCTTCTCTGAAACTGCTTCACCGATCGATATGAAACCTGTCATGGCTGGTGAAAATGTGGTACTTGAAAACAGCTGAAGGGATTTAAATCAAACTCGTGAAGCGCGGTGCTACGCGCGTTACTTGCTTACCAAGGAGGAAGCGGACAACGCGGTAAATCAAAAGAGTCTTTATTGAAAGAGCCCTACTCCAGCACTGAGGAGATCGGGGCTGCGAGCCCCGTGTATATCCCGAGGCCACGCCTACCCCTCGGGCGTGGCCGACGCCCACTTGGTGCGCGGAATGATGCCATCACACCAGTGAGCTTTCGTGTCCACCACACGCGCCCCCCCCAGAATTCCCGCGCACCTGGAGGGCCAGTTTGCGGGGCAAACGGATGACCCGGCCGAAGCGCAGTCTGGCGACTGGCGGCGTCCGGGGTGCAGGGATGCCAGCTGGGATGCCTCCGGCTGCACCCAGGATGGGTGCAGGACCGGGGGGCGGCGTGCCGGCAGGGCTGGGCGGTGCCGGGGGTCCGCCCGCAGGGGGGCGGCCCCGACGCGGAGGCCGAGCCACCGGCGGTGGGTGGTCCACGTCGAGGTGGGCCGGCTTGAGGCGATCCACTGAGACGCGGTCAGGAGTACCGCCGATGTCCAAGGTGAAATGTTTCACCCCGGTCTCCAGCACGCGGAAAGGCCCGTCGTACGGGGGGCGCAGTGGTGTCGGGTGGGCGTCGTGCCAGACGAAGACGTACTCCGCGGTGCAAAGCTCCGGGGCGACGTGCGTAGGTGGGTGCCCGTGGTGCGCCGTCGGCACCGGGGCGAACCTCCGGGCTGTCTCCTGCAGCGCGGAGCGCTCCTGCGCCGTGGACCATGGTGCCGTGGGGTCGGGAAGGAACTCGCCCAGCACCCGCAGCGGTTGTCCGAAGACCAACTCCGCCGCGGATGCATGCAGGTCGTCCTTGGGCGCCGTCCGGAGGCCCAGCAGGACCCAGGGGAGCCTGTCGACCCAGCCGCCGTCGCGGAGGGTGGCCCGGAGCGCTGCCTTCAACGAGCGGTGGAACTGCTGGCACAGGCCGTTGGCCTGGGGGTGGTAGGCCGTGGTTCGGTGCGGCTGGACCCCGAGCCCCTGCGCGACCGCCCCCCAGAGCTCCGAGGTGAACTGGGGGCCGCGGTCGGACGAGATGTCCGAGGGGGCGCCGAACCGGGCGACCCAGGTGGCGATGAACGCCTGCGCGACGTCCGCCGCTGTCGTCGCCGCCAAAGGCACGGCCTCCGGCCACCGGGTGGTGCGGGTCCACCATTGTGAGGACATGGGTGAAACCCCGCGAGGGGGGCAGAGGTCCCACCAGGTCCACGTGAACGTGGTCGAACCTACGTTCCGGCACCGTAAACGGGGCCAATGGGGCCTGGGTGTGTCGGTGCACCTTCGCACGCTGGCACGCGAGGCACGTCCTGGTCCAGCCGCGGACGGCCTTCCGGAGGCCATGCCAGACAAACTTGTCGGTGACCAACCTCTGGGAGGCCTTCGTGCCCGGGTGGGACAGGCCGTGGATGGCGTCAAAAAGCTGGCGCTGCCAGCCCGCGGGCACGATGGGGCGAGGCCGCCCGAGGGAGACGTCGCACAAGAGGGCCATGCCCGCGCCGTCGAACGGCACCTCGGTGATGCGGAGGCCCGTGACGGCGGTCCGCAAGGCCTGGACGCCGGGGTCGGCGGCCTGGCCCGCCGCCATCCGGGCATAGTTGATGCCGAGGTGAACTGCGTGGGCGACGGACCGGGAAAGGCAATCCGCCACCGGGTTGTCCTTCCCCGCGACGTGCCGGATGTCCGTCGTATATTCGGACACGGCCGAGAGGTGACACTGCTGCCGGGCCGACCACGGCTCGGTGACCTTGCCCATCGCAAAGACCAGTGGCTTGTGGTCGGCGAAGGCCATGAACGCACGGCCCTCAAGCAGATGGCGGAAGTGCCTGACCGCCAGGTGAAGCCCGAGCAACTCGCGGTCGAAGGTACTATAACGGTGTTCGGGTGGGCGAAGCTGCCGGCTGAAGAACGCCAGCGGTTGCCAGGCACAACGCACCCATTGCTCGTGCACTGCGCCCACCGCGTAGTCCGAGGCGTCGGTGGTGAGGGCGATCGGTGCATCGGGCGCCGGGTGCGCGAGCATGGTGGCGTTAGCCAAGGCGAGCTTCGCGCCCGCGAATGCCGCGTCCATCTGCTCGGTCCAGGTAACGTCACCTTTGCCCGGCTTCCCTCGGAGGGCCTCGTGCAAGGGGTGCAGGAGCTGGGCGATGCGGGGCAGGAACCGATGGTAAAAGTTTACCATGCCCAGGAACTCCTGGAGCCCCTTGATCGTGCGGGGGCGCGGAAACCCATTTCACCGCCTCCACCTTGGCCGGTAGGGGGACGGCCCCGTGCCTGGTGATGCGGTGCCCCAAAAAGTCGATGTCGGCGACGCCGAACCGGCACTTGACGGGGTTCACGATGAGGCCATGCTGGCCCAGGCGTTCGAAGAGCGTGCGGCGATGGTGGAGGTGCTCTTCGCGGGACGCGCTGGCGACGAGGATGTCGTCCAGGTAGATGTACACGAAATCCAAGTCGCGCAAGACGCTGTCCATTAGTCACTGGAACGCCTGAGCCGCATTCTTCAACCCGAAGGCATCCGAAGAAATTCGAAAAGTCCCAATGGCGTGATGACGGCCGTCTTCGGGATGTCCTCCGGCCTGACAGGGACCTGATGGTAGCCGCGTATGAGGTCCACCTTTGAAAAGAAGGACATGCCCACCAACCGGGCGGAGAAGTCCTGAATGTGGGGGACGGGGTAGCGGTCGGGGGTGGTGGCGTCGTTGAGGCGCCGGTAGTCCCCGCACGGTCGCCATCCCCCGCCGGGCTTTGGCACGATGTGGAGCGGCGACGACCAAGCACTCTCGGAGCGCCGCACGATGCCGAGCCGCTCCAGCGTAGCGAACACCGCTTTAGCCACCGCGAGCTTCGTCGGCTCGAGGCGGCGTGCCCGGGCGTAGACCAGTGGCCCGCCAGTGGGGATGTGGTGTTCCACCCCGTGCTTGACGGCCCCCGCCGAGAAGGTGGGCCGCGTGAGGGCCGGGAAGCCGGCGAGGAGGCGGGTGAATTCGTCCGCTGCCGAAAGCGTACAGATCAACCTGGCCGGAACCGAACCGCTCAGCAAGCCGCTCGGCGAGCCGCTCGATGAGCCGCTCCGGGAGCTGCTCAACGAGCTGGGCAGAGCGCAAGCGAGCGAGCTGAACGTCTCGGCCTGGACGAGCCTCCTGTGCTTTACGTCCACCAACAGGCCATTTGCACACAGGAAGTCCGTGCCAAGCAGTGCCATGGGCACTTCGGCAGTGACGAACGACCACCGGAAAACCTGCCCTCCGAACCGCAGAGAGAGGCAGCATTTTCCGTATGTGCGTATGGACGTACCATTGGCAGCAAGCAGCGCGGGGCCCCGGCCCGCGGTCTGCTTGTCGGACGTACCGGCGGGAACGACACTCACCTGCGCTCCCGTGTCGCACAGGTAACGGCGCCCGGACAAGGTGTCCGTTATGAACAGTAGGCTGTTTGAACGGCCGGCGCTCAGTGCCACTACTGAGGGCCGGCCCGGGCGTTTCCCGACCTGCCGAATGAGCACGGCGGGCGACACTGCCAAGCCTCGTGGCCGAACTTGGTGTGACACCAGCACCAGGCTTGCGGTTTTTTCCGCGGCGGCGGAGGTGGGCGTGGCGTGGCGGCCGCCACGAGGCGCCCCTCGGAGTAGGGGTGGTCACCCGCAGGAGGTTCAGTGGCCACGCGGTGCGTCGCGTAGTAGGGGTGGTCACCCGCAGCAGTTCCGGGCTCGGAGTAGGGGCGCGCAGCCGCAGCCGCCGCAGCCCCGGGAGCCGTGACGGCTGCACCGAAACTCACCCGCGTGTCTAAAGCCGCGAAGAACTTGTCGGCCTCGGCAGCGAGAGCTCGGGGTTCCGTTATCATGGAACCGGCCAACGCGAGGCGTACTCGTGCCGGCAGCTGGCGTCGAAATAGCGCTCGGAATAGAAAATCCGGGGTTTCGTCGCCCAGTAGCGACAGCATATGGTCCATTCGGACCGACGGTCGCGTGTCGCTGAGCTCGGGGAGGTCCAGGAGGCGGTCGGCCCGAGCGTCCACCGTGAGGCCGAACGTGGCGAGGAGGAGACGCTTGATCGCCTCGTACCTGTGGTCGTCCGGCGGGTTCCTCAGGACAGACACGACCCGGGCGGCTGTGCTGGGCCCGAGGGCGGCGACGACGTGGTAGAATCGCGTCGCGTCGCCCGTGATGCGCCGAAGCTGAAACTGGGCTTCGGCTTGCACGAACCAGAGCTCGGCTTGGGCCTCCCAGAACTCGGGGAGCTTGACCGCGTTGTTTGCCATTGCTATGGCGTATTCAGATGGTCAGCGACGGCTGATCCAACGTCGGGGTCACCAAATGAAGCGTGGTGCTACGCGCGCTACTTGCTTACCAAGGAGGAAGGGGACAACGTGGTAAATCAAAAGAGTCTTTATTGAAAGAGCCCTACTCCAGCACTGAGGAGCTCGGGGCTGCGAGCCCCGTGTATATCCCGAGGCCACGCCTACCCCTCAGGCGTGGCCGACGACCACTTGGTGCGCGGAATAATGCCATCACGCCAGTGAGCTTTCGTGTCCGCCACACTCGTTTATTTTTTGGACAGTGAACAAGGGCATCTGCTCGTTGTGAGACTATGCGGAGGCATATTGGCGACAGTCGCATTGCTCTAATCCTCTTTACCATGCCAAAACGAAAGTGTAAATTCGCTGCAGAACTAAATGACAAAATTCCCGTGTTTATAAAGCCGAGTGCTTAGCCTTAAGGAAAGGACTTACTAGTACTACATTAGTACATTGAAAGAGGGACATTGAAATTTGAGTAATTACAACATTGATTATTGAGGCTATAACACTTGTTCTTATTTATGATACTCAATGTAGACGATATGTAGTATACAGTCGTGTGGTGCACGACCCCCGACCCCATCCCCCGAGTATGCTTCTCGATCCCTGACCCCCATTCACGGGTCTGGTGCGCGACACCGGGAGTCCCTCTCCTTCGAGTTCGAGTGTGGGGGGTGACCCCGGACCCCGAGTGTGATGTGCTCTCACCACATTGCTCGGATACATTAGCTGAAGAAACGTTCGTTTCGAGCGCCTTTCACCTACTTTCCTCTACCAAAAAAAAAACACAACCACAACCACAACCACAACAACAACAACAAAGCAAGGTCGATGACACGTCGAGGAGTGTGACGTCGAGCATTTAATTCTCTCAACGCCTTTTCCATTGACGTCAGCACTTGGCCGTTGCCGAAACGTCAGGGAACGCGGTGTGTTTGACACGAAAGAGTGCAGGGTTGTCTGTGCCAATGAGTATTATAAATGAATATATAACTTCATGCGTTTTATCAAGAGTAAGCGCCATTCCACACATACATGTGCCGAATCGACACGATGTCCATTCGCCCGGCTGTGGGCGCACATTATCGCGGAAGGTTACAGGCGGTGCGGTGCCAGCCGTTGCTATGGCGGAGCAGGGAAGGTGGCGGGAGGGGTGACAGCGAGGGAGGAAATAAAGGGAGGGGTGAGGGGTAAATATTCAGAAATAGAGAAGCAAAACGCTGCCTATCTGTGATTGTGGGATAGACAAGACAGTAATCATAAACGCGCAAAGCAGACTCGGACACGATACTGCGGTCGGACACACAACGCGCGCCTAAGGGCGCCGCTGGGAAGGGACGAGGCCGTGAAGGACGAGCGAGGCCTTCGCAAGCCGAGGTGAGAATCTTCCCGATTGGGCCTGCGCCTGCACGTCAAACTCGGATGTCAGTTTCCTGGCGTGTCTTTCACTTTGTGTTCTTCACAAAATGTGTGCTTGGTCTTGTCTATGTACACGTATCTCTCTGGGACTGGATGCTGCATACCTACTTCTGCTGTGCGTACACACGACGAAAACGTACACCCTTGTAGTTGTATTCGTACACGTATGAACATGTGTGCCACACATGTATGTAGGTGCGTGTGCGTCCGGTCGCCCGTCCCTGTGTGTGCGTCCGGTCGCCCGTCCCTGTGTGCGCGTGCGTCCGGTAGCCCGTCCCTGTGTGCGCGTGCGTCCGGTAGCCCGTCCCTGTGTGCGCGTGCGTCCGGTCGCCCGTCCCTGTGTGCGCGTGCGTCCGGTCGCCCGTCCCTGTGTGCGCGTGCGTCCGGTCGCCCGTCCCTGTGTGCGCGTGCGTCCGGTCGCCCGTCCCTGTGTGCGCGTGCGTCCGGTCGCCCGTCCCTGTGTGCGCGTGCGTCCGGTCGCCCGTCCCTGTGTGCGCGTGCGTCCGGTCGCCCGTCCCTGTGTGCGCGTGCGTCCGGTCGCCCGTCCCTGTGTGCGCGTGCGTCCGGTCGCCCGTCCCTGTGTGCGCGTGCGTCCGGTCGCCCGTTCCTGTGTGCGCGTGCGTCCGGTCGCCCGTTCCTGTGTGCGCGTGCGTCCGGTCGCCCGTCCCTGTGTGCGCGTGCGTCCGGTCGCCCGTCCCTGTGTGCGCGTGCGTCCGGTCGCCCGTCCCTGTGTGCGCGTGCGTCCGGTCGCCCGTCCCTGTGTGCGCGTGCGTCCGGTCGCCCGTCCCTGTGTGCGCGTGCGTCCGGTCGCCCGTCCCTGTGTGTGCGTGCGTCCGGTCGCCCGTCCCTGTGTGCGCGTGCATCCGGCGGGTGCCCGTCCGTGTGCGCGAGTGCGTCCGGGCGCGCGTCCGTGTGTGCGTCCTTGTTTGCAGCAGCTTCATAATCGCTTCCAGAACATGTGCGTTGCTGTGTATTCAGTGGTAACGAAATTGTTCTTCCCTTAGGTTAAGAACTGTGCTGTTTCCAGTTGATGCAGTTTTTGTTTGTTTTTTTTTGGTGATTTCAGGTCATCACATCTTAAGGTATAACTGCACCTGACATTATGGGTCGAAAGAAGATTCAGATCGCTCGAATCACAGACGAGCGGAACCGACAGGTATGTTGCCGTCTTTGGATGGGAAATGAATCGTCCATATTATTTGCCGTGTCTAATGCCCTGGAGAACCTGGAAAATGTAAAAATAAATCTTCTAAAATGAAGTGTGCTGCGCATAATTATTGATGAGTTTTGCAAGTTGTATCAAAGCGAATTGTAACAACTTGCTCTTGCTTGTGTCCAACTTAGCAGAACCCTCGGTCCAATGAGATTTACATACCAAATTATTATTATTATTGCAATTTATTAATTATTATTACATACCAAATTTGTTCTTATTCACCTCCATGTGCTTTGATTTTTGTGACTAATCAAAAGTTCTGCACGGGTTCTTGTTCTGCACCGAGTTGCAGAAATTGCTTCATGATTATTTTGTCTTTAGGTGAACTCGACCTCACTTTATTTGGTGAAATTTTCTTTTTCTAACTCTCGATATAACAAATGACATTATGATGAATCTGCCAATCTGAATCCAGCAGGTTGATCTCTATCAAGTTAAATGGAGTTTTTAGTTTATTTTGGAGAGGAAGGGAATCGGTGGGGCTGGAGTGGGAGTCCTTGTATGATTAATTTGTAATTATTTATTACTTTCAAAATCGAAGATTTTTCAAGTATATTGGTCGGTTGTGTCTGTCTGTCTGTCTGTCTGTTTGTCTGTTTGTTTGTCACCGGCCTACAGGTCACATTTTTCAACCGATCTTCACGAAACTTCACCAAATGGTAGAGTTGGTCAAAAGCAAGAAGCCTATTGTTTTTGGGGTCAATAGGTCAAAAGGTCAACATAGGCCAAAGGTCACCAACTTTGCTAAATTTCTAAAATCTTCAATTTTCATCCGATTGACTTGAAATTTGAAGAGGACTTGCATATCTGGTCAATAAATTCAACCACCAAGTATCTTTGACGTCAACATCGGCCAAAAGGTCAACATAGGCCACATTTCTAAAATCCTAAATTTTCATCTAATTGATGTGAAATTTGAAGAGGACTTGCATATCTGGTTACTGAATTCAACCACCAAGTATTTTTGAGGTCACCATAGGCCAAAAGGTCAACATAGGCCATCATGTATCATTGGAAAACCTTTGGGGGAGGGTGGATTTTGCAAGTATCGTGCTACGCATGACGTCTTCTTGTTTATCTGTTGATCATTGCATGGCACCTGAGGTTTCAATAAGTAGGTTAAGCACGTATGTCCAGTTTTTAACAGGAATTTGTCCAGCGTGTAGGACATAGCTCTCCTACACTTCACGAAGAACAACGTGGGCTCTTTAATGTCCATCAACTAAAACCGGCATATGGGTCGCCCAGTTTAATGTCCTCTGAGGGCCGGCACAGTCATGAATCACCCTGCCGTGTGAAACGCCAGAATGAGATTGGAACCCAGGCTGGAGTGTGCATACCTCTCGGCAATCCTACCTGCACTTGGAAGCCAAGATCTCTCTGCCCTGAGCTTGTTTTGCTCATGTCTTTGATTGAAATATGCTGAGCATAGGATTGGAAGAAATCTATGCTTAGCATATTGTTACGAAAGTGAGACATAATTTCTTGCGATTTTTTTTTTGTATACTTAGTCGAGGCTCATATAACAGCTAACACACATAACATATAATAAAGGGAGCGGGAGAAAAGAGGCTTAGAGTGGGGGAAGCACAACAACAGTAGAGAATAGGGACATCGGGAGATCGGTGGCAGGGAGAGGGCTGGGGCGGGGTACACGGGATAAACAACATGGACACTACGAGGACTTTCCAGAAAGAAAACAGGGAATTTGAAGCAGATGGGTTTGGCGTGGATTAAAGGGGGTAGAAAAGATCAAGGTTTTGGATGGGGGTGAGATAGTGGTAAACAGCTGTTTTGAAGACCTGGAGGGAGGAGTGTGATTGATGAAGAGAGTGTGGGAGTTTGTTCCAGAGGCGGGAGAAAAGAGGAATGAAAGAGTGAAGGTGAGCAGAGAGTCTTCATTTTGGCAGTTTTACCAGAATAGGGTTGCTGGCAGATCTTGTGTGTCCTGCAGGAATATTTGGGGGACAGAGCAGGGGGTGCAAGGCCGTAGAGTAGAGGAGTCAGTCTATAGAAGACAGAAAGACCACCAACCTGCCTGCGGTGAGCGAGTGAAAGCCCCTTAGAATCAGCTTCATCGCGGGAGATTCCAATGATCCGAAAAGCTTTGGTTTCTTCAGCGTGAATCGGAGCTAGGTGTGAGGCAGGAGCACCAGCCCAGAGGGGCGAACAGTATTCCATTGAGCTGCGGATGAAAGCCTTGTATGTGGTGAGGAGCTCAGGTGTGCCAAGGAAGGACTTCGCACGATGGAGGATGCCCAGTCGGCGACTGGCTTTAGAGGCCAGCTTAGCAATGTGGGTTTCCCAGGAAAGATCATGGCAGATAGTGAGACCCAAAAGTTTGAGTGACAGAACTTATTCGAGGGGATTGTTGAGAAAGTCGATCGGAGGGTTTTCCAGACGGTATTTTCGGAGACTTGTCGAGTTTGTTTTATCCTCAAAAATAGACCGTAGTGAACACACATTCATGTTAAAAGATCGGCCTTTAAAACCTACCCCTATGTAGGGGGCCAGATATCTGTACAAACACGCAATCTGACATTGTGTTTTATATGGTATATTATTGTTAGGGCACTTTTTTTTTTCACATCCGGCTATTCTGTGATCCCAGACTCGCTTCCTATCATTAGTCCCATCTATTTCACGATTCCCTCCTCCGAGGATGTGCACACAGACACAAACGAGACTCGGAGAGACGTCTACTCTGAGACCAGTAGCTGGACTCATACGCTCCAGTACAAACAGATGTGCAGACCCTGATAACTGCTTGACACAGACATGGCTGTTCTCTCTGACACAGAAATGGCTGTTTTACCTCGTGCTGTGTTCAAGGCACAGAGTCTGCTACCACGGCCTACTTACCAGATCTGAGTAATCAATACTGATAATGTGATTGTCACATACCTATCTTCACAGCATCATCCTCACTGCACCGGCCCAGGTCCGAACCAGTGGGAGAGCATTTTCTAAAAAGGACTGTTTGTCCACAGTCCCACAGTTGTCTTTATTCCCCTTTATCCTCTCATTATATCAGGAGTTTAGATTTTGTATTAAAAAAGGGGTCAAAGCGGAAAGATGTCTTGTTATGATATTCAACAAAGTACAAAACTGCCGAACCTACCGAATATGATCACAGATTATTGGAAAAAAATCACCAATTCCAGCGATGAAAGCCCTCAGGTGTTGGCAGCTCATACGCGCGGTGCAGTTGTTGTCTCAGGGACTTATCTATTGCTCGCTCTGGGACTTTCAACATCAAACGCCATTGCCAGAAATAAATATAGTAGGGTGGCTTAGCAAAATTACCGTTACACGGTGGACAAAATCACCAAATTTGGCATGAACACTCCTAATGACCTATTAATCAATATTAGCCGAGGAGCCCTCGCGAATTTTTACGCGTATTCGTGTAAAACCAAAAAATCCAAAATGGCCGCCATCCAGTAATTAAAAACACATTTCCCGGGTTATATAAGTCATGGATAGCAAAAATTGGTATCAAAATATAAATTTTTAGGACACTGAATGTGTATTTTGATATTACAATATCACCAGTAAATTTAAAGGGACATTCAGTGATTTCATGTGAAGGGCGCCCTCAATGTTAGGGGGGGGGAAAGCTTTTGGCTTGAATACATTGCTTATAACTCCAGGTCATCAATTATTGCGAATGATAAGCTGTAAACATTGTACCCTGGAAATACAACATTATCATTAGGAGTGCAAAATATCGAGCCCAAGAATTGGGCGTGTCGCTTATTGGATGTCACGCCTACCATTACAATCAGTATCCACTATAAACCAATGAGAGGTTTAGATTAAGACTTAATCTAAACCTCTCATTGGTTTATAGTGGATACTGATTGTAATGGTAGGCGTGACATCCAATAAGCGACACGCCCAATTCTTGGGCTCGATATTTTGCACTCCTAATGGTTATCCTTTCTGGTCGGATCCAGCTTGGACTAGACTATTAAGTACATATGTACACCTGATATAGGCTGCACATTAATCAAAACAAAACACTGAAACAAAAAAAAGCCGACTTGGAGGTACATGTAAGTAAAGTATGTCATTTGTTTTTGAAAAAATGAGGATGCCCCCAAAAGTCTCTGGTACTGCATATTGATATAGCTTTATATATTACAATACTCCTGGTCTAAAAAAAACCTCCCAGTCCCACTTGGGATGAGGGGAATTTGTAGCCACACAATCATGAAACTTATAACCACTACATGCTATAATTGACCTCAGTCATCAACTTTTAAAGAAAATAATTTAAAAAAATTGAGTGTACAAGTACTTTGGTCATTCAGTAGTGAGCATGGGGGATTTCTGTTGAACAAAAGTATATTATAATGTTCAGTGTGCAATGTGCAAATCCTTACTTTCGCAGTAATCTAGACATCTGCAATGTTCTTATTTACTTGTCTATTTAATACATGGGCAAACACAACGTTTTGAGCAGACAAGATTGGCATTGCCACATTTGCATGTGGTACAGTCTCCTTTGCAACCACATTTGATTAGTTCTCTGCATGCTCTGGAAACCTCTGGCATTGATATCCAAACTGGTACCCATACATCTGACACCTTGGTCCATGCAAATGTCTGTGGAGAAGGAACCACTTGCTGTGTCTGTGTGCTGGTTGTCCAGATTCCGGCTTGGTACAATGCCCGCCGGGCATGTTGAAGAAGAGCATCCTGTGTGGGTGGTATTCTGTCCATTGATCGATTCTTCTGGCAGAAGAGTTCCTGTCTTGCTTCATTGACGGAGCTCAAGGGACTTGTTCTATCATACAAGATGATGATTAGTCTCTCGATCTTCTGGAAGTGATCAGCGTCTGTATAAAGAAGCTCAAAGGGGTGACGAGCCAGATACACAAATGTTTCTGTGATGTCTTCATAGGCTTGCCAAGCCTGCCAGGCTGACTTCTTGCCCTTACCTTGGAAGGCTGATGTGGTATCACATCCAGAAAGGGCATGAAATACTGGTAGAGCTTGTGATCTTGTTTCCCCAAGTCTGTCACATATGGCATTGATACTGTAAAATCTGTAATTCCTACCCATTCCAAAGGCAACCCAGATATCTACCAATGGCTGAGTGACCATGAGATCATAAAATGTACCAATAAGTATGACTACAACGTCTGTGTCAACAGTGCGCACTTTAATAGTCTTCATATCTTGCTCTAGTGCATGCACGATGTGCACTATGACCCTCGTATCTGCTTCCTCATGGTTGCAGTTCAGCATGGCGTTGATGGTGCCTGTGGATACTACAGATTCACCTGATGTGATGTACACGGATTTGCCTGATGGAAAGGTAAACTCGGCAACCTTGGACGTCAGAAAGGCAAATAGCTCCTGTTTGTTTTTTGGATCACGGAGGAAGTCCATCCAATTGCCTGGAAGCTTGGTTTGGCCGGACACTTTTCTGCGCACACCCTTTCCTCTCTTTTCCCAGGTTGATTCCTTCAAACTGTCTGGAATGTATGTGTCCCACACAACATCCAACCTTGTGGCATTCTGTAGCTGCTTCACCAGGTAGGGGATGAACACCTTGTCTGCATACTCAATGAACGTGCTGACTGCAGTAGTCGGCAGACAGTGCACAATGACAGCACCATCCAGTACAATGCAGTCATAGGTTGAAGGTGGCTCAGGCTGCTCGGGCTGCTCAATACATTTCAGTAGATCGGACTTTGTGTTTGGTAAATGCAGCTTACCAAAGTCTGAGAGAGAAGGTGGAAAGGGTTGTATCTCATGGGCAAAGAATTCCTTCAGGTCACCCTCGCGACTTTGCATGGCAATGTACAACTGGCCAAAAAGTGCCACATTGTTCTGGAGCACTTTGATCTTCTTCCCCTGCTTTGTCGGGGCCTTGGGTTTAGGTCTCTTGAAGAGAGCCAGTGAGTTCTTCTTGATTGGGTCATGTATAGAGCAGCTGCGATCTTCAAGTACACTCTTGACATACTCCTGATACTGCTTTATGCCTGTGTCTTCCAATGTGCGTAGTGCGGATACTACAGACTCATCCATGCAATTGCGACTGTCGAGTGTCACTAGCTCTTCAAAATCATCAAGGAAGGGGTTTCCCATTCTGTTGAAGGTTTCAGAAAGATTGTTTACTTCCTTCTGAAATGTTTTTTGTGATGCAAGGCCCTGTTCATGGTTCCGAAAATCTGGGTCATCATTGGGAAAGTATTCTTCCTCAAACTGTGTTTGCAATCTGGCCAACTCGGGACCTGTTAACATCCAGCGTCTAAATGCGACAGGGTTTCCTGTGAGTCCAATACAACCACCAGAGCCTTTGACTTTCGCGTTCTCCTGTTCATGAGCTTGGTCAAATGGGATAGTAGAGAATATTTTGCTGGTTTTAGAAAGGACCCAGTGGCATTGTTTCTCAAACTCTTCCTTGATAGGGTCAGGCAGAGACTTCATATCTCTTATGTGAACAGGCATCCATCTTGAATAGTTCACATGGTCCAGGGCAAAAAACAAAGGTGTCAGCTGCTCCAAGACATCTACATACAAAGGAAAGTTCTTTTCTCTGTGAGCCCTGATGAAGATGAGAATAAGGGTTTCGTATCTCAGGATAAGGTCCCAGTACATAAAGGTGGGACTCTTCTTCAGCATGTCATTCCTCCAAGCTTCTGCAGATTGATTGTCTTTAGGTCTCTCGGAGAGCAGGAAAGCCTTTCTTTGAAGGTTATGGAGAGTAAGGAGGGTGATTTGATGGGCATGCCTGGTTCGTGTGAGATGTGACACAAGGGTCACATTAAGGTTAGGATAAAAGCATAATTAAAACATTCACATTATTTCCATGTTCAAACCCTTGTCTCAAGAACGCACTATCTTGAGAAAAAATAGTTTAGATCACTTTTAAATTCAATTAGTTTGGATGTTGCAGTCAATATTATGTAGTTTGATTTCTTTGATCTTTAGACCTACGGGAAATAAACAACCATGTTGTCCATATGTGGTAGGTTATTTGTGTATCTTTTTAAAAAATAGGGCTTCAATAAAAATATTCTGGTATAATATAATCATACTTTGGTACAATTTAGCCATCGTATGACCGCTAAAAACCAAGGAAATTGCTATTTCAGCATAAATGGCGGCCATTTTGGATTTTTATGTTTTACTTTAATATTTCAGGAGGGTGACCGAACATGTTGAGGACATGGTTCTGATATTTAAGTAATATTTTGATACAATTTGGCTTTCCTCTAACAACTACAACCCAAGAAAATTGGTATTTTATCATGAACGGCAGCCATCTTGGATTTGTTTGTGTTACCATGGTTATGTACATATTTCGAGAGGGCTCCTCGGCTAAAATCAACTGATATACCCTAAAGAAGCCTCACACCAAAAATGGCGCTTTTGTCCGCCCGGTAACGGTAATCTTGAAAATTGACCCCAAGCCACCCCGCTAATAGAAGCAAGAGTTGGACTTCCATCTGAGATTAAGTTATCAATCAAGCATTGATGGTTTACATGGTTACCTGTGTTTATATACATTTTAAAATGTCTGTGTGGATACCGAACATTAAAAATGAAAACTTATGTCCTTATGTTTTTTTAGGGGTAAAGCTTTCCTCACCTCCATCATTTGGAGGTTGTTCTAGTAACCAAGCCACCTTAACTCTGACTGGCCGCTATTCAAACCTCCATATACTCCGGCCACCACATGCTTTATTTATTTATTTATTTTTCATGGTCTAAGGCTCGTACATGGTTTGAGGTTAATTTTCTCTAGTTTACAAACATAACCATGAGCAATGTCCTGAACAAATAGCGGCTCCGTTATATTACACATAATCTTCGGTCTGCATCGCCGCTAATTGCTTGAGAAGTGCGAGGGAGGTTTTTGTGGAGAATTCTCGTGTATCACAAAATCTAGCAATAACTGCTGGTTTAACTGGCACCACAAAGTGGAGTGAAGAAGAACCACCTTTAGAGGCCATTTTTCCCCCACAGAGCGGGGGTTGGCCTTTTTTGGGCACCGTGGTCCCCTTTTTGAAGCAATGTTTTATGGCCGGATGCCCTTCCTGCCGCCAACCCTGTTAGTCGCCTCTTTCGACACACAGGGAATTACCAGTAAACTGGTACTCAATTTGCCGACCTCGGAAGGGATGACAGGCTGAGTCAACCCCCCTGGCGTTAATTCAGCGATCGACCGGGATTCAAACCCAGATCCTAGGATCCCAAGCCGGCACCCTAACCGCTAAGCCAACACCAGGCTCAAAATATTGGCGTATTGGTGGAGTACAACAACAACACAACATGCATTTTAAGGCCATTTTCCCTGCTAGAGCGGGGGTTAGCCTTGGTTGGAGTAAAAATAACCACCTTTAGAGGCCATTTTTCCCCGCAAAGCGGGGGTTGGCCTTTTTCGGGCACCGTGGTTGTTGTTTTTGTTGGTCCCCTTTTTGAAGCAATGTTTTACGGCCGGATGCCCTTTCTGACGCCAACCCTTTTTGCCGCCTTTAACGACAAACAGGGAATTACCAGTGAACTGGTACTCAATTAGCGGACCTCGGAAGGATGACAGGCTGAGTCAACCCCCCTGGTGTTAATTCAGCGATCGACCGGGATTCGAACCCAGGATCCTAGGATCCTAAGCCGGCACCCTAGCCGCTAGCCCAACACCAGGGTTGGAGTATTGGCGATAAACTAAAAAAAGAAGAAAGTAAGACAGTCTATGATTCAAAATATGTTTTATTTGTAAATACAGGGCTAGGAAAGCATTTTACAGGCAGAAAACCAAAATAAAACAAATGTAAACTCTTCAGTGATTTTTTTTCTCCAGGGAGCCCAGTGTGGGGGAGCCGAAAATCCAAGGAGCTCAGGGTTCAAAAGGTTAAGATGGTCTTGTTATCAATGACTTCATTGCACAAATGCACTTATGTTACACCTTGTCTGTGTTGTTATGAATTTCAAATTTCGTATTCTCATTCTCTTTCCGTGGGTGTGGGACTCCCCCATGTAGGTCACATTCACGAAGCGAAAGTTTGGTCTCATGAAGAAGGCGTACGAGCTGAGTGTGCTGTGTGATTGTGAGATCGCCCTGATCATCTTCAACAGTACCAACAAGCTGTTTCAGTACGCCAGCACAGACATGGACAAGGTTCTTCTTAAGTACACTGAATACAACGAGCCCCACGAGAGCCGCACTAACTCGGATATTATTGAGGTGAGCTCCTTAGTTGGTGCAGGCATCTGTTCAAGTTGGTGTTCGGAATTTTTGTGGTTATTTTTGCGAAACATTTTATACTTTGCCTTTTTTTTTTGTTGTCGCAGTCATACATGAAATTTTAAAAAATCGACATTTTCCTACGCTTCGTCTAGTAAACACGCATAAAAGCAGCCTGTTTGCACATGGTTCTTGGCTTCGGCATGCTTGCCACAAAAAAAATTATTGTTTTTAACATCCATTACATGCAAGCTTCTTCTTCTTCTTTTATGGCCATCATTATTCCCACATTCTTCTGCAGTTGGCCGGGGAAGTTTGACCCAAGTCTTTCATGAGCCGGCTGACCAAACCTGATCGACTAAGGTTAGGGCAGGAATTTGGCCATGTTGCTGGCGATAGCTCTGCTACTCTTCGTGGAGGACACGGTGGGATATTTAATATCCACCAGCTAATACCAACAGACGGAGACGCACGTTTAACGTCCATCTAAGAGATTGCATACGGATTGATGAATCACCCTGCCTGTGAAACACCGGGATGACAGTTTATAGCTAGGTCATGATCCAAGCCCAGGCTTGACAGCTTAGAGGTGAGTGTGCGTACCTCTTGGCCATCCAGCCTGCCCCACCCATTACGTGAAATCAATAAACCAAAAGGCACAATTTTTGACGTATTGAACAGACAAATGAATGCCCATAAAATATTGGTATTCTTCGATACGAGACCAATAAATATTAATAAGGAACTTTGATGCCGGAGGACGCCATTTGGGCCATCATGCCTGTGCTGCACCACACAACCACATTAAATAAATCCGTCAGTCTCTTGACTCGGTTTCACTGGGTGGGAGGAGTGGGGATGAGAAAAGTGTGGCAGGCACAGGGACTAGTGTATCATAAATGCAAATAAAATAAATATTTTAAAATTCATTTATTACGATTTGCAACTTTCCCTTGTTGATGGTATACTGTTAGTCGGGTAAATATACCGTTTGATTGCTACAAAAAATTGCTACAAAACGTTTTTCAACGGTTTTTGGTACTATTGGACATCAGGAATAACATAATCCAATAAAATTGAACCACCGGAAAGCTGTTATTTTCAAGATGGTGTCCAAGATGGCCGCCAATACTCTAAAATGGCTATAAGTCAATTATTATTCAGCCTAGTGTTGTAATTTTGGTGTCTACCCCTAGTACCATTGAGTAATCCTGTAATCAATGATTCATTGTCACTCTTTCTCTTCCTCTATAGACTGGATACATGGATTGTCACATGTTTCAAGTTGGCACGGTCCACAGACTCTATGACAAGGTAGTCCATATCCTCCACAGCTACAACGGGGTGTTCTACAGGCAGTTGAGCAGTTGCAATCTATCATCTTCAAGAGATTATCAGGAGCAGCGTTCATTTCGGACATTATTGGAACCAACTGATTGTCCTCCAGTTTCCAACCCCAGTTCATTGACATCCATGTCACCTTTCCTCCCAATCCAGACCATGATCTGGTAGTAAGTTCTGAGGCAGTGAAATTTGGTGGAGGAGGCAGTAGGGGGGAGACATTCAGGTGTCACAAACGATTTTGCAGACGCTATTTTTATAATGATCATGTTGTGGCGCAAGGATGCAAGCGAATCTATACAATTGCCACCAACATGACAGCCATCGCTTTGCTGCCGAGGTCCTCTATCACATCCCTTGGCTGACTTGGGAGAACGAATGTATTTGCGCAGGATTGTATAATGGAATCGCCTTTCACAAGCTTTTGGAAGGCTGACTTCTTACCAATACCAAAAATCCGGGAGGTTGTATCACAACCAGTGAAGGCGTGAATGAAGAGTAACTGTGAACACAGGCCCTTACCTAGGATTGCTTGTAGTCGGTTGATGTTATATACTTTGGTAGCCTTAGACGTGTTGTCTGAACGGAAATATCGTTCCTTGTTATCTGTGTGCGCATGGTAAAGAAGCAAAACTAATAGGTCAGTATCTTCCCCAATCAAAGTGGTGGATTGATGACACGAGGTTTCGACTGCAGCTTTAACAATATCTACGTCTGCATCCCCAGGTGCATTGATCACATTGCAGTCCCTTTTCCTCAGTCCATCACTTATGAGATCGATTAGTCCTTGCTTGTTGCTATCTCTTGACAAAAAAATCATCCTTTTTGCCTGGAAACTCGGTCTCTGCAGTGAAGTTAACAACTGGATGGATATTCTGCCCATGCTGTTGGTGTGTATTGCCCTTGATGGACGGACCTCCACCATACCTATCAAAGACCACAGTTGCCGAAGCATAATGGCGAATGGTGAAGTCTGCATATGCCTGCGCAATTGCACCATAACTGTCTCCTGTTTTCCACAGTAAATTATGCAGCAAGGAGCCTCCATCAAGGACATAATTTTCAGTTTTTGGAGCAGAATCTGCGATGGCTTCACTTGACACCTTTCTCGAATGATCAATGATAGCGTGAGCTAATTGAGGCTTATCAGCCTTTCGGAAAACGTTTCTGGCCTCAAAAATGGCAGGAGGGAATGGGCTGAGCTCATAACTCGGAACGTCTTGCAATGAAAGGTCTCCAGTTTTGGACACTACCAGAAACCGTTGGAACAACAGGGCGGGGTCAATTGTCTGTTCAGGAGCAACCTTGATGGTCGACATATCTCTGAGGGTTTTGGCTTTGTCTTTCCGTTTGAAAGAGAATGTGAAAGCAGGCTGCCCAATCATTTTTTCAATGATTTTCCTTCCAATGGACTCAAATTCATGTATATTCACATCTGCTGTAGCCACTACACCATCAACAACATTTCTCAAGGAAGAGTCTGGAGAAAAAGGTGTGCAGGCATTTAGTTTCGAACTAATATTTGACAGGTCAGATGAATCTCTCTTGATCCTTGCTTCAGTCGATTATTTATGCTGCTCACTTGTTGTGTAGGAGAGGTTGTTGAATTCTTGCATGGCATTGCTGTACTGTGGTCCTTACTTCCTGGCACCATACCAATTCCACAAAAAAAGCAATCAGTTTTGCTATTAAAAGGACCTTCAGATACTCTGGCGCTTCTCTTAATTGAGTTGGAAGATCCACTTTTCGTACTTAGTTGAGTCTTTATGTCAAGTGGGTTGGTATACCGTTTACGACAGTTTGTGTGCACTTTAGTGCCAGCCGTGACGACGATGGTTTCACCTATTTGCACACTTGCTGCGTTGATTCCATCAGCACCCTTTTGACGAATGTGAGTTACATCACCTCCATCATCCAATTTCTCCGTACAGATGGGACAAACTTATGGATCGACACTACTTGCACTCATTGTTAAACCTGAAAGAAATGTTCAAAAAGTGGATAAGAACACACGCTCTGATTGGCGGTCCACAGACTTAAGTTCGTGTCACATGGGTGGCTAATGAGAACTCATTAATAAAATGTCTGACTGCCATCTTAGATGCCATCTTCTTGAATTTATTGATTACCTGATTAGTCAATGATACTTTAAATGGTCTTAATGGGATTCTTGACCTCTAAAACCGAGGGGTAGACACCAAAATTACAACTCTAGGGTGAATTATAAATGACTTGTAGCCATTTTAGGGTATTGGTGGCCATCTTGGATGCCATCTTGAAAATAACAGCTTTCCGATGGTCCGATTTTATTAGATTTTTAATATGTTATTCCTGATGTCCAATAGTACCAAAAACGGTTGAAAAACCTTTTGTAGCAAGTTTTTTGGGGCTTAGGGTGTTTTTTTTCATAAATTGACCCGTCTATGTACTGTATATGCTACTGGAGGGGTTGGTTAGAATTGATAATTCTGCAGGTCTCTTTTTAGAGAACATTACCAATTTTAACCTACCCCAGGGATTTTCCATTAAAACTGCACCAAAATGGTTTCTCATTTGCTAAATCTGCAATGGCCAGTCACCACACCAATCTTGCAGAAAAACAGTATATCATAAGAGGGCACAGGACGCCGGAAATGGGAAATCACCGGACAAAAGATAGACGGCCATGAAAACGGGCAGAGAAATAAATAAATGAAGTACACTCGCCAACCGATATTACAAAAACCCACTTGATGAAGCAAATGTAATCCAATCAAAATGGTTGCGAGCACGTAACAGGGGGTGCTCGGCAAGATCTTTTGAGCAGACATTATGGTGTTATCGAGTCATTATGCAGTAGGCGCAGAAAACACATTCGCTACCAGGTGGTAGCCGGGTAGCGAATGCTCTGGTTTACACTGGAGCGAGGGTAATTCCAGGAAACCCCTCCATTACATGACATGTGAGTTTAAAGGGGGTAGTGAACGCTCTGGTTTTACACCAGCAAAGAGGGTGATTCTGGTAAACCACTTCAGTACATGTCGCGTGACACCACCCGACCCGCCCCATTTATCAAACACATTAAAAGTCCTGGAAAGGTATGTGGTATGCGGTATTCATTTATTTTATGGTAACAAAATGATGTTCTGAGTACCTGAAAGTAATCTTCCCAGCAATGGATATGTTCAGGTAAAATATAAATAAACCCTTCCCCAAATATCATTTTAATTTACATAGTTTTTTTTACAATTTGGACAGGATCACATCCAAAATGCATATTTTGACATCAATTTTTAGCTCACGTGGAATGTAGTTCCAGGGAGCTCAATGGGATGACGCCTCGTCCGTCCTTCCGTAAACACTTGCGACTTCTACCATCTCCACGACCAACGCACAACTTTGCATTATTTGTTATGCACTTTACCATCTCCACTGCCAACATGCTGCCATGAATTAGATGTTTATGTATATACACTGTGAGCTGTGTTTATGTATAAACTGCTGATGGGATTGTAACCAAACTTTGCTAAAATGATATTTGGTATGTTGGAACTCAAGTTTGTTCATGGCATTAAATAAATCGGAGTCTACCAGGGGTCAAAATGGGTCCAGGTTTGATCCCCCCAAAATAGAACTCCACACACAAGCCCGATGAAATTCGACCACAACGTTCATCACCCGTGATGTACCAACGTGTTTTCACGGCATAAAAAAAAATCTGGGTTTAAGTGGGTCTACGGGGTATGGGGAGGGAAGGTGTTGCCCCCAAAAATAAATAAGTATTTGCCCTCTTCTCTGAAACTACACACACAATTTCAATGAAACTTAACCACAACCTTCACCAGTGATACACAGACGTTTGCTCACGGCATAAACAACAGGGTTCAAGGGGATGTGTGGGAGGTTTGACCCCCCAAAATCGGTATTTGCTCTCTTCTCTGGAACTACACATTCACTTTTGATGAAACTTGATCACAACCTTCATCGCCCATGACTGACTAAAGTTTGTTCACAGCATTAGAAAAACAATCGGGCATTTTCCCCCCAAAATAGGTATTTACTTTCTTCTCCGTGACATATTTTGTCGGTCATCCACGCCTACTAGTGGTTCTCTGGTTACCTTATTCTAGCAGATGAGTGCCCAGGGGTATTGCCCCTATTTTACAAAAAAAAATTGTGGGGAATGGGGGGGATGCCCCTGGACCCTGGACTCCCATAGTGAGGAGTCGTTTTGCTTGGTACTTTCCTTTTTTCAAAAGTTCTGCAGTTTCACCTTTGCCATTCCTTCAACTTGCCACCCATGTGTTGTAGCCCCTCCTTCTGTTTCACCATGCTTGTATCACCCATCCCTCCATCTCGCAATGTGTGTGGGACACCGTTCCTTCCATCTCATCTCACGTGTGATGCTACTCCGTTCGTCTCGCCGTGGGTGTTTATTGCCCTTCTGGGCCGTTCAAGAATTAGGTAACACTTTTTTTCTCTCAAATCTGACAACGACCCCACTCTAATGCTTCAACAGACACCCCTTAAGAGATTACATAACACTTGAAGACCACCCCCACCCCCACCCCAGTGATGGTGGCAGGTTGACCTCCACATACAAGTCCAATAAATGTATACAGTTTGATATCCCGTATTTTTATACTGGATCGCCATGTCTTTCCCCACTCCCCAAATGTCTCACGTCCTATTTCATACCTCCCTGGGATGCTATTTATCCCGTTTTTTTCCAGTATTACGAACAATATTTGAAAATGGAAAGGCGGCACAGTATACTATCAATAAGAGAAAGCATCAGTAAGAAACCCTGCAATGGTATCGTAGGACTAATCAATCACTCCGAGTGATGTCATCGTTACTAAATAGGTTTAGTTGCCTCGTTCCTCTGTTTGCCATGCCTGCCTCCCATTATGTCATTGATCATTGCACGTATGCTTGCCTCCTTTCCTTTAGCATTTCTTTCTCATGATAGTGTTGTTTGATTTGTTTCAGACGTTGAAGAAGAAGGGGTTGAATGGATTTGACAGTCCTGATTCAGAGCCTGAAGAGAACATGGGCCCAAGTACACATGCTGAGGAGAAGTTCCGCAAGATAAATGAAGACTTTGATAACATGTTGCGGAACCAGAGGATGTGTGTATGTAATCTTTGACTACCCATGTGTGTCCCATGGCTGCATACAAATTATTGACCAGGTGTTCCGATGAACAACTATCTTTCATTCTAAAAGTTGGCAGCCAATCAAGGAGGGGACATGAAGTGGAGGGATGCTGATTCCAAATTCCCAACTTTGACAAACGGAAATAAAAATCATGGGTTGGAATGAATATATATATATATATATATATATATTCAATCATGGGTTGCACATATATATATTCATTCCAACCCATGATTTTTTTGCCCATGGTTGGAAGATGAGTTTTTTTTGCTAAAGGCACAGAAAAACGTGATGCTGCATGTGCGGGAGGATGATTGGTGAACCAAGCGTTTAGCTGACACCATTTTGGAAAATAATCTTGAAGAAGAACAACACGTGTAGCATTTCTGACGGATGTTAAGGGTGAAAAGCATTTAAAATGCTTTTAAAGGAAGAAGGAAGAAGTGTTTATATTTAGTGAAGATTCAGTTTGGAGTTATTGAGAAAAGAGGGGGGGAAATAATGTAGAACATGAAGTACAGACAGAAGGACATTCTAGTAAGAGGAGATCGTTATGGAGTGGAAAATAGTTATTACTTTCAAAGTCGAAGATTTTTCAATTATATTGGTTGTTCTTGTGCGGTGTTATTCTGTCTGTTTGTCTGTCAATCGCCTAAAGGTCACAATTTTAAACCGATCTTCACAAAACTTCACCAGATGGTAGAGTTCGTCATAAGGAAGAAGCCTATCGATTTTGAGGTCAAAGGTCACCTTGAGGTCACATTCCTAAAATGGTCATTTTTCATCCGACTGACTTGAAAATTGAACAGAAATTGCATAGTGCATCACTGAATTGGGAAACCAACTGTTTTTGAGGTCAAAATATCAAAAGTCAACTCAAGATCAAACTTCTAATATCACCAATTTTCATCTGAAAAATCATCAATTTTAATCCGACTGACATTGACCAACAATAGAGATATCTCCAGGAAGATCGAAGCCTTCCACAACATGTGCCTCTGATGCACATTAGGTATCAATAAGGCTCAACAATGGACAGAGCATATTGGTCGTGTACAAGTACAGAGACAGTTTGATATGTCAGTTATTAGAAGTATTGCAGCCAGAAGACTTCGCTGGCTAGGTCAGCTTGCCTGGATTGAAGAGAACAACATCCCCAATAAGGACAATGGGAACCATGATGCTGCTATTTGTGCTGATGGCAGATAAGAACTGGCAGCAAGTGCTCTTGTCAATTTCACATGCGGTACATGTCAGAGTCGTGCTGCCACATGCCAGTACAACAATCATGGTGCTCCTTTTATTCGACTTGTCTTTTGTCATCATATCATATTTCTAAGACGATGACAAAGAAAGTGAAATTCTGTCCAAATATAGACAGGTAAACACATTAGCCAGGCGAACAAGTCATTTCATTTTATATACCTTCACCACTGAAGGTGAACAGAGGTTATGTTTTCACCCTTGTGTGTTTGTCTGTGAGCAGGATAACTCAAAAAGTTGATGGATTCAGACAAAATTTGGTGGACAGGTTGGATGTGTGACATGGAAGAATTGATTAGATATTGCTGAAGATACAGATTCGAATACGAGAAAAAATTTAAGTGATTCTTCACCATTGAGAGATGGGGCCTAAAACGATATATAACACTATATCTCAAAAAGCTATGGACAGATTCGGACGAAACCTGATGAACAGGTTGCACATGTAACAAAGAAGAATTGATTCGATTTTGGCGAAGATCCGAATCTGGATACGAGAAATTTGTGATTCTTCCCCATTGAGAGATGGAGCCAAAAACGATATATAGCATGATATCTCAAAGTTGTGGACGAGTTATGACAAAATTAGGAGGATGCAGCATTAAAGAACAAGCTGATTAGATTTTGGTTCAGGTCCAGATCCATCCCGATCTGGCCTATCGGTGGGATACAAAATGTAAATTGTTCAACCTGGTGGAGGTATGCACTCTACCGAGTGCCGTTCTAGTTTTCAGTGCATTTCTGAGTTATAATTGATGTACTTGTGATTGTCGATGGTTGTTTTTGAAAAAACTGGCTTCTTGTGCTCCATTTCCCACCATTCATGTTACTTACGTGCTTTTTGTTTGTTTGTTTGTTTTCCCTTAGGCAAGTGTTCCTCCTGGCAGTTTCCAGATCCCTGTTGCCCTGCCTCTAAACACACCTGGCTCTCTTGTCTATGGCACAGTCGGCTCTGGCATCTTGCATTCACAGGGAATGCTTGGTACAACACAGCCTACGACTGTACAACGCAACACGGTTTCACCGGGCCTTGTACAAAGACCCTCAAGCACGGGAGATGCCGGTAAGTGTTCACCCTGCCGATGCCGTTCTTTTATCATGCATTGTGCCTTGTGTGTCCCCTTGTCACATAAGTCTTCTTCGTGCCACCATTCCTTTCGGCTGAAGGTAACCGTGAGCTCATTTTGATAATATTGCCCAAAGCCTGTCGAGGAGCTTTCATGCAAGCTTGGCTTTTTCTCATTGCAAAAATGAGCACATCAGAAAATGATGGAAAAAAAAATTCCAACAGCATGTGGGACTTTACCTTGGGGGTAACAGAACCAAGGGGTGAGTGGCCGCTCAGGTAATTCACCATTTGAAATTCAAATTGGATTCTGTCAGCATGCTTCTTATTCCTGTAATGCTCATGTCATGGAATGCTGGATTCTCATTGGGGACACAGCTGCTTGAAAACCACTGCCAAGTAGAGGTAACCAAACCAAAAGGTTGAGACCACCACCATAATCAGTGAGACACTTTACCTTTGTCTCTGACCTTGAACATTTCAAGACCATCAAGCTGTTTTACATCTCATGAACAATTTGACTTCATTACCACTAACCCCAGCGGGCTAACCCCCGCTCTAGCGGGGAAAATGGCCTTAAAATGATCATTCATTCATTCACCACTACAATTATCCTGGTCTTCCAGAGTCTGTTTCGTTGACGGATGTGGCAAGGCGGTTGCTGTCACTCAACATAGGAAGCCAATTACACCCTGTGGCAATGTCATCTCAATTAAAACATGCAACAGATGCTTCGATACCCTAAAAGAGCCAGTCCTCACCAATAGGTCTTCCCTTCCTGAAATCAAAGTAATCAGGTGTGCATCCATCCTCAAAAACCTGGTGGCACGCAAGTTAAATCTGCCTTGGGGTAAGTTCCCTTCTCTACCCCACACCTATTTTAACTCAGAAGGGAGTTGTTGTTCACGTTGTTCGCAATAAGGCTGATTGCTGACTACTTCAGTACCATATGTTTGGTTCCAAAAACTATCCTATACCCATCCTTCCCAGTTTCCAATCTTCCCTTTTTGACTGACCTTGGTATACCTTGTAAACTTCCCACTTGCTAATGAAGAGAAGCTCACCAGCATAGACACCTCTTCTACTTGTCCTAATGTGCTCTCGTTCTCAGAATTTGCTCAGCTGAACTCTTCCCCGCTGTCTCAACGCCTCAGCTTGTCTTTTCATTGGAGTTCCTTCCTTCACTCTGGAAGGTATGCAGTGTCAACCTCCTATCAGTGGTGTAGGCAGTGGACTCGATTGATTTTTCTATAATAAAAAGCAGATCTCAAGAAAAGAACCAAAACCAAACAATATTTCCCTAAAAAACGCTATCAACATTCAGCTGACACTCACCACTTTAACGAACTAATTGTTATGATGATGACTTCAGGATGGGGTCGAGTGCGTATGGACATCTTTGGAGTACTGTGAGGTCAGATTAAACAGAGCAAACGAGGTTCATGGCGTTTCCATTACATTGGGTCTTCCCACGTCAACTGTCTGTGCAAGGTTCTTAGGAAACGGACGACGAGCTGTGACAAGCTTGAAATGGGATATTATTGATGGGTTGAGCTGGAGGAACTTGAAAACGAAGAATGCTTCAACATTGAAGAGTAGGCAAGCTGTCGCCAGGACCATGGCCAAATTGCAAAGTCCTGCCCTAACCAGCAGAGGGCATTGCATGAGCGGAACAGCCGCGCCCTCAACCAATGATGCTACTCCGCAGCGTTGTACTGCATATGAACAAAGAAGGTTCAACATTCCGCACCTGATAGATTCATTTGATGCGAAGGATTTGGCACGTGACTGATGTGAGACCTTCGCTTGGTTTTGAATTATCTGTGAATATCTCAAAGGTGTGGTTTCGTTCGGGTAAGTTCTTCAGTGTGTGATCATAAAATTATTTTTGTCCCACATCATGGCATTGCTAGGGGCTTTGTTATTTAGTTATAAAAATCCACCTTTTGTTTTTGTTGCAGTCTATTCCTTGGGTGCATCAGAAGTGTTGCGATATAAAATAAAAAACAATTGGGAATTTTGCAGTTGGATGTTGACATGTTGTTGCCTAATCACAATTTAAATGTGTAGTCACTGCTATAACGTATTTAGATTATTGCACGACCGCCGTCATGGCTGAGATATTTTATTTCAACGTTCAACTTGTACATTTGGAGATGCAACTTGATTGGTGATTCTACGAAACAAATCGACGTCTTTTCCAATGCATTGTTTTGTATACATACAGCACATAGTCCAGGCTTGTAGAAGAGGTAGTACATTGAACGGATCAGGACGCAACAGGACAAAAGGAACAGTAGAGAGGGGTTGGGGGAACACCAACAGCAGGACTGAAGGCCAAACTCGAGGGAAACTTGGACAAACAATGGGTTTGGGGAGGTATTGGGGGGCAAGAAAGGACAAGATGGATGCAGAATAAAGCTCACAGGAGGGGAAAAACTGGAAGATTGGAAGGAGAATGGCTTAGGTGGGGTGGGGTGTGGGGGTTTGCAAAGGTAGAAAAGATCATGCTTTTGGATTGGGGACGATCTGAGATGGTGGTGAACAGCTGTCTGGAAGACCTGTCGGGAGGAATAAGATTGAAGAGAATGAGGAAGTTGGTTCCACGGGCAGAAATAAAAAAGAGGAACTAATGAGTGGAGGTGAGAAGTGATCCAGGATTTAGGTAGTTTCAGCTGAAGGGGGTTGATGGTGGACCGTATGTGCCCAGCAGAAACCTGGGGGAGGGGACAAAGCACAGAAAGAGTAGATGGTGCAAGACCAAAGTGGAGGTGGTGGAAGACAGACAACCCACCTGTCTGCAATGGAAAAGTGATAGGCACATAGACTCAGCTTCATCGCAGGAGATTCCAATGATCTTGAAGGCCTTGGTTTCCATGGTGTCAAGCTGAGCAAGATGTAATCCAGGGGAGTTCTTCATCAAGCTGTGGACGAAGGCCTTGTAGTTGGATGGGAGTTCAGGTTTGTATGACGGAGGATGCCCAGTCGGCGGCTGGCTTTCGAGTCCAACTTTGAAATGTGATTTGCCCAAGAAAGATCATGGCTGATCGTGAGACCCAGGAGTTTGAATGACTGAACTTCCTCCGGTGGATTGTTTAAATTAGATTGCGTTGTTTAGAAACAGTAACTCGGTAACTATTTGTGCTTGTGCTGTTCAATGTCAGCAAATATATTGGTTTGCTCTCACCTTATTTTATGTATGATGTTACTGTCGTCCTTCTTTACAAACATCCAAGGGATTAGGAATATGATCTGTTTGCAGGATATTGTGATTTGCTTTTCTTTTTTACTTTCATCCAAAGTCCTTTTTCACCGCCTCGCCCCCGATGGTCGAGTCTGTATTACATTAGGCAAGAGACCGGCTGTGGTGTATTAGGATCATCATTGTGGGCTGTTTTGAGTGTATGTTGGGGGAAGGGGGCACGTGCATAGATGTGGGGGGATGGGGCATCGATGGGAGTGTGCCTGCTTTTGTTGTGCAGTACTGGAGGCTGCCTCGGCCCTGTCAAAAGTCGGGTTGGGGGGAAGCAAATGAGATGTCCTTTTGTGATACCCTTACAGGAGGTTTGCTGGGATCTGAGCTTGCCACATTAACACCTGCAGAGGTCAGCCCTGTGGGTAAGCAATTAACCTTTTCCGTTTCTGCCTAATATATTTTGTTTTTGCACGATTCTTTCCTTGATGGTCTTTGGCATTGGGTGCTGCTGCTTTTAAGCATCTTTTCTTTTTGTGTACAAGTTTGTTACGTTTGTCCGTGCACTGCTATTTAATTATTTTTCTGTAAGAACTTTGTAAGAAAATTTTATTGCTTTTAGGCACTTGTCCCCATTTAATGGCTAATTGTGATGTTTTCAGCTCTAAAGTGTAATCTTTATGGGCTTTTAGCACCTATTTGGAAATCTTAAATTAATTGTAATTTGCACGACGCAAGGGAAGGCATGGTGCAGAAGGAGCATTTGGGGAAGAAGGGGAATATTGCAGGAAGGTGTGCAGGGAGAGCAGGAGTTCCCGCATAGTAATGTGGATCCATTTGACTTTTCCGAGGGAATGATGCGCCATAGGGCCCGTTGATCCAAAAGACCTTGCTCGCTGTGATCTGGTCACAGGGATTAACCGAGTGATATAGCCCTTGTAATTTTGATGATCCTTTTACGCATGCTCAAATTTCCACCGTGCACATGTACAAAAGAAGGGATGGAGTGAACACTTTTTACAAAACTAGAACGGCACTCGGTGGAGAGCATACTTCCGCCAGGTGAACAGTTTACGTTTTGTATCCCAGAGTAGTCCAGAAAATCACAATACAGAATCACATTTAATGGAAATCATCCGTCCACAACTTTTTGAGATATTCTGCTCTATATCGTTTTATCCCCATCTCCCAATGGTGAAGAATCACTTAAAAAATTATACTAACCGAATCCGGATCTTCACCAACATCTAATCATTTCGTCCTTGTCACATACACTACCTCTCTGCCAAATTTCGTCCGAATCCGTCCACAACGTTTTGAGATATCTTGTTCACAAACAAACAGACAGGGGTGAAAACATAACCTCCATTCACCTTTGGTGGCGGAGGTAACAATCTCTGAATTGTTAACCGCTGTACGTGTATTTAAAATTGGAACTCCCACGTGCTAAAAATAAATTATTCATCTAAAGCCAAACATGTTTATGTTTACATCCAGAAGTACACATTGTACGGTTAAAGGGGCATGCACAGAATACATGCAAAATCCTTAATTCCAGTGTCAGTAGTAATAATGAAGAGAACTCGGCTTGCTGTGTTTTTGCACAGAGAAATGTGGATGTTTAATCACAACGTACACAAATGGACAAACACACAATAGCATTGGGAGTTCCTTTCTGGGATTAAGTTTCACATTGACATCAAACTGAGCTCTAACGGGTTGAGCGGGCATAAGGAGGCGCACTGGATATATAGGCAATTTTACGATGTTTCATGCCGGTACTTTTGACACTATCTATCTATAATTCCAGTAATCTCTGTGTGTATGTTTGTATGTATGTATGTATGTATGTATGCCTGTGACCGCTGTTTCTCGACAACCACGGGTCCGATATACTTTAAACTTGCCAGGTATATTGCTGGGGACCCGAGGATGTGCCTTTTCAAGGTTTCATATTAATCGGACAAGTAGTTACCGAGCTATGTCCAAAAAACGATTCAACCAATCAGAGAGCAGCGAGCTATCACGTGTGCCGAACGTGCCGAACAGACTCTGCCTCGGACGGCACATTTGAGAGCGTATTCATTTATTTCACATTGGCAAACTATGTTGGCGTTCAACTATGTTTTAAAACTAATTAAAACTAATTTGCGATTCTTTCGCTTTCCTGCGCGTTTGTGCACGCTATGGCGATTTCTTTACCAAACTCCGCAAGCCGTTCGCTTTGGACCAAACCATTTCATGTAAATAGAGGGGGGGGGGATTGTCACCGTACTCGCAAGCCGTTCGCTTTGGACCAAACCATTTCATGTAAATAGAGGGGGGGGATTGTCACCGTACTCGCAAGCCGTTCGCTTTGGACCAAACCATTTCATGTAAATAGAGGGGGGGGATATAATTTTAGATATAGATATAGTACGGGCATGCCCTAGTATTTTAAACTCCGATAATGTAGCAAGCAAGAAATCATGCTTTTTGTTCTTAACATTTGTAGGTCTTGACGTGAGATAGACCTTTCTTCTGATAGCTTTAATTTTTTAGATAAGTTTCATCTTAAAAAAAAGGACACTTACAAAGCCAAAAAGGTGCTACAACTACTAATCTGAAGATCGTTACCTCAGTAAGAAACTGAAAAGCCAGTTTTGGAAAAGCATGTATTATCTGCTGGTGTTGGGCTAGCCCTGGTGTTGGGCTAGCGGCTAGGGTGCCAGCTTAGGATCCCAGGATCCTGGGTTCGAATCCCGGTCGATCGCTGAATTAACGCCAGGGGGGTTGACTCAGCCTGTCATCCTTCCGAGGTCGGCTAATTGAGTACCAGTTCACTGGTAATTCCCTGCTTGTCGTAAAAGGCGACAAAAAGGGTTGGCGGCAGGAAGGGCATCCGGCCGTAAAACATTGCTTCAAAAAGGGGACCAAAAAACAACAACAACCACGGTCCCCGAAAAAGGCCAACCCCTGCTTTGCGGGGAAAAATGGCCTCTAAATGTGGTTATTTATTTTTTATTTTTTTATCTGCATGCTGAGTTTCAACGAGCCTTGTCCGTCGTCCGCGTTCAGTTTGATTAAATGGATGTCTGTCAGCTATCAAATCACAGCCAAAAAACATATTGTAAAGTGAATATTGAGCAATACAAAACTTGAGACTGAAAATAGAAGATAAGAATTCACTACTTTACTATACTCTCTCTATGTGATCATGAGCAATTTCTCTAGCAATTAGTGGGATAAAATTTAGTTAACGCTCCGATAGTTCAAAACTTTGTGTGGGTTGCATCAGCCTTAATTTACACCATATTTCACACGTTACCCGCCTGTCCTCTTAAGCATCTTTATTCGTTTCTTCATCAATCATGCATGCGGAATGTACTCAGACCCCTTGAGAAATCTTAACCATCAAAAATAACACAAGTACAAACCTTTTTCCCACAGAGCCATACGCATTTTTGAACAAATTCTGCCAGATCGTGAACGTAGTAGAATCCCCCATCGGAAGCAAATTCACATGGAGCGACATTGAAATCTGTCTGGAATGCTTTGTTTGCAGCTGATGCAGATTTTCTGATTTTTGATCTGGAAAAACATGAAATTAGCGATTCATCTTGTAGAGCACACGCACGTTGACTGTCTGCAGCTTTGGCAATTGCACGGGCTGATGAAGATATATCAGTTTGCATGGCAAGCAAGTCAGTGGTGCCCAAATCTAGCTTTGCGTCTGAAGAATCGTCAGCATTAGTTTATGTAACAATGGTTCTTTTTTGTTGTTTGAAGCTCGAAACCTCATCGGGAGGTGGGGCTGGAACTCGTGGAGGATATCTTTCGACGAGACCGACACATATTTGGCAGTAGTCACCGTTGCAGTTTGTACGTGTCGCTCGTAAAGCTGTGTTACGGAAGCCAAACAGTTCAATATTGGTTTCATCAGACCACAGAATCTTGTTTCTCACAGTCCGAGAGTCCTTTAGGTGCTTTTTTGCTAACTCCAAGCAGGCTTTCATGTGTCTTCCACTGAGGAGAGGCTTCCGTCTGGCCACTGCCATAAAGCCCAGATCGGTGGAGTGTTGCAGTGATGGTTGTCCTTCTGGAAGTTTCTCCCAGCTCCACACAGGATCTCTGGAGCTCAGCCAGAGTGACCATCAGGTTCTTGGTCACCTCTCTTACCAAGGCCCTTCTCCTCCGATTACTCAGTTTGGCCGGGCGGCCAGCTCTAGGAAGAGTCCTGGTTGTTCCAAACTTCTTCCATTTAAGAATTATGGAGGCCACTGTGCTCTTGGGAACCTTCAATGCAGCAGAAAATTTTTTGTCGGCTTCCCCAGATCTGTGCCTCGACACAATCCTGTCTCTGAGCTCTGCAGGCAGTTCCTTTGACCTCATGGCTTGGTTTTTGCTCTGATATGCATTGTCAGCTGTGAGACCTGATTTAGACAGGTGTGTGCCTTTCCAAATCATGTCCAATCAATTGAATGTACCACAGGTGGACTCCAATCAAGGTGTAGAAACATCTCAAAGATGATCAAGAGAATTATCAAGATGATCAAGCTGAAAATCAAGACTCTCTGCTCACCTTCACTCCTTCATTCCTCTTTTCTCCTGCCTCTGGAACAAACTCCCTCACTCTCTTCAATCCCACTCCACCCTCCAGGTCTTTAAAACAGCTGTTCACCACCATCTCTTATCCTCCCCCATCCAAAACCTTGATCTTTTCTACCCCCGCTAATTTCACCCCAATTCCACTTTTTTGAAATACCAACTTCTGTCCTGGAAGTCCTTGGTGTCCTTGTGTTTTATACTTCTCCCACCCCCCTTCGCACGCCTCCTCCCCCCAAGCCCTCTCCCTCCCACACATCTCCCTGCTCTTAAATGTTGTGTGCTCTCAAGTGTTTGTGTGCTTCTCCTTCTCTTGTCTTCCGCTCCCTCTTCTTATATATTTTGTTTGTCTGGTTGATTTGTTTGTGAATGTAAATGTCAGCTCTTTCACGAGCCTCGATTCAGTATACAAAAAAAAAAAAAAAAAAAGAGAAATGGGAGGCACCTGAGCTAAATTTCAAATGTCATAGCAAAGAGTATGAATACTTATGTCAATGTGATATTTCAGTTTTTTATTTTTAATAAATTTGCAAAACTTTCTAAAATCCTGTTTTCTCTTTGTCATTATGGGGTATTGTGTGTAGATTGATGAGGGAAAAATGAATTTAAACGATTTCAGCATAAGGCTGCAACTTAACAAAATGTGAAAAAAGTGAAGTGGTCTGAATACTTTCTGAATGCACTGTACATGTATGAACCAATTGGTGATTTATTTTAACCCTCCTCTTTCACCTGGTATGCAGTGTAGAGTCTATAGACTAAGGATGACCTCTCCTTCCATCAAATATCTAATACACTTTTGTTCTGTAATGGTATCATCCCCCATGTGTAATATCTCTGTACTCTTTAGGATTTAAACCAGTATTTTGCATCCAGTGAGAAGAAGCGGTTGGAATTGGACCAAAACAAGCAATAGGCTTCAAGGGGGTTTGGGTTAGCTAATCTCATTCGGATATTAAAATAAATTCTTGGTAATTGTATTAAACCTCAGAGAATAAGCAAAATCCGTTTGTGAATGTCATTTCATAACCAATTGGTCAGAATTGCCACAAAAGGGTGAAATTTCTTGTTCTCTTTGAACATTATCATCACCATAAAATACGACGCGTTAAAACATTGTCAGAATAAGATACTCACAAATAATCACAACCTGAGACATTCAAAGTTTTTTATTTATTATTATTTCTTTTTTATTCAATGTAGTGTAGGTGGGACTTAACATGTCAAAAACATACCATCACCGCTGTGGGCCAAATCCTGCCCGTACAGAATGGATGGGGAAGGAAGGGGAGATGCAGGAGGGGATGATCCAGCTGCTTGAATCTAGTCATGAACGGCGGTCTGCACAACACTAGCCTTCTATGCAAACATGTGATCATGTAAGAGAAGCTCACACTTTGTCAACATCCTTCGGCGTTTGTCCTTGATGTGCTGTCAAAAGGTCTTCACGAAGACGACAAAATATATATAACCTTCTCATTGTACGTTTGTTAAATATTTGGTCCATCTGCAGGATGTATTTGGCATCCTCGAAAATCGAGACTGTGTAGTTGTCGGCTGACCGCTGCGTGCTGAATATCTTGGGTGGTGGTGATCCCTTGTGCTACCTACCAGTATATGGGGAGGCTTAGAGGATGGTGAATGATGGTAGAAATGATTATTGCGAATGACCAAAATTTGTGGGGAAAGAAAATGTCACCTTCCTGATTCGCTTTGGATTATTATCATGTTGTACATCTCCTTACTGAATCTTTAATCAGGACACGTTGATTCACTCTTTGTGGTTACTTAGGGCACCACACTTTATTTATGCAGCAATTGTACCATATATTTTTGTTTTTTATTGACAGAGTTTGTAATAGAAACTTCTCTTTCTCTAGGAAACGGTTACACAACCACAATGGTAGCATCTCGAGCGTCTCCGGTGCTGCTGACGTCTCCCAGCCCCCCAGCGCCGTCAGGCCCGGGTCCTGGCTGTACTGTCACAATCACATCTCCTATACCGCATTTGGCTGTCAGTCATGGGCGCACTGTGCCAGCTAAATCACCGCCACCCCCATCTTCCCAGCATCCTGGCAACTCCCCAGGTCCACCGTCTGTGCCCACCCCACTCCGAACCAAGCCTGATCTACGAGTTGTCATTCCACCGAGCAGCAAGGTTGTCATGCCTACTCTGGTACGCCGCCTTGTGCGCTTATTCTCATGTCGAGTACCTTCCATATTCACTTGAATGTTTGTTTTGGTCACAGTTACTGTCAAAGTCCTTTTGGTTTTTCACTGTCAAGGTTTGCCATTATTCGACCGTTTAGCATGTTTTAAAAATGAAACCTATCAAGTGTCCGTGATTGTGGAACCAAAGTTTTACCCGCTTTGGACACTTTCCGAATGCAATTAGTCAGGGTTGGCACTTTCCAAAGGCAGCTAACCAAAGCTGTGTTCACGTGCCTCCATGCTACAGACAGATGAGGATTTGCTGGAGCTGGTGAGTGCACAGGTCAGTTGGATGTGCTGATGTTGCTTACTCGGGATGTTCTTTCATCCCTCCACATCATCCGTTGTTGTGTGCTTTGCATTTGATGGAATAGCGAAGCATTGTTAAAATTGCTTTGGATGTTTCAAAAGGACATCTCAAGCAGTTGGCCGCATTGAACTGACAGACATATTTGGGCCATTTATCATGAGAAAGAAGATGCATGTCTAACTGCATGATGCATCCTTGCGATGCAGCCAAACTTCCATCCTAGTCTCAGAATAGTGAGAACCACAGAGCAAAGAAAAAACGCAAAATAATATCCTACTCGAGGTGCAACAGATCTTAAATGCCCTCCTGGGTGAGGGATCAGCATGGGCCTGCGAAAGTCCAAGGAAACTATTCTCATCACCACCTTTTAAAGGCACTTATGATCTGGCCACACATAGCTTGTGATGTTAGTAGTTCCTAACAAAGGCCACAATGGACCCTGAACCTTTGTCTTGTATGACAAAAGCCCGAGCTGATTGTTCTTTTCTATTTTGCACTCTGTGGTTCTCACGATTGTTTTTGTGAATATGGATTCTCCCTCCTGCAAATGCCTTTGATGGGCCATCCTTCCTTTCCACCTCATCCAGCCCTCCAATGCTTGAATTCCTCTTTCTTTGTTCATCGTTGCGAACTATACTCCTATCTCTCAATTGCACGTTCACACTGGCACAACCTCAAACTCCATTGGGCCACACTATATAACATAAATCGTCATCATGTGGCACCACCACCATCTCTTCAAAACCATTCTTGTTGTATCGTCTTCTTTTTAGTGGACCTGGAGCTCTTTAAAAAAAGAAAAAAAAAAGAATTATCTTTCACATAATCTCTTTGTCCTTGCATCCGCTTATAATGAACTTCTCCCTTGTTTTGATTCTCCTAAAACTTGACAAACACTTTCCTCTGCTTGAATATTTTTTTCTTTATTTTTTGAGCCGTTCTTTCACAAGTGTCAACGTGGGGCTAAAACAATTAGAAAAGAAGCTTTGGCCATTTCTAGAATTGCCATTTTAATGAAAAATGACATTTTTGTACAACGTATTAAGCCACTTCCAAATCCCACTGATGGTGGTCATAAAAAGTGTGGGTAGGCCTTAGGTGTCTGATTTGGAGAGCCAGTCCTAACCAAGATACCAGACATTCTCCCCAACAACACAAGGAGCTGGCATTTTGCTGATGTTGGTGCTTTATCAAACAACTTGATTTGGTGTTCCTTGTGAAGCAAAAACCTATTTTTCTGCACTATAGATGTTTAATATACAGTCGTGTCCAAAAATATTGGCACCCTTGCAATTTTTTCAAATAACTCACAATTTTCTTGAAAAATAAGTTGAAATTGACAAAAGTATTTGGTCTCCACAATTCTTTATTTCACTGTTAATATTACAGAACTTTTGTTTTTGATTCAGAACTTAATACATCCTTTCAAATCAGTAAATAAAAAGAAATGGCATTGACAAAATTATTGACACCCTCGACTTAATATTTGGTAGCGCAGCCTTTGGATAAAATAAATAACTCACTATAGATGTTTCTTGGGAAAACCACATTTCCAAGCTGGCCTGCAAAGCCAGTCGCCGACTGGGCATCCTCTGTCGTGCGAAGTCCTTCCTCGGCACACCTGAGCTCCTCACCACATACAAGGCTTTCATCCACAGCTCAATGGAATACTGTTCTCCCCTATGGGCTGGTGCTCCTGCCTCACACCTAGCTCGGCTTCACGCTGTTGAAACCAAAGCTTTCAGAATCATTGGAATCTCCCGCGATGAAGCTATCTCTGAGGGCCTTTCACTCACTCACCGCAGGCAGGTAGGTGGTCTTTCTGTCTTCTACCGACTCCTCTCCGGCCTTGCTCCCCCAGCTCTCTCTGTGCTCTGTCCCCCAAATATTCCTACAGGTCGCACAAGATCTGCCAGCAAGCCTCTGATGGTTAAACTGCCGAAATCTCGGCTCTCTGCTCACCTTCACTCCTTCATTCCTCTTTTCTCCCGCCTCTGGAACAAACTCCCACACTCCCTTCAATCCCACTCCTCCCTCCAGGTCTTTAAAACAGCTGTTCACCACCATCTCTTATCTTCCCCCATCCAAAACCTTGATCTTTTCTACCCCCACTAATTCACCCCAGATCCACCTTGTTTGTAATTCCAACTTCTTTCCTGGTAGTCCTGGCAGTGTCCATATGTTTTATGCCTCTCCCACCCCCTTTCCCATGCCTCCCCCCCAAAGCCCTCTCCCTCCCACAGATCTCTCGATGTCTCCATGTCTCTCGGTTCCTGCTCTCAAATGTTGTGTTTGTGTCCTTCCCCCTCTCTCCCCATCTTGTCTACCGCTCCCGATGTTATTTGTTTTATGTGTCGGTTTGTCGGTTATGTGTCGGGTTGTCGGTTTGTCTTTCTGTGTGATAAATGTTCGCTCTTTCACAAGCCTCGATCTTGTATACAAAAAAAACAAAAAACAAACTGCAGTCAAGCGCTTCCTATTGCCATGAATGAGCTTCCTACACCTCTCGACTGGCAGTTTGGCCCACTCTTCTTGTGTGAACTGCTCCAGTTCTCCCAGATTTGAAGGGTGCCTTCTCCCAACTGCTGTTTTCAGATCTCCCCACAGGTGTTCAATGGGATTTAGATCTGGACTCATTGCTGGCCGCTTCAGAACAGTCCAGCATTTTGTCTTGAACCATTCATGTGTGCTTTTTGAAGTGTGTTTGGGGTCATTGTCCTGCTGCAATACCCATGACCTTCGTCGGAGACCCAGCTTTCTGACACTGGGTTGAACATTGTGCTCCAAAATGCCTGGGTAATCTCCTGATTTCATGATGCCATGCACACATTCAAGGCACCCAGTGCCAGAGGCAGCACAGCAACCCCAAAACATCACTGAACCTCCTCCATGTTTGACTGTAGGGAAGGTGTTCTTTTCTTTGAGGGCTTAATTTTGTTTTCTGTAAACATAGAGATGTGCTTTACCATAAAGCTCTAATTTGGTCTCATCTGTCCACAGAATATTCTCCCAGAAGGATTATGGCTTGTTCAGGTGTTTTGGCAAACTCCAGTCAGGCTTTCTTATGTCTCTCTCAGCAGTGGGGTCCTCCTGGGTCTCCTACCAGAGAACCCCCTTTCATTGAGGTGGCAATGGATGGTGCAAGGTGAAACTGTCATACCTTGTGTCTGAAGGTCAGGTCAGGTTGAATCTGTTTAGCAGTTGATCGAGGTGCTTTCTCCACCATTCTAACAATCCTTCGCCACAATCTTCGATCATGTCTTCTCCTGCGGCCACGTCCAGAGAGGTTGGCTACAGTACCATGGGCCTTAAATTTCCTGATAACATTGCGTATGGTGGACACAGGAACGTCAAGGTCTCTGGAGATGAACTTGTAGCCTTGAGATTGTCCATGCTTGGCTGCAATCCTGTGTCTGACCTCATCAGACAATTCTCTGGTTTTCTTTTCTCCATGCTCATTGTGGTGCACACAGTGACACAAAATAGCAGAATGACTCCTTTTCTCTATTCAAACTGGCTGAATGAGTGATTTTATACTGCGGGGCACCTGCAACTCACCACAGGTGTGTTCAATTCCAAAGTAAAGGAAATTAACCTGCTTGAAATCGAATTATTTCGACCAACTTCTGAAAGGTGCCAATAATATTGTCTGGGCCATTTTAGGATTTCTGTGTGGAATAAGCTAAGATTTAATGATTTTTTTTTTCAGGTTTTTTTGTTTTGTTCCACTGCAAACCAAAGTAAAACATATGTGGATACCAAAATATTTTTTAATTTCTACAATTTTCTGGAAGAAATGGTGTATTATTTGAAAAAAGTGCAAGGGTGCCAATATTTTTGGCGATGACTGTACTTCACAAAGTACCATTGGATCGTTACAATGACATACTAAATTTCCTTTTTATATTCAACATTGCATCATCATTTAATGTCTCAATGAGGAACATGAGGATAGGAAGAGACCAGTTGAAAGCCTAGTACAGTATTGTTGGTGAACATTTATTTATTCGCTAATATATTTATTTAATAGACTTCCAGCTGTCGGCCTATTGTTCTTCCTGGAGTTCAAAATTACAAGTAATAAAAACATTTTTTAAATTAAAAGGATGTAGGGATGTTACTCAAAAATGTATGCAAACAAGGTAGGGATGGTCACAAGAAATGATCATGTGAAACCATCGCTACATCTTTCTTTGAATAATGGTTGGCCCTTCCCAAGACATGCGTGTGTGTGCAGATTTTTTTTTTTTGATGGTCGTTATTCTCTTCTTCTTTAACTGCCGAAATTATTCCCACGTTCTTGTGGGGTTGGCAGGAGGACGCTTGACCCAAGTCTTTCACAAAGCGGCTGGCCAGGCCTGACGTTTGACTAAGGTTCGGGCTGGAATTTGGCCATGGTGCCGGCGATAGCTCGCCTACTCTTCGCAAAGGACACCGTGGGATATTTAACATCCACCAAATAATGTCAGCAGACGGGATGCTCGTTTGACGTCCATCTGAGACAACACACACATTGATGAAACACCAGGGTGACAGTTTATAGCTGGGTCGGAATTAAAACTCAGGCTGTACAGCTTAGAGGCGTGTGTGGGTACCGTGAGGCCATCCTGTCGGCCCCTATATTATTACCGCCACCACCGAAGGTGGACAGAGGTTGTGTTTTCACCTGTTTCTTTTTCTGTCTGTGAGCAAGATGTCTCAAAAAGTGATGGACGGATTCGGACAAAACTTTGTGGACAGGTTGGGTGTGTGACAAGGGAGAGTTGTTTCGATTTTGGTGAAGATCCGGATACAAAATTGTTTTTTTTTTTTTTAGTACACACAGTGCCTACATAATGTAACGGATTTGAGAAGTGTAACAATTTTGAGAAAGTGTAACGAATGTGAAAAGTATGGTTTTGTTGTGTGTAACACCCTCGTAATGTAAAGAATGGTCGCAGCTCGTCCTCTTAGTTAATTCCATAAACCTACACACAGGACACGATATATCCTTTTAAATAGTTAGTCCCTTATTCTCTGTGTAGGCTAAGGATGTGTTTCCCACTAGTTTGACTCTTCATTGCACCGAATTAAATAAGAGTAGGCCCTCCGACGCCCCATGGCAGCTTCCAAGTGCCAGGTTTGCACTTTGCTGCATTTTCATCTGCCGTCCACTTTGCAGCAGTTGACTCCATTACGCACGAGGTAACGCCGAAGAAGAAAGGCGGGTCTCCACCTCGTCATAGAGGGGAGGAGTAAGTCGGCCCCGCTCATCCAACCCAGAACGAGGGGTTTGGCTTGAGAGGGCAGAGAGAGAACGTTTGGGGAAGGTTCGAAAAGGGTGAAGGGCGGGGCCTATATAACCCGCTGCGGGATGCTCCCAAAGGAGATGAGCTGAGAGGAGGGATGAGTTCTGGGTCCAGGAGATGCGCTGGAGACGAGCAGGTGTGACCGAGCCGCCGTGAGACGTGCCGCGCTGCAGGAGAAACGGACCGGGGCAACGCAAGGAGCGCACGAGGCAGCAGTACGGAGAAAGGAACTTCGCCCGCGCAGTTTGGGACCAAAGCTCGGCTTCTTGACGGCGGTGCCTTCTGGCCCGACCGTGCCCAGTACCCGCTGAACCTTCCTTGCCTCTAAAAGCCACCCATCTCCAAGCCATTCCTTCCTGCCTGCATTTCCCCGTGTAAGTGTGATCGTCCGTCTGTCTTTAATGTTGTCCTGGGGTTTATTAATTAAGCTTGAATAGGTAAGCTAATGATTTCACTGTGTGTCTGCTCCTTCCATTTTCTATATATAACCGACTGCTCTCTTTGCTTTGGCTTGTGAAAATAATTAATAAATCCTGTTATTCCTCCGTACTTCTTCTTCTTCTTCATTCTCGTTCGGTCGCTTTAGAGGTTTCCATATTGAGTAGCTGCGGCGCGATACGGCCAAAGTTTGGGGTGAATCGGGTTTTAGTCGGGGAATAACTGTTCGGCCGCGGTTATACCACCACTCGGTAATAAAAATAACATCCTAATCCGCGGACCGTAACAATAATAAAGTCTACACCACCTTTTAAATTTTTCACTTTTTGTTGCCTTTGCCTGGAATTAAATTGCATCAAATCAGACTTTTTCCACCTTTATTTACAAATTGTAACCCACAACTTCCAAGTGAAAAACGAATTCTACAAATTTCAGAAAATTTATTAAAAATATAAAACTAGGCGATCTTGGTTGGATAAGTGTCCATCCTCCTGAGTTAATACTTGGTGGAAGCACGTTTGACAGCAATTACAGCTGTAAGTCTGTTGGGATAGGTCTCCACCAACTTTGTACACCTTTATTGAGCAATATTTGCCCATTCTTCTGTACAAAACAGTTCAATCTCAGTCAAGTTGTGTTGGGAGCGTTGATGGACAGCAATCTTCAAGATGTGCCACAGACTTTCGATTGGATTTAGGTCGGTGCTCTGACTGGACCACTCAAGGACATTTATCTTTTTGTTCCTTATCCACTCCAGTGTAGCTTTGGCTGTGTGCTTCGGGTCATTGTCATGCTGAAAAGTGAACTTCTGTCCCAATTTCCACTTTCTTGCAGAGGGCAGCAGATCTTCCTCTTGGCTTTTTCTGTATTTTGTTCTATCCATTTTCCCTTCTATCCTGACATGTGACACAGTCCCTGCTCGTGAGAAACATCCCCATAACATGATGCTGCCACCACCATGCTTCACAGTAGGGATGGTGTTCTTTGGGTTTGCGCCAAATGTAACGTCAAAAAGTTCCATCTTGGTTTCATCATACCACAAAACCTTTTTGCCACATGGCTTCAGAATCTCCAGAATGGTTTTTTTGCATACCTCAAACGGGCTCAAGGTGGGCTTTTTGAGTAATGGCTTCCTTCTTGCCACCCTACCATACATGCCAGACTTGGAGTGCTTGGGATATTGTTGTCACATGCATACAGTGACCAGTCTTTGCCATCAAGGCTTGTAGCTCTTTCAAAGTTGCCATTGGCCTCTTGGTGGCCTCTCTGATCAGTCTCCTCCTTGCTGGGGGCGGCTTGATGGTACCATATGCCTTCCACTTCTTAATGATTGTCTTGACTGTGCTCCAAGGGATATTCAAGGCCTTTTAAATATTTTTATTCCCATCCCCTGATAGAGGATACTTGGTGGAAGTTGTTGGATTGTTGTCAATCAATTGTCAATGTCAATTGTCAAAGTCAATCCCCTCGACAGGGATACTCCAACGATCCAACGATCCACTGAACGAAATGATTTCTTCACCTGCAATGTTTGTTATCAAACAAGCAGTGGAGTAAACATTTAAAAGTGATATCATATTCTCTTCAGAATATTAATCATCAAGCAAACAAATCAGTAAAGAAAAAAACATTTTCTTTTTGGACACATCTGCAATGCAACGGCCCCGTTCCTCAAATGTATGAAAAACCATCACAATTGCCATCACAATAACCATTGCCTTTCCACAACTTTATCCCGGATATCTTATGAAAGCTCTTTTGTGTTCATAGTTTGTGTTTGCTGTGAAATGCACTACCCTGCAGAGGGAACCTACAGGAACAGCTGATTTTATTCTGAAATAATCAGAATCACTTCAATTTAACACAGGTGGAAGCCAATTAACTTGGTGTGTGATTTTGACGGTGATTGGTTACAACTGAGCTAATTACCTCCGCCACCAAAGGTGGATGGAGGTTGTTTTCACCCCTGTCTGTTTGTTTGTCCGTTTGTCTGTCCATTTGTCTGTGAACAAAATATCTCAAAAAGTTGTGGATCGATTCGGACAAAATTTGGCAGAGATGTAGAGTATGTCACAAGGACGAAATGATTAGATTTTGGTGAAGATCCGGAATCGGATCCGGCTACGAGAATTTTTAAAGTGATTCTTCACCATTGAGAGATAGGGCCAAAAACGATACATAGCAGGATATCTCAAAAAGTTGTAGACTGATTTGGTCTAAACTTGTTGGACAGGTTGTGTGTGTGACAAGGAAGAATCTATTCAATTTTGGTGAAGATCCGGATCCGAATCCAGCTCATGTGATTTTTTAAAGTGATTCCTCACCATCGAATGATATGTCCCAACCAGGCGGAGGTTTTCTCTCTACTGGGTGCCGTTCTAGTTTGCAAGTGCTATTATAAGGGGGCTGGACATCCAACCAAGACAGACAAATAGACAGTTTTGTATTTTTAATTAATTTTCTGAAATTTGTAGAATTTGTTTTTCACTTGGAAGTTATGGGTTACGATCTGGAAATAAAGGTCGAAAAAGTCTGATTTGATGCATTTTTAATTCCAGGCTATAGGGCAACAAAAGGTGAAAATTTTGAAAGGGGTTGTAGACTTTCTATAGGTACTGTACATACGCTTCCAGAGAAATGCCTTATATTAGTATGATGTTGCCCAAATTCTGTAAGGCCTGAACCAGATCTACTGGAATTGTAATTCATGCTCTCATGACATCATGTCCGGATTGTTGCAAAGGGTGATTTAAATGAGGCAATGGCCCCACAATGTATGACCAGGCATATGCAGAAACTCTTCTTAACAATGGTTATCGAGGCAAAATATATCATCCGTTCAAGGTAATGATTGATATATAGGCTTATACACATGAAATGTATTGTGCAAATTCATTTTTGAAATCTATCTTCAGCACCATTATTTATCATATACTAGCAGGAGTACCCGGCGTTGCCGGGTGAGGGGGGGGGGGGGGGAGCTGCAGAGGGAGGGTTGAGGAAGGGAGTGGGGTGAGTGGAATGGGGTGGGAGGGGGGGATGGGAGAGGGAGGTTAAAGATATACAGTACTAGATTTACATATTTTGGGGGGGCGGGGTTTTGACAGGCTCCTCCGTTTTGGGGGAGCGGGGGAAGGGAAGGAGGAAAAATGCACCCGTTCAAAGAGTGCTTTAACCTCAGTGTTGAAAATATCCCAACAATATAAAAAAGGAAATTGTAATACCCTCTGTCACCATCACCAGGTGGCGCTACACGGTACACATTTACATCGAGAATTTACGCTCCTCTCCCGGTCTCCCACATGAGGCCGTGGCCATATAGCCTATGTTACCCCCCAGCCAAAGTTGTATTTGTATTTGTAACCTGAGTAAAGTACACCACTCACAATAAGTTAGGGATATTGGCAGGTTCTTCAGTGTGGTTGATTTTGTGTATTAATTATGTTGAAAAAAGTTGTTGGTCCTAATTCTATGGTTATTAATGAGTGTGAAAAAACACAGCATTCTTGATTTCAACACCCTAACCCTAACCCCGATAAAAAAAATAAACTCACTCCCACAATATCCCTAACTTATTGTGAGTAGTGTATGTAAGTGTTTATAGCTGGAGTACCCGGCGTTGCTCAAGCGAAAAAGAAACATTAACATATTTTAAATGAGGGCAAATATAATGGAAAAGATTTTTTGTTGTTGTTGTTTTTTTTTTTTGTATACAAGATCGAGGCTCGTGAAAGAGCTAACATTAATCACACAGAAAGACAAACTGACACATAAAACATATAACATGGGGAGCGGTAGGCAAGATGGGGCGAGAGGGGGAGGAACACAAACAACATCTGAGAGCAGGGACATCGAGAGATCTGTGGGAGGGAGAGGGCTTTGGTGGGGGGGGGGGGAGGCATGGGAAGGGGGGGTGGGAGAGGTATAAAACATATGGACACTGCCGGGACTTCCAGGAAAGAAGTTGGAATTTCAAACAAGGTGGATCTGGGGTGAATTACTGGGGGTAGAAAAGATCAAGGTTTTGGATGGGGAAAGATAAGAGATGGTGGTGAACAGCTGTTTTAAAGACCTGGAGGGAGGAGTGGGATTGAAGGGAGTGTGGGAGTTTGTTCCAGAGGCGGGAGAAAAGAGGAATGAAAGAGTGAAGGTGAGCAGAGAGCCGAGATTTCGGCAGTTTAACCATCAGAGGGTTGCTGGCAGATCTTGTGCGACCTGTAGGAATATTTGGGGGACAAAGCACAGAGAGAGCTGGGGGAGCAAGGCCGGAGAGGAGTCGGTAGAAGACAGAAAGACCACCTTACCTGTCTGCGGTGAGTGAGTGAAAGGCCCTCGGAGATAGCTTCATCACCGGAGATTCCAATGATTCTGAAACCTTTGGTTTCAACAGCGTGAAGCCGAGCTAGGTGTGAGGCAGGAGCACCGGCCCATAGGGGAGAACAGTATTCCATTGAGCTGCGGATGAAAGCCTTGTATGTGGTGAGGAGCTCAGGTGTGCCGAGGAAGGACTTCGCACGACGGAGGATGCCCAGTCGGCGACTGGCTTGGAGGCCAGCTTGGAAATGTGGTTTTCCCAAGAAAGATCATGGCAGATAGTGAGACCCAAAAGCTTGAGCGACAGAACTTCTTGGAGAGGATTGTTGAGAAAGTAGATGGGAGGGTTGTCCAGTCGATCTTTTCGGAGAGACATAGTAAGAGTGTGAGATTTGTCAGGATTGAAAGACATGTTCCACTTGTTTGACCAGTCTGTGATTTTGTCCAGGTCTTCAGAGAGTGAGGAGGCTGAAGACTGCCAATCTGAGGGAAGAGGAATGGAGCGGCAGAAAGTGGAGTCATCAGCAAAGAGATAGAGAGGATTTTCCAGAGAGTCGGAGAGATCATTGATAAAGACCAGAAAAAGCACAGGGCCCAGAACACTGCCTTGGGGAACTCTAGCCTGAACAGGAAGGGGAGATGAGAGAAATCCATTCAGGGCCACACGTTGTCTACGACCAGAGAGAAAGTCCGCAAGCCATGCATGGAGATTTCCATGGATACCATAGGAGGAGAGTTTGGTGAGCAGAGCTGGGTGCCAGACCGTATCGAAGGCACGTGATATGTCAAGATAGACGGCTCTGATTTCCTGTTTGGCATTGAGGACCTCCATCCATTTTTGAGACAGTAGAAGCAGCATGTCCAGAGTAGAATGACCTGGTCTGAATCCAAATTGATGATCGGAGATCAAGCCATTGGAGAAGAGGAAGGATTTGATATCCGAAGCAATGATGGATTCCATGACTTTGCTGATAATTGGGAGCAGGCTGAATGGTCTGTAGTTGCAAGGATCTGTTTTTGCACCTTTTTGTGTAAAGCGGTAATGTTTTCTGATTTCCAGGATGCTGGCAGATGACCTTGAGCAAAAGAGAGGGTGAAAAGAACAGAGAGAGGGTGAGATAGAGCGGCGGAGCACGATTTTAGGACCCGTGGGCTGATGCTGTCTGGTCCAGTTGCAGAATCAGAGTGGAGGTTTGACAAAAATTCCTCCACCTTGTCAGGAGAGAAGGACACAGAGTCCAGGAGTAGTTGGGTTCGACTGGGTAAGGTGGGAACAGAGAGCGATGGGTTTGGGACACAAGATTTTGAGGCAAACACAGAGTTGAGGCATTCGGCTTTGTCACGTGTGGTGTCAGCTGTGTCGCCATTTGAGGTAAGGGAGGGGATGGAGGGGGAACAAACACCAGAAACGGATTTGACCAGACACCACCAGTATTTGGAGGAAGGAGACAGGTTTGAGAGTTCATTCTTGAGTGTGGAGAGATAGTGCTTCCTGGCACACCTGAGGATAGACACACACTTGTTCCGAGCTTGGTGGAAGGAACTGAGATTGCCTTCAGTTGGATTAGCCTTCCAAGAGGCAAAGGCAAGTTGTTTCAGGGCAACTGCCTCACCACAAGATTCAGTGTACCATGGACGGGAGGAAGGGTAAGACAACTGAAGACGAGATGGGATAAATCTGTGCATGAGAGAGAGCAGTTTGCTTTGGAAGAATTCCCAGGAAGAATTGATGTCAGAGGCAGTGGAGATGGGAGACCAGTCCAGATGATTGATGGCTGCTTGAAGACCGTGTCAGTCGGCCTGAGTGAAATGCCAGACTCGGCGACGCTGAGGAGGCTCTCTGAGAATGGCCGGAGAGATGTCCACTTTAACAAGCACATGATCAAAAGAACCGATTGGGGCAGAAGAAGAGCAGCAGACATTAGCAGGGAAGTTTGTCATAACCAAGTCTAGAAGAGAAGATACACCATTGGCTGAGATCCGGGTCGGGAAATTGACAGATTGTGTCAATCCCAGTGAGTCGCAGAAGTCCTTTGCTGAGGTGCCATGGCTGGTGAGAGATGAACCCACACCCAGCCAGCTGGCATGATGACAGTTGAAGTCGCCACATATGAGGAAGAGAGAGTTGGGATGAGTGGATAGAAGTTGGTCCATGTTGTCAGACAGTGAAATGTAAATGGAGTCATCACAGTTTGGAGGACGGTACAGAACACATATGAACAAACGGTGGGAGCGGAGAGGAAGCCGTAGCCAGAGGTACTCCTGGGGGTGAGGTGGAGAGAGGGCAGTGCAAGGAGAGTGAGGAAGAGAGTTTTTGATAAAGATAGCCACCCCACCACCAGGACGAGGCTCAGGTCTATCATACCGGAGGAGGGAGTAACCAGGAAGAGATATTAAGGAATCGGAGACATCTTGAAGGAGGAAAGTTTCTGTTAAGCAGATCAAGTCTGGATTGTCAGAAGCAACCTGTATGGAGAGATCAGTCAGGTTTGAGTGAAGGCCCCAGATGTTTGAGGTCCATACCGTTAATGAAGAGAGAGGGGGAGCATCGGGTACAGGGGAGGGGAGGGGAGATGTCGGGTAAGATGAAGGATTCAGAGGGGGAGGTAGGGAGAGCAGTTGATGTGTCGGAGATTACAGAAGAGTTACAAGAAAAGGAAGGATGAGGAGAACGAAAGGTCTAATGGTGAAGGGATGAGGCACAGTGAGGGGTTGTTTGAGGGGGGGCAGAGGAAAGTAGAAGGTTGGGGGAGGTGGAGGTATGAGATAGAAGGGAGACGAAGTGGGGAGGAGGCAGCTTTGAGGAGAAGGAGGAGGGGGGAGGGAGAATTGGAGAGGAATGGTATGGGAGGAATGGTATGGGAGGAGATTTGAATGGGAGGGGTTGGGGGGGGAGTTTTGAATGGGAGGGGTTGGGGGGGAGTTTTGAAGGGGAGGAGTGAGGGGGGAGTTTCGGAGGGTAGGGGCAAGGGGGGAGTTTAGGAGGGGAGGGGCAAGGGGGGAGTTTAGGAGTAGAGGGGCAAGGGGGGAGTTTAGGAGAGTAGGGGCAAGGGGGGGAGATTTGGAGGGGAGGGGCAAGAGGGGAGTTTAGAAAGTGGATGATTAATGAAAGACGAACATTGATAACAAATTGGGTTTATTGTGATTTTCAAGTTAGCAATCCGATTAAGAACGATGGAGGAAGGATGGAAAGAATGTGAATTTAGAGCATGCAGTGATTTAGAGTTATAAGGGATTGAATTCATTTTTTTGAAGTGGAATGAGTTGGAGAGGAAATTGAAAGAAGCCTTTTAAATATGAAGAAAAACAGCGTGTTGTAATATACCACTGAATAAAACACTGAAGGGGAAAGTTTAAATAATATTTAAACAGAACTGTGAACAATCTTAAATGCACAAAATTCCGGTGGGGGGGGGGGGGCCTGAGGGACCACCACGAGTCATGTGAACAGAGCAAAAGGTGGATGGCAAGGAGATAATGGGGACGGGGCAAACAGCACACCTGGACAGAAGTACAGGATGAGACAACAGCACACGTGGAGAAAGGAAAAATAAATGTTTTTGGTTTTGTTTTTGTTTTTTTTGGGGGGGGGGGGGGTGGGGATTTAAAACGTCAGACAAAGAGTATTATGTTCGGGGTAGAAGGGAAAAATCTAAGAGCTAAGCAAAACACGAAGTAGGGGACTTAAGTTAGCAAACAACGACGGGGGTACAAGGCCGCACACGAGGAGCAGAACACGATTAATTACGGTATTTGCCAGACGGTATTTATAACGTTAGACAAGTGGTCGATGTTCGGGGAAGTTAGGGGGAGAAGAGAAAATCTAAGAAAATAAGCAATACAGCGAAGGAAAGAACTTAAATTCACAGAACACCTATGGGGGTAGGGAAGCCGAGAGAAACCAGGCCGCGCACGCGGTGGGACAGAAAACGATTAAATTATACAAAAGTTTGCAAGAATTGCAAATCAACACCAACTAGAAACACACTGCAACACATGCACAATAAAAAACGAGTAGAAATTGACGAAGACACGAATGGAAAAAATACTTAGAACTTCGCTGCCGTGCAGAGGTCCAATTACATCCATCGGAATTGCATCCAAATCGGAATCCATCACAAATGTCAAATCATCATTTTAACTTTTTGTTGATTATATGTGCTGAATGTGCCGTTGATCACGTTTCTGAGTTAAGTTTGATGACGGCAGAAAGAAGAAGAAGCCTTCCCACCAACTTCGACCGCTTCCGGAATTGTTTTATTATTTGTGTTCAAATGTCTGGTAATTATTTTGTATTTATTTATGCGAATGTGTACTTGTATATAACTGTCATTAATCAGAAAGGATTAGGCACTATAGAGTGATTATTTTTTTTAAATAAATAAATCCCAAAAAAACGAACTTGTTTTTTTCCCCAAAGTTTTTTTTTTTTTTTTTTTTTGCATAAAACACTCCCAGGCACTCACTGATGAACCTCTGAAAGTTTGACGAAGATTCGTTCAGCCATCTCTGAGAAAAATGGTGACGGACAGAGAGACCAACGGCTCTCTTATTTAGTAGATTTTGTTGGCTAATATGGCTCACCCAGCTCCGAAAAGAACTAAAAGACCTAAAAATATATCTGAGAGAAATGGGTGTGCCTGCGCACAATGAAAGAGGTGGATAACCTTCCCAGTTCACTGACAATCCTGAAACCCTGCAGCTACCCGTGTACGAGGTGTGATCAAAATTCTGGTGAATGGTACCGCTACGATTGAATGCGTGATCATTGATTGCTTAGGTCCTTCTTGCCCGGTTGCTCAGTTTGTTCAGACGACCAGCTCTAGGTAGAGTCTGGGTAATTCCATATTCTTTCCATCTCCTAATGATGGACCTTGGGAACTTTCAACACTAGAAATTGTTTTATACTCTTACCCAGATGTATGCCTCCTCACAATTCTATCTCAGAGTTCTATGGACAGTTCCTTGGACTTCATGGTAGAGTTTCTGCTCTGACATACACTGTCAACTGTGGGTCCTTGTATAGAAGGGTGTATTTCTTTCTAAATCATGTCCACTTTGACATTATGGGGTATTATGTGCAGTAGATCATTGACGGAAAAAAATCTCAATTTAATACATTTTAAATTCAGGCTGTGACACAACAAAATGCTGCAAAAAGTCAAGGGGTGTGAATACCTTCTGAAGGTACTGTATATATGTTGATATATATATATATATATATATATATATATATATATATATATATATATATATATATATATATATATATATATATATATATATACATATATATATATATATACATATACATATATATATATATATACATATACATATATATATATATATACATATACATATATATACATATATATATATATATATACATATACATATATATATATATATATATACATATACATATATACATATATATATATATATATATATATATATATATATATATATATATATATATATATATATATATATTATATATATATATATATATATATTATAATAGCCGTAGATGATTCTGTCTGTCTGTTGGGTGTCTGTCCGGGGTGTGGCTTACTCAGTTTGCAGAGTAGCTCCACCCATTCTGGGAGAGGCTTCATATAATTATAAACAAATATCCACCATTTTATTAAGTCGCATAGCTTTGAGGCCTGTTTTGTAGGCCCGTGGTGTCTTGCTCTCTCTCCCAGTTTTATTTCAAATCAAATTCGATATATCATTTCATTTTTCACAGTCGCTAACATAGTTTTAGACTCGGTTGAAAAAAAAACGGGAAGAAAATCCGATGAAAGTTGCCCTTTATAGAACGAAATGAATTCTCAAACGCCTGTAACTTCAAGGCCATTGAGTCTCTCTCACGCCTTTATCTCCAATCTAACTCACCATATGATTTCATTTTTATCGATGGTTTTAGACTCGGTGTCAGCAATAATTGAGAACATTCCACACACGCGGGAAAATGCAGAGATATATTTTTAAAAATCGCGTCATGGTGTATCATACACCGCCCAATATGACACCGACGGCAACGTGTCGATATATATAAAAAATTCGCTTTTGCTTTTCCGTTAAGATATATTACTTTTTCGTTTGATGACAGTCGTCACAAAAACGTCAACAATGATGCCGACATATATTTCTTCGTTTTTATTTCATTCAACATTATTATCCGGAAGTAAAATATGTTTCAGGAAATTACCGAGAGATATTTCTTCGTTTTTTAAAATTAGTTATGTGCGCATTCACTTTAAATAGGTTTATTTGAAATCTTTAATTTTCCACAATATAATTTACTTGCCATTTATCATTTGATGATTACGAGACAAATTCCTCTTGAGGATCGTGACAATACATGCGCTGCGTGGAAACTTCTATTTCCAAAATGAATGAGACGATCGATGAAGAACGCAGACTTGAACAGGATGTAGCAAGAAAGCGAATGAGACGGGCGAACGAGTCCATCGACGAACGTTAATGCAAACTTGCAGGGTCACCCGTGGGAATCCCACGGGCATGGATGTGTGTGACATTTCGACATATTGAGTTAGATGCTGCACATTCATTTTTACAAAATGGTTACTGGCAAGTCATCAGATCCAGAAATGGTGTAATGGACACAATTTATTTACGCGCAAGCACGAAAGCAAGACGGGCCGATTTCCGATTCCGACGGGCGAGATGGGCCGATTTGGAGCAAGAAAAAGAACGAGACGGGAGAAAAACGAGAGAAACAAGACGGGGAAAGCCGATTGGAGAGGCGAGTGAGGAGCGATTGGAGAGGCGAGTGAGGAGCGATTGGAGAGGCGAGTGAGGAGCGATTGGAGAGGCGAGTGAGGAGCGATTGGAGAGGCGAGTGAGGAGCGATTGGAGAGGCGAGTGAGGAGCGATTGGAGAGGCGAGTGAGGAGCGATTGGAGAGGCGAGTGAGGAGCGATTGGAGAGGCGAGTGAGGAGCGATTGGAGAGGCGAGTGAGGAGCGATTGGAGAGGCGAGTGAGGAGCGATTGGAGAGGAGAGTGAGGAGCGATTGGAGGGGAGTGTGAGGCGCGATTGGAGAGGCGTGTGAGGGATTGGAGAGGAGAGGAGTGTGAGGGATTGGAGAGGTGAGGGATTGGAAAGGAGAGGAATGTGAGGGATTGGAGAGGAGAGGAGTGCTAGGTGGAGAGAGGAGAGTGTCAGGTGGAGACAGGAGAGTGTCAGGTGGAGAGGAGTGAGGGGTCACATATTATGTGAAATAAATAAATTGTGTTCATTACACCATTTCTGGATCTGATGACTTGCCAGTAACCATTTTGTAAAAATGAATGTGCAGCATCTAACTCAATATGTCGAAATGTCAAACACATCCATGCCCGTGGGATTCCCACGGGTGACCCCGCTAGTATATTATAATAGGCTACGGTGATTCTGTCTGTCTGTCTGTCCGGGGGTGTGGCTTACTCCGTTTACAGAGTAGCTCCACCCATTCTTGGAGATGCTTCATGTAAACAAATATCCACCATTTTATTACCTCAAAATAGCTTTGAGGCCTGTTTAGTTAGGCCCGTGCTGTCTTTCTCTCTCACACAGGTTTATTTCAACTCAAATTCGATATATCATTTCATTTTTAACAGTCGCTAACATAGTTTTAGACTCAGTTGAAAAAAAAACGGGAAGAAAATCCCATGAAAGTTTCCGTTTATAGAACGAAATGAATTCTCAAAGGCCTGTAAAATAAAGCCCATTCATTGAGTCACCCTCACGATTTTATCTCGAATTCACCATCTGATTTAATTTTTATCGATGGTTTTCGACTTCATGGACTTGGATTTCATGGTCAGAAATAATTGAGAACATTCACGCACACACGGGAAAATGCAGAGATATATTTTTTAAAATCGCGCTACGATGATACACGAAAATACACCGCCTAAAATAAGTCGGGTAAAATGTCGACCTATATTAAAAATTCGCTTTTTCTTTTCCGTTAAGATATATTACTTTTACTTTTGATGACAGTCGTCACAAAATGACATATATTTCTTCGTTCTTATTTCATTCAACATTATTATCCGGAAGTAAAATATGTTTCAGGAAATTACCGAGAGATATTTATTCGTTTTTTTTTTATTAGTTATGTGCACATACACTTTAAATAGGTTTATTTGAAATCTTTAATTTTCACAATGTAATTTACTTGCCATTTGTCATTTGATGATTACGAGACACTTCCTCTTGAGGATCGTGACAATTCATGCGTTGCGTGGAAACTTCCATTTCCAAAATGTCCCATAACATAACAAAATGTCCCATAGCAAGTCCCATAACACAAATGCTGTGTAACGCGTTAGCAACGAGCATTGTTTCTGACACCAACACATTGTCCCGACCCTGCTGCGCACCAGTTGGGAGCGGAGGGTGTGGTCAGGCGAGATAAATTAAACAAAAACTATTCCCCATCTTTTTGGTATGAAAGACAAGAAAAGGCGGCCAGGAGGACCCAAGAGAGCATTCCCAACGCAAGACCGGCACTTGAAGTTGCTGAGCTTGCACGATAAAAAGAAAATCAAATCAGGAGCTGACAAACAAAATGAGAGCAGGCCTGAACATTAACATCTCATCAGGAATTGTGCACAGCAGGCTGATTGCAGCAGGTCTCCATGGCAGAGTTGCAGCAAATAAACCATTGCTGAGATCACAGAATAAGGTGAAAATAGTGAAATTTGTAAAAAAAAACATTAAAAAAAACATTGATTGGGTGACTGAACAATGGAATTGGGTACTCTGGTCTGCTGAATCAAGTTTGAACTTTTTGGATCTGAGACACCAATTTGTGCACCCTAGACTTGAAGAATAATGTTACGACATGCAATTAAACACAACCCACTGTTAATCATAGGGAGGCTCTGTGACTGTCTGGGGTTGTATATCAGCTTATGGTGTAGGAAAAGTCAGTTTCCTGATGTAATTTTGCTGGCGTTTTTGGGGGAATAGGAAAACTATACATTTTCTGAAAGCTTATGGGTCACTGAGTGCGAAAATCGATGTTGGCATCTTACTATAATTCACCAAATGTCCGTCCGTCTGTCTGTTCGAAGGTACCGTAAAAACTGCTGAACCGATCTCAACGATATTTTGGGTGGATAATCCTGGGATCTCCAGGAGTAAAATAGGCTATTTAGTTTTCCCAATTTCAGCTTTAGTCTCCAGCATTCTCAGGTTTGGACTCCCGCATAACATTTGCGTTCGCATAACGTTCATTGTTCTCATTGTGACGATGTTGCTTTCCCGGGTGCCGCACAAACGGCTGCACTGATCGCTGCACAGCTGCTCCGATCAGACTCGGTGACCTCGGACAAAGACCTTTTATAAGGACACGGGTTGAAACCCTGCTTGAGAGAATTCTGAAATGCGTTGCGTGGAAACTTTCATTTCAATTGAAGGAAACACGTATCGGGAGTACATACGACATAGCGATTGTGAACACGATTATCAATCACGATTCACGATCACCACGATCATAGTGTATCGATCACTGTGGGACATTTGGTGAATTATAGTAAGATACTGTTTAGATTTTGATGATTTGCGTGTGATTTTATTTAACGGATGTTTATATGAATCGTTTAAAATAAAAAACCTTCAATTTCTGATATTTTACCTTTTCATTTGGGCCTCCCAATTGAAGCCCCGCCCGCAGGGCGGGTACCGTTGCTAGTTTTTAAAAATTACTCGATGGCGGCAATTTTGGAATTCAAAATGGCCACCAGGTTTCAACTACTTTTCAACATAATTCAGGCATTTTTTACTCTATGAAGCCCATTTTTGTGTCACAAAATAGCATTTATTATGGGTAGTAGCTCATTTTGCATAGTTCCAGTGCAATCAGAGTGCCGCCATTTTGTTTTTCAAGATGGCTGCCATTACATACCAAATAATTAAGATCTTATTAATCGGCGAGGACTTTTTTGTAATAGACTAAATTTTAATGGCTATATAAGAGCAAATGAGTTCATACAGTCACAAGGATAAAACCACATTGGAATGTAGTTTTTAAAATCCCGCTATTAGTCAGGTTCACTACTATAAGGCGGCAAAAAGGGTTGGCGTCAGGAAGGGCATCCGGCCGTAAAACATTGCTTCAAAAAGGGGACCAAAAAAACAACAACTACCACGGTCCCCGAAAAGGCCAACCCCCGCTTTGCGGGGAAAAATGGCCTCTAAACGGTGGTAGTCAGGTTCACTATGTTAACAAATATAATTTCGTTCAAAATTTTGGTAGATTAGCAAAACTATACATTTTTGGAATATTCAGAGCATGAGGAATCCAAAAATTAATGTTTACATTTGCGTAGACACCTTTGCGAAAATGACACTCAGGACAGTGATGAAGAGAGTCAGGTTCACTATGTTAACAAATATAATTTCTTTCAAAATTTTGGGATTAGCAAACCTGTACATTTTTGGAATCTTCAGAGCATGGAGAATCTGAAAATCAATGTTGGCATTTGCACAGACACTTGCATGGCCGCCATTTTGGATTTTGAAAATGGCCACCATAAAATACATATTTTGCGCGATCTCGGCTTCTCGTCAACCTAGAGACTTAATTAAATATGCTAATCCTATGTTTTCTGGGTCAAGGAATCCAATAAAGGCCTCAAAATAGTGCTCAGGATTATAGAAAAGCAACAAACAAAGGTAATTGAAAACCATTGTCTTTATATTTGTGATATAACTGTATTACATAATACATGATATTGCAAGTCCTTTGAAGTTATAGGTTGTTATAGGAAGTTATAGGTAGTATCAGATTGAACTATAAGTCCTATACACAGGATCTACGAGGTCTATACCGTTCAGGAATATGCTTTTACACATCTTCATCACTGTCCTGAGTGTCATTTTCGCAAAGGTGTCTACGCAAATGTAAACATTAATTTTTGGATTCCTCATGCTCTGAATATTCCAAAAATGTATAGTTTTGCTAATCTACCAAAATTTTGAACGAAAAAACATAGTGAACCTGACTATATGGCCACCATATTGGAATTAAAAATGGCCTTGGCCTTTTCTTCACCTAGACTCCTAGAGCAACCCAAATGGGGCGTATGTCTACAACACCTGATGTCATTGACATTAATGTGTTCTTTATCAGAAGAGGATAGTTTGCAATCACCAGTACCAGAACATCTGTATCTGGAGAGAAGATTGTCATCTCGGCATTGCTTGGACTCCGCTGTGATGCAGACACTGCCAAACAAATCATCAAGGTATCTGCTTCCTCATGATTATTGTCTTCAAACTGTAGACTACTGTTGCTCCTAGTACGACCAGACGCTGATACAATTATCAACTTAAGAGAGTCTTGTTGTACTCCAGAGTCTTTTCTGCCAAGTACTCTGTCAAGTCGGCCTTGGTTTGATCATGGGAGAGAAAATGGCTCATTGTTATGTGCTTGATGTTGGTGTCATCAGTAACTTGGTATCTAATTGGATCTTTGCCGTGACGTCTCTTGTCTCTAGTTGTGCTCTTGAGTGAATGCAGCTTGTATGTGTCAAACACAAGAATAATTTCATCATAACCATTAGTCATCCACAGCAGTTTGGCATTAAAGCATATGTTCAGATCCTTTACATTTTTTACTGTTGCTGGCTTTGTCATTTTTGAACCACCACCATACCATCTACCACAGCCATTTTCCGACTTGGAAGTGGGTCGGTGACAGACGTGGCTGCTGCATTCATGGATTCCACATGATCATCTTGCGAAACTCTTTGGTCTGACAATACTGGAGCCTCTGAATCACCAGTGACAGTATCACCCTGCAAATCTATTGGGTTGGGCAACACCGGAGCCTGTGAATCACCAGTGACAGTATCACCCTGCACAACTATCGGGTTTGGCAGAACTGGAGCCTGTGAATCACCAATGACAGTGGATGGTCCCGCCTCCTCTTGAGTTAGCTTCTCTAGGTCTAGTGCATGGATTAACTTGGATTTGTCAGTACATGCCAACATTGATCCATTTGGCGCGAACAATGCTCTCGGTGTTAAGGTGAACTCATAATTAATTGCCAATTGCGAGCTTTTGGTCAATATCTCGGCTTGACCTAGAGAGGACCATCAATCGTCCATACAGATCTTTGGTTTCCTTCAGATCAACAACTTTATCTCGAATCTTCGTGGTCTGCTTCTTGTTTCCAGACTTGAACATGTCATTTTTCTCTTTCTTCACTGGTGCCCATATGCTGACGTCTCCATTGATTCGCTCCTTTACATACTCTTCATACAACTTCTGCCCGATGTCATCAATGTTCAGTATCTGTGCCACATACTGCTCAGGGACATAAGCATGTGTCATAAGATTGTAGATGATGTGGTCATCCTCAACGGCAAAAGGATTACCATGACTCAGAATGGCAGCCTTGATTTTGTCAACTACACTGTGCTCTCACTTGACAACACTAGGGGCAAGATCATGATGCTCCTTAGCTTCAACTGATTTGAGACCAAACTGTGTCTTGAATTCTCCAGCAAGTTGTGACAGTTCTGGAGCCGTCAGGAAGAAGCGCTGCCTTGCATTGGCGTTGTTTGAGATTCCAATGAGACCATATGAACCTCCATCATTAGATTCACCTGCTCACAACCATTGTCTGCACCGATGGAAACAAATGGTATGTCACTCTTGGTCACTGATATGTTGCCTGCTTCCAATTCCCTCCACGTCTCTGGGTGTTTGGACTTGAGAGCATACATATCTGATATGTACCTTGGCCATAGTCTCTTGTGCTTGATCTGGTCCATGGCAAAGAAGAGTTTGCTTAGCTCTTCTCCAGCCTCAAGGTGGAGTTTCAGGTCGGTGCTCCGAGATGCTGCGATAAAGAATTGAATCGTCTCTACTCGATGGAGGTAGTTCATCATTGATTTGAACATGGCATTCTTCGATCATTTTGCTTCCCATTCCTGAAATGTCTGCCAGAGTGTCATCGATCATGGTGTGTAGGAGATGGCTGTTGGCATTCATCACGTATTCAGCTTTGTCAAGTTTGTTCTTCTCAGAGCATGCCTGTTGGATCTCAGCAGTTGCTTCCAAACACACTTCTTTCAAATGTCCATGGTCCTTAAAGAACTCCTCCATGACGTTTTCATAGTGCTGTGTATGAATATATGTAGGCACGTAGAGACCGCTTGTTGTGGGTGCACTTGAGAATCTTCCTTGTTGTTGCACATGGGGTGCAAATTACACCCCATATATCAAGCCTTGTGATCTCCTTTATAAAAACCCATAGCTTTCCTCTTGAGTGTCAGCTTTATTTGCCTCAATATTTGAGTGCAAACACCGCTAGGTCATGCCCCCCTCCGACCTGCCTTAAATGACATATCTGTCCCTGGGAATAATTTTAGAGCTCTGTGCATATGTTTATTGATATCCGTGCCCCTGAAAACATAGGTATAGACACTTTATTTGCATTTCTATGTGCTCTAGGAGCAAAGATATGGCAAATTATAGTTTTCAAAATGGCCGCCACAACGACATTTTTTAAAATGCCAACATTGATTTTCACTCTCAGTGAACCCTTTAACTTCAGAAAAATGTAAAAATTAGCAATTCCCCACAAAAAGCCAGCAAACAACTTTCCGAGGACACAGCAAACCTGACTAAGTTATTAAAATCAATGGGATGCTAGCAAAAGAGAAGTACAAGCAGATACTGCAGCAGCACCATGCAATGGAAATCATTTAATTGGAAGAGGATTCATTTTCCAACAACATAATGATCCAAAACACAATTCCAATGTAATAAAACAGTATTTGGAGAACAAGCTTTCAGCAGGTGTGCTCCAAGTGTAAGAATGGCTGCTCCAGAGTCCGGAATTGAGTCCCATTGAGGCCATATGAGAATACCTGGAAACAGAGAAGACGGAGAAGAAGAAGAGGAACCGAACTAACTTTACAGAACTGTGCAATGTACTTCAGTACTTCATTACATCGCACAGTTTGGCACAATATTCCTGTAATATAATAGTGCTTCAGTCATATACAGGAAGCGTGGGTGAAAGAGTGATGCCACTCAAGAAGGCAAAGGGTGGACACACAAAGTATTGACTGACCCCATAAAATTACATTGATCTTGCTATTTATTGAAGCAGTTTAACACCCATTGATAAAGGCTGTTTACTTTCAATAATAAACGCAATATGACTGTTATCACTGATGATTATTTTATGTATTTTCCCATGAAGTGTGAATATAATTGGAATAACCCAAACTTTTGTACAGTACTGTGTATATAGTGTTTTTGTATATGTACATGCACATCCATGCTCAGTAAATATATAATTTATATTATATGCTTGACTGTCCTTCCTATTTGCATGCATTCTTTACTAGAATCAGCGGCTGGCTGGAGCACAGGGAAGTCAGTCTTTGGCAACGCCAGTGGTATCAGTAGCCACCCCAAGCCTCCCCCCTCAGGCTCTTTCTGGATTTCCCCAGTCGGCCCTGGCAGCAGCCTACAACACTGGTGAGACAAACCCGAATGGAATTGTGTGTCCTTTCTGTTGTGCTGTTGATTCAGAAGTTCTTCCACGTAAGATCTTTATTTCACAATGATGCTGAACTCTACCTGACCTACAAAAAGCAATGTACCTCAGAGACATAATAACCCTAACCTTAAATGCAATGCTTTGATGTATACGCAGATAATTACTGTGACTGCAGAATCCCAAATGTTGAGCAAATGCAACTTTACCTCTCTTCAAAATGGACCTATAAAGTTTTACATTGCAGAATAATGTTGCACACATAATAACAGATAGGAAACATGAGCCGAATCAAAATGAGGTGGATACTTTGGGCCATGGGAGGGCTTCATCCCACTTTTTGACAGCCACTGAAGTAGATTGCAACGAACAGGAAGAAGAGTGAAGAACTGCTGAACAAGAAGAATTACAAACTGGCAACAACAAGAAGGACCTGGGAGAAAAACAAACAAACAGATGAAGACGAGATGAGATGGAGAGAAGAAATTGGAAAAAAAACACCGTAATACAATGGGTCTGAATACAAGGGGTGGGGAATATGTTGAGGTACCGCAGTGGACTCTCATAGTTCGTAAAGTCAAACTATGACTAATTGTGCATGGGGCTAAATGATTGGGAGGACTGGTAAGGTGCTGCAATGGACGATTGGCTCATCAAGTTATAGTCTGATTGGTTGCCCATGTGGCGAAATGTTTACTTTATGCTTAAAAGGGAATTATGCCCGCCTTTGAGCAGGGAAAGCTCGACTTTCAGCAGACACTATTGCAATGATCGGTTCTGAAGTTCGCACGAAACCTTTAACAAATGGAATTAAAAGTTTTAACAAGGGAGGAGGAGTGGGGGGGGGGGGGGGGGGGGGAGAGGGAACAAATGCAGACCAAGTTCGTAGGTCATGAAATTCTTTTTGAAAAAGAAGGTAAATTTGCTTTTCTTTTATAACCCAGTAAAAAACGGCGGGAGTAGGATGGGGTTAGGTGGTGGGCTGTTCACTCGGTGTACTAAAATACAGGCACAGTGTATATACTCTCCACCTTAGAAAAAGAACGAACATGTAGAATCGATGATGTAATTTTTGGACTGTTCCATCGTTAATTTCTCCCTGAAACAGGCAGGATAAGTGTCAACACCATTTTGAGGCGTCTCCGTGATGCTGGGATCCATATTCATCATCCTGTTCAGTGCCAAAGAATTGCACCGTGACACATCCATGCATGCTTACCATGCTCAAATCAGCACACCCGATAGAAACTGAGGCAATGGGCAAGTGTTGTTTCAGTGACGAATCCAGGTTTCTCTTTTAAAGGTATGATGTCCATGTGTGGGTCAACAGAAGACGCAATAAGTGATATGGGCAGTCCAAATCCAGGAAGCTGCACATTTTGGATGTACAAGTGTTGTAATTTCGGGTGGTATTGCTGAATCCTTTCACACCAAGCTGATCTGTGACAATTTGATGGCAGATCGATACAATAATGAGATTTTACAGCAACATGTGTTTGCCTACCCTTCAACAACAACAACAACATGCATTTTAAGGCCATTTTATCTGCAAGAGCAGGGGTTGGCCTTGCGGTCCCCATGACAATGTTCTCCATTTTGCCCTATTTTCTGCATCTCTCCTTGTTAACCCCCTTGCCCGCATTTCTTCTTCCACCATCTTTAGCCAAGTCTTTCTCGGTCTTCCCCGTCCTCTACTTCCTTCTACATTCATTTCCATCACTCTTCTCAACCAGTCACTTTCATCCTTCCTCAACACATGACCAAACCATCTCAAACTGTTTCTCTTCATAGCATCCATCTCAGGCTCTATTTCCATCATCTTTCGCAATTCATCATTTGTCTTCCTCTCTCTCAAAGATACTCCGCACATCCACCGAACCATTCGCATTTCCACCCTTTCCAACCTTCGTTGCTGCTCTACGTTCATTACCCATGTCTCGTTCCCATAAATCATAACACTTCTCACACATGCAGCATACACCTTTCCCTTCAGCTTCAACGACACTCCCCTCCTCATCAGCACGCCACTCAGTTCCCGAAACTTCTTCCATGCACATCTCACTCTAGCAACCGTTGCTGAGTCTGATCCACCTTCTCCATTCAGCATGTCTCCGAGGTAGCAAAATGTTTTCACACCTTCCAGCTTCACGCCGTCTCCAAGATCCAACTCGACATTTCCTCCATCTGCAGCTCCCTCTGTGCACACCTTACATTTCAATGTAGCTGCCACACGGGTTAATGACCCTCTCAGACCACTACATTTTTTATGAACCCACTCAGCGCACATTGTACATTGAATGGAGTTCACTCCGACACCCTTCCTGCACACAGCACACGGCCACTTCCCAGTTCTTCCCACTACCCTTCAACAACATGGTCCAATAATTCTCTTTATGCATGATATTGCTCCTGCTCTAAGGGCCGTTTGATCAAACTTTCTTGTCGATGCCAATGTTGACGTCATGACACCCTGGGGCTGCCATCTTGTCAGATTTGAATCCAATTAAAAATCTCTGGGATATCATTGGTCATCGCATTTGAACCATGCCAAGACGGTTTAAAAAACCCTCAATGAGCTGGAACAGGAACTGGTTTGGGTGTGGAATGATGTTCCCCAGGCTCGGGCCTGAGTTCGTGCTCGGGCTCAGGTTTGAGTGTTCATATGGTCAATACAACGACGGTGCAATGCAGTGATTGCTGCCGGAGGTGGACTTACCCGATATTGAGGTTGTTGCTTCCACGTTGAATCCCTATGTGAAAACATTCACCACAATGCAGCATTACATGAATAAGTCGCAACCAAACATGTAATTATTCAGCGTTTATCTCTATCAGGGGTTTGCACCTCATCTGTGTCCCATGATGTCACATAAATAAATCGCATCAGCAACAATCATGTTCGGTTTTTTTGTGGTGGAGAAAGTGTTTCGAGGGCCTTGAGGCAACCCAATAATGTGGTGTGCAGAAAAACCATTTTATCCAAATTGCGAGCACAGAGGATAACCATCTGCACATGTGCTTATTGCGGGCGAAAGCAGGTTACCTGACAGTTGATAATATTTTATGGCCTTGTAATACAGTATAAAGGTGAAAGTGAATCCAATACCTCATTTAAACCTGGTTTACCACTGAGTAAATTAGCCTGGTGTTGGCTTAACGGTTAGGGTGCTGGCTTGGGATCCTAGGACCCTGAGTTTGAATCCCGGTCGATCGTTGAATAGGGTGGTCAGAGGGGGTTGACTCCGCCTGTCATCCTTCTGAGGTCAGCAAATTGAGTACCAGCTCACTGGTAATTGGGGCCCTGGATCAGCGGGCCAAACGCGCTTCCAGAGAAATGATGCAACCAGCAGCCACAGGCTGCATACGAAACAACAACTGTATAAATTCAACTGTGTTGATTATATTTTTGGGGTAAACACAATGCATGATTGTCCACCCGTCACGGTGAAGACTAACCCTGCTGTCTGCTCGGATTAAAATCCAGTTGCAAGAAGTTTATTTATGTTTGAAAAAGTTCCAGGAAGTTGGAGTTGATCCTCCTACATTGAGGTTCCATACCTGCTGAACAGGAATAATGAATGGTTGTACACAGGGGCAGTTGTAATTAGAGTTTTTGTAGCACATTCAGTGGTTAGATTGCTGAAGTACAGGTAGTGCACAAAAAATGGAAACACTAATATCAAGTCACTCAATAGGGTTTTGGGCCGCCACGTGCGGCCACTTCAGCCTGAAATATCTGAAAAGGGCTCGTCATCTCCTAAAAGTGGCAAAATAGCTTGCCCAAACCTTTTGGTTACATAATTGGTGAGTTATCCAGCAATGGCACTCACCGAAAAATGATCCTGATCCTTTTGATGCACTCGCCTATCAAAGCTCTGCTTTAGAGACCTCTGCTTTAAAAAAACATTTTAAATAAAAGTTTGTTGACCAGTGTCACTTCCACAAATGGTTCAGTGAATGAAAAGCATATTTTGGTGTCAGAACAGGGAACTGGATCAACGGGTGAAGTTGAAAGTTTAATTCATGTATTTCTTTCTGCTTTGTGTTGCTGCAGAGTACTCAATTGCAGAGCTCACAGCACTCAGTGGCCTGGCCTCTCCTGGTGGCTTATCTCTGAGCTCAGTCGCTTGGCCCCAAAGCCAGAGCACGATCGGCAATCTCCCTGCTGGCATGCTCAGTCAACTGATGTGAGTAGCCAGGAAATTGATTAGCTTTTTTGCACTCTTCTCTGGCTTTCTAGTGCTCATGAACATGCAAAGTAGTCGGGCCAAAATTTTTTTTGCTGGGTTTGCAGTAACATGCTCCTCAATTAATGGAGTTGGTAGGTGGGAATTTCTTATTTGTTTTGTTTAAATGGAAGATACATTTGTTGATGGTTGGAAGGCAATAGAATCATGAACTTCAACTTGTTCATCTTGATACAACATGTATGGGTAACAGTGTTGTGTACACAAGTGAGAAGATTAAATGACACAAACTTATCATCTCAGTATTGATAAAGACGCTTTTAAAAACCGTTTTTTGTTTGTTTAAACGTCAGGATACTGTTACGGATTCGTCACTTCCGTTGTGGTGGTTTGCATCCACTGTAAATATTTCTGATTCCATGTACTATTATTGTGTTCAAAAGGTTTATTGTTCATGAACTGTTTTCAAAAGGTAAAAGTTAATGTTAAAAGAAACAGGAAACCGGATCGGAAACCGGACAACGAAGAGGAAGAAGGGGAAAAAAAGGGCGGAGCGAGTGAGTCGGACAAGAAAGCCGAGTCGCTCCGAGTTCTGAAGCGAACGTTGGCGAGCAAGAGTCACTCGCGAACTTTCGGGTTTCCGGGAAAGGGATTCCTGCGACAGAGTTGTCATCGCTGTGACCGATCAACCTGCGTGTCAGGTTTTTGGTGGTGGATTCCGAGAAGAATTATCGCCGGGCCGTTACGTCTCTAGAACGGGTCGTCGGCCATTTTGACTCGCGCAGGACTTGTGCTTCGCTCGCGGTTTCGTCTCTTTTCGACCATTTTCACCGCATTCAGACGTCGATCTGGGGCGTGTGTGTGACGTGGCTTTTTGAAGGTTACTTCGTCCATACCCGAGGGTGTGATCTCTCAGTCGCCTGGAGGGCGCCTTTGGATTTCCCAGTCGCCTTGAGGGCACCTTTGTACAGCTTCGGCGGCGTGACTGTGCTTGCCATCCGCACGGGATTCTGGTCTCGATTGGACATTGTTCGGGCGATCGCTGGACCGAATCAACTTCGTCTTGAAGCCGGGAATAAGAGACATTGGGGAATGTTCTTGTTTCACTCACTTGGAGCACAGTGAGTTATATATTACAAAACTGATGGTACCATCATCGGACATATTGATTGTACTTTTGAATACTATTGTTGTTGTACTGTTATTCTTGTGTGATCTTAATACAATATTTGTTTGTGAGTAACAATTGGGGTGGCTTCTCCGTTGATCTTTGACACACAGAATAACACATTTTTCTGCCGTGACTCCTCTCGGGGCTCGGAGGTACACTGTGACCAGGGGGTCGGGGAGGAGCACGTAACAGAAATTGGGGGCTTGTCCAATTGGCTCAGGGGCTCGAAATTGGGATCCTCGTCCGGGATTAAATTCCCTGATAACATTCGTCCGGGATAGAATTCCCTAGCATTCCCGAAATTCCCAAACTTGGAATTTTTCTAACATTCCCAAAAAATTTTAAAAATTAGGAAATTTTTGTGTGAAGGTTAACAGTAGTACAGCAGATAACAACAACAATTGTGCATTTTATGAGAAAAGCATGAAATTTCTAACATAGTTAGTGCATACCATAAGGTTTATTTTCAGATGTGGAGGGAAGTCAGATTTGACCTCTGAGGACCGTGAGAGGTCAAATCCAAAATGGCCGCAAGTCCACCGAGTCTAATGTTCAAACGCGCTTAATTTTGGAACCAAATAGTGTAGAAAAACATTATAGGTGTCATTTCCAACTAAATTGGGGATGCTCCTGATGAGCTGTGGGTTGCCTTTGGTGTCGGGTCAAGCTTTCGGTACATAGCTGTTCACGAAATGGTTGCCACATTGAATCCAACACAGTGTCTGACTCTCCCAATCTTTCACGCTTTCACCGGGTGTGATACTGTATCTGCATTTGCTGGCAGAGGAATGAAGACTGCCTGGGAAACTTGGAAGTCTTTCTTAGAGGTGAATGATGCTTTCAAATGAACTCCTAGGCATGCCAAGTGAGGTCAGTGAAGGCTCAATGTTACTGCTGGAGCGATTTGTGGTGCTGATGTACGACCGAACCAGTGAGAGCACGGAAGTGAATGATGCCAGGAAACGGCTCTTCACACAGAAGTGTAGAACTCTAGAGAACATTCCTCCAACCCAGGCAGCACTCAAGCAGCACATCAAGCACACTTGCTACCAGGCCAACTGTTGGAACCAGGCATTGGTCATGGATCCAGATATGCCAGACCCATCTGACGGGCTGGACAAAGGAGACAACTGGGTGGCAGCCTCTTTGGAGCACTCTCCCTGAAGCATCAAAATCGTGCCAAAATCGATCCACTGTGGCTGCAAGAAAGGGTGCACTGGACGCTGCAAGTGCCAAGGCTGCACTCAAGTGCACTGCACTGTGCTTCTGTTCTGGAGACTGTTAGATTTTGATCATCACCAATTTTCATCATTGCACTTGATTTAATGTAAGCTTTTGTGGACATACTTGGTTAACTACAGTTATTTTTTCAGAGGTTATTGCATCATTCCTTGCAGTGTAAACACTTTTTTTCATCATGTCTGGTCTTTGGGTGTTCTGTACCTATCCCTCCCTGTACCTGAAAAAAATAAACTTTAAAAAGTTCAAATGAACTTTTTCCAAGAGCAGTTCCAACTGCAGTATCATAAAAATAGATATTTAACATAATTTGACCTTGACCTAAATGCATGTCCTTGAGTTCTGGCGATCTCAAAAGTATCACCAAATGAATGGGCATCCCCAATTTAGTTGGCAATGACACCTATAATGTTTTTCTACACCGTTTGGTTCCAGAATTAAGCGCGTTAGACCATTAGACCCGGTGGACTGGCGGCCATTTTGGATTTGACCTCTCACGGTCCTCAGAGGTCAAATCTGACTTCCCTCCACATCTGAAAATAAACCTTATGGTATATACTAACTATGCTAGAAATTTCATGCTTTTCTCAAAAAATGCACAATTTGTTAAAATATGAGAGCTTATCCGCTGTACTACAGGTGCTAACTGATGGTCACCATGGTATTTGATGCAGAACAGTTTGCGGCATCCCCTAATGAGGCACAGTTCCAAGCGTTAAAAAAAGCGGAACTCTTGATATTGGCCAGACATTTTAACTTGGAGGTCCGAGTTAATATGAAGAAAGCAGAGATGCAGACATTGGTGGTAGAATCTCTGGTGGGACAGGGAACATGGACAGAGGTAGCCTTGGATTGGTTACCCGAGGAAAAAGAAAATGTGGAGCTCCGGAAAATGGAGATGCAACTGCAGAGCCAGGAAAGGTTAAAAGCAGAGGAAAGGAGAGCTGCAAGAGAACTCGAGGAGAGAAAAGCAGAGGAAAGAGCAGAGGAAAGGAGAGCTGAAAAGGAACTCGAGGAGAGAAAAGCAGAGGAAAGAGCAGAGGAAAGGAGAACTGCAAGGGAACTCGAGGAAAGAAGAGTAGAACAGGAACGAGAACGCGAGGAGAGAAGAGCAGAGGAAAGGAGAGCTGAAGAAGAAAGAAGAGCAGAGGAAAGGAAAGCCGAAAGGGAGTTAAAGGAACGTGACATGGAGTATCAGAAGGAAGTTAAACTCAAGGAGATGGAATTAATGGGAGAACGGGGAGAAGTAGCATCCATGCCAGCTGGTTCGACAATGAGTCAGAACACCTGAGATGTTGGTAGGCATGTGAGGCTGGTTCCACCCTTCAATGAAAAGGAGGTAGCCAAGTTTTTTTTACACTTTGAGAAAGTGGCTCAAATGCTAAAATGGCCTGTGGGGTCCTGGACTATGTTAGTGCAAAGTGTTTTGGTGGGTAAAGCTCAAGATATATTTTGGGCTTTACCGATTGACCAATGTGTAGATTATGAGAAAGTGAAGAAAGCCATTCTCAAGGCCTATGAATTGGTCCCTGAAGCTTACCGGCAAAAATTCCGGAATGCCAGGAAGAGGGAGAGTGAGACCCATGTGGAGTTTGCCCGAATGAAGGAAACCATGTTTGATCGGTGGTGTGATTCGAAGGGGATTGGGAAAGACTTCAACCTGTTGCGACAATTGATCTTGGTGGAGGAATTCAAACAGTGTGTCCACGAGGACATTAAAGTACATCTGGAGGAAAAGAAGTTACCAGAGTTGTATGAGGCAGCAACAGTGGCAGATGACTATGCCTTGACACACAGGATGGGGTTCCACAAACCTAACTTCCCGCCTAGAGTTCGCCAGGGGAGTTATGGTACATCCGGTGCGGAGAACGAAGATTCATGGGGGCGGCGCGGCCTAGAGATGACTATGAGGACAGATCTGATACCGCGACTCTTAGGGATCAGAAGTCTACAGTTCCAAGACAGACTTATCTTCCGGGGGGCCCGAGGCAGACCACGAGTTTTTCCTCCGGGCCTACTTGCGCTTTTTGCAAGAAACCTGGACATTTGATGTCCCAATGTTATGCCCTGAAAAGGAAAAATCAGGAGTGGAGTCAGACTAGTACAACTCCGAATGCATTGGCAAATGCGAGAAATCGTCCTCGGAGGACAGTGCCTTGTGAAGGTTCCCATGCCAAAGTTACGGCATCACAGAACGACCGTGTTCAAGAGGGTTACAAACCTTTTATTTCAGAGGGGTTTGTGTCACTGGATGGAGACTTGATTAACCAGAGACCTGTTAGGGTATTGAGGGAAACAGGAGCACATCAATCTTTGATGCTTGAAGGCATTTTGCCATTGTCAGTGAAGACGGCAACTGGTGTTAGTGTTCTTTTACAGGGGGTTGGTGGCTATGTTAAAGCTCCACTTCATGTCATCCATTTGAAGTCTGATTTGGAGTCAGGACCGGTCACCGTACGGTTACAAGCCACTCTACCTGTAGAGGGAATATCTTTTGTTATCGGGAATGATTTGGCAGGTGGTCAGGTTTCTGGTAACCCGATGGTTGTTGAAAAGCCTAGTATGGAAAATAACACTGCACAGTTAGAGCAGGAGATTCCGGGTATCTTTCCATCCGGTACCGCGACTCGTGCTATGGGTAGGAAGCGCTCTGAAGAGAAGAGGAAGGTACTGACGTCACGCTTTGCACAGGCACGTCTTGTCAAGTACCGAAAAACTAAGTGTCAGCACACACAAGTCATGGATGGAGGCAATGTTGGCAAGCTCTTTGTAGGTGGACTGAACTTCAAAACGAGGAAAGTTGTTCTGGACTCTGTCTTCGGCCAATATGGACCACTCTTGGAAGTGCGGCTGATAAAAGACAGGGAGACGCAAAAGTCAAGAGGGTTTGGCTTTGTCACGTTTGAAAACACAAAGGATGCCAAAGATGCAGAAAAGGATTTGAATGGCAAGGATTTGGATGGTCGGACCATAACAGTAGAGAAGGCAGGCCATGGGTGTCGAAGGGGCTACAGAGGAGGAAAACGTGGAGGTAGTTTCAGGGGTGGATATGGCTCCCGGGGTGGGAGTAGTAGTTTTGGTGGTGGCCGCAGTCGAGATTACTATGGAGGCTCCCAGAGTTACAGCAGCTCCCGAAGGGATGCTTATCAGGGTAGTGGCCGAGTAGGAGACCGCTATTCACGTGACTACAGCGACAAGCGCTCCAACCGTGATTATTATGAAAGTTAGGAAGAGTTTGAAGCACTGAATGCTGCGGAGCAGCCGAGCTAAGATTCCTACATGGATTAACCGTGAACTCCACGTTCCTAAAGGCGTCCATGTAGTGAATACTTCCTGGCCTCCTCACCCAACCATCATGAAACCTGGCTCTCAGCTCGGCCTCCCTAAAAAAGTGCTGAAGATTTGCTTGACTTTGGATTTTTGATCACAACCCCTTAACCTTCATTCAAAAAATGAAAAATAAAAATCAGAGGTTGATGAGATGGAGTTTGGCTTTGCAGGAGTTCAACTTGGAAATTGAGCATGTAAAGGGCAGGGACAATGTCGTTGCTGATGCTTTGTCCAGAGTGAACTAACTTTGGAAATCTTTGTAGGTTGTTTGGAGTTTTGTTGCTTTATTTTTGGGAAATATTGATTATTTATCGTTGCTCACGGGAATTGATGATTTGGGTGTGAGTTTTGCTTTTGTTTGTTGGGAGAGTTTTGCCTACAAAGAAAGTTTTCACTATGTTCAAACTTACTTTCTTGAGGGGGGGAAGTGTTACAGATTCGTCACTTCCGTTGTGGTGATTTGCATCCACTGTAAATATTTCTGATTCCATGTACTATTATTGTGTTCAAAAGGTTTATTGTTCATGAACTATTTTAAAAAGGTAAAAACGTTAATGTTAAAAGAAACAGGAAACCGGATCGGGAACCGGACAATGAAGAGGAAGAAGGGGGGAAAAAAAGGGTGGAGCGAGTGAGTCGGACAAGAAAGCCAAGTCGCTCCGAGTTCTGAAGCGAAAGTTGGCGAGCAAGAGTCACTGGCGAACTTTCGGGTTTCCAGGAAAGGGATTCCTGCGACAGAGTTGTCATCGCTGTGACCGATCAACCTGCGTGTCAGGTTTTTGGCGGTGGATTCCGAGGAGAATTATCACCGGGCCGTTACGTCTCGAGAACGGGTCGTCGGCCATTTTGACTCGCGCAGGACTTGTGCTTCGCTCGCGGTTTCGTCTCTTTTCGACCATTTTCACCGCATTCAGATGTCGATCTGGGGCGTGTGTGACGTGGCTTTTTTTTTGTTGTTTTTTTTGTGTATACAAGATCGAGGCTCGTGAAAGAGCTAACATTAATCACACAAAAAGACAAACCGACACACAAAACACAAAAAACAAGGGGAGCGGCAGACAAGATGGGGAGAGAGGGGGAAGGACACAAACACAACATTTGAGCGCAGGGACATCGGGAGGACTTGGGGGGAGGTGGGAGAGGAATAAAACATATGAACACTGCAAGGACTCTGGGGTGAATTACCGGGGGTAGAAAAGATCAAGGTTTTCGATGGGGGAAGATAAGAGATGGTGGTGAACAGCTGTTTTAAAGACCTGGAGGGAGGAGTGGGATTGAAGGGAGTGGGGGAGTTTGTTCCAGAGGCGGGAGAAAAGGGGAATGAAAGAGTGAAGGTGAGCAGAGAGCCTAGACTTTGGCAGTTTAACCAGAAGAGGGTTGCAGGCAGATCTTGTGCGACTTGAAGGAATATTGGGGGGACAGAGCACAGAGAGAGCTGGGGGAGCAAGGCCGGAGAGGAGTCGGTAGAAGACAAAAAGACCACCAACCTGCCTGCGGTGAGTGAGTGAAAGGCCCTCGGAGTTTACTACATCGCAGGAGATTCCAATGATTCTGAAAGCTTTGGCCTCAACAGCGTGAAGCCGAGCAAGGTGTGAGGCAGGAGCACCAGCCCCGAGGGGGGAACAGTATTCCATTGAGCTGCGGATGAAAGCCTTGTATGTGGTGAGGAGCTCAGGTGTGCCAAGGAAGGACTTCGCACGACGGAGGATGCCCAGTCGGCGACCGGCTTTGGAGGCCAGCTTGGAAATGTGGTTTTCCCAAGAAAGATCATGGCAGATAGTGAGACCCAAAAGCTTGAGCGACAGAACTTCTTGGAGAGGATTGTTGAGAAAGTAGATGGGAGGGTTGTCCAGTCGGTCCTTTCGGAGAGACATTGTAAGAGTGTGAGATTTGTCAGGATTGAAAGACATGGTCCACTTGTTTGACCAGTCTGTGATTTTGTCCAGGTCTGCAGAGAGTGAGGAGGCTGCAGACTGCCGATCTGAGGGATGAGGAATGGAGCGGCAGATAGTGGAGTCATCAGCAAAGAGATAGAGAGGATTTTCCAGAGAGTCGGAGAGGTCATTGATGAAGACCAGAAATAGCACAGGGCCCAGAACACTGCCTTGGGGAACTCCAGCCAGAACAGGAAGGGAAGATGAGAGAAATCCATTCAGGGCCACACGTTGCCTACGACCAGAGAGGAAATCCACAAGCCATGAGTGGAGATTTCCCTGAATACCATAGGAGGTGAGTTTGGTGAGCAGAGCTGGGTGCCAGACCGTATCGAAGGCACGTGATATGTCAAGTGAGACAGCTCTGATTTCCTGTTTGGCATTGAGGACCTCCATCCATTGTTGAGACAGCAGAAGCAACATGTCCAGAGTAGAATGACCTGGTCTGAATCCAAATTGATGATCAGAGATCAAGCCATTGGAGAAGAGGAAGGATTTGATATCTGAAGCAATGATGGATTCCATGACTTTGCTGATAATTGGGAGCAGGCTCCCAATTAGGGTTAGGGTTTTGAAGGTTACTTCGTCCATACCCGATGGTGTGATCTCTCAGTCGCCTGCAGGGCGCCTTTGGATTTCCCAGTCGCCTTGAGGGCGCCTTTGTACAGCTTCGGCGCTGTGACTGTGCTTGCCATCCGCACGGGATTCTGGTCTCGATTGGACATCGTTCGGGCGATCGCTGGAGCGAATCAACTTCGTCTTGAAGCCGGGAATAAGAGACATTGGGGAATGTTCTTGTTTCACTCACTTGGAGCACAGTGAGTTATATATTACAAAACTGATGGTACCATCATAGGACATATTGATTGTACTTTTGAATACTATTGTTGTTGTACTGTTATTCTTGTGTGATCTTAATACAATATTTGTTTGTGAGTAACAATTGGGGTGGCTTCTCCGTTGATCTTTGACACACAGAATAACACATTTTTCTGCCGTGACTCCTCTCGGGGCTCGGAGGTACACTGTGACCAGGGGGTCGGGGAGGAGCACTTAACAATACTGTTACGGATCTCTAGGTCGGCCTTTTTCCCCTTAAGAAGGGGGGATTAATCCCCTTGTGTATGACTGACCGACATGAGTCCTGAAGTTGCCCAAGCTCCCTCCGGAGAGGCAGGTGAGCAACCCCGTTCGCGACCGCGGACAAGATGTTAATTGCCGAGCGGATTAGCAGCCGCGGCACGAACCATTTATCAAGTAACTGACCCGATTCTGAAACGTTGGCCAAAATCGCACCACAGGTGTTCAATGTGGAAACCTCAAAGACGAACAGATGTGAAGAAGAAGAAGGCAAAAGTCGGAAGAACAAATATAATTTATTACTAACTATTATGTACAAGACCAAAAGAACCAAGGAGAAGGAAAGATACGAAAATAATTTACAGAAGGATGGAAGGACCTTCCAGACCTTCCAGACACAGTGCAATACTAACTTACCTAAACAGTCTTACTTATACCCCAGGACAACACAGAAGACGGACGACAATCAGACTTACACAGGGAATGAAGGCAGGGATGAATGGCACGAATGGCTGGAAGGAGAGGAAGGTTCAGTTGGAGCAGGAGAATGGTTGGGCCGGGAGTGAGCACCTGCCGCCCCTCCGCACTCGGGTCCACACGGCCGGGATGCTCGCAGCAACACGTCGGAGCTCGTCATGGCAAGGCTGGTTGGAACAGCGTCTCCTTTCCCAGAGCTCTCTATTCGGGCTCCTTCACTCTTTGGCTCCCTCAATGACTTCGTTCTTCACCTCTTTCACCAAGCAGTCCCTCACTGAACTCTTGCGCGCATCTCTCTCCCTCAATCATCTCTCGTGGGGGCGTCGCGTGACGGGTTATATAGGCCACACCCTCGAATCTTTGCGAACCTCCCCGATCGTTCTTTCTCCGCCCTCTCAAGCCAAACCCCTCGTGCCTGATTGGTCGGCAAGGGCTGGCTCACTCCTCCTTCCGATGACGAGGGTGGAGACACGCCTTTCTTCTCCGAACCGACCGCGTGTTCAATGGAGGGCGAATGCAGTTGGCAATTGCGGACAAATGGGGAATTGAAAGGGAATCTATCTTATTTGAATTCGGTGCAATGTAGAGTAAACTAATGGGAAACACAACCTTAAACTAATACATATAATAAAGAAATAACTATTTAGAAGGTTATATGGTGGCCTGCGTGTATGTATATGGATTAACTAGGAGGACGACCTTTGACCTTTACACACCAAACGGAGATATTTACAAGAATTCATTACACTTACAGAGGGTGATATTTACAACAATTACACATGATTCTCAAATCCGCAACACTGCACCCTCATCCTCCAGACACGTACTCGGGCCTATAAAACTTTAACTTAGTGTGACACGTAGGTGTAGTTCCCTCTACATTTAACCTGACCCTGAGTGTGACAGTTTTAAAACACAGATACGTATGTCCCCCTGCTGCATTGCACCCTGCCTAACAGATTTACGCCCACAGCTAACCGAATTGCGGAATTGTCTTCAAACTAAACATGAACGGTGGGGAGCATTATTTACAATTGACGCTAATTGTATTTACAAAACTAACCCAGGACCTGTGATTGTTCTTTTGGAAGGGGGGGTGGGGGGGGGGGGAGACACACCCTGCGCTGCATCGACGCACTAGCACCAATAAAGAGCACCATAAAGCACCAGTCAGTGCACAGTCACCACAGTTCATAATAAAAATAAACAAACCCTGCTGGTGGTCTTTCTCTTCGGCTCCCTCTGCTGGCCAATGTTCTTCCAGATGTTGTCAACCTCTTCTTCTTAGTTGCGGCCTATTTGGTGGAAATAAAAAGCACAAATTGTGCATTTTTATTTATGGCCCACAGGGGCCGACTGAGTGGTTCACCTGTGGGCTTGGTGCCACCTCACCGGGTCCGCAAGCAAGATCTTGGGCCATCGTGGCCGGTTCCAGCAGAGGGGCCATGCCCCAACCCGTGGGGTCCATGAGTGGTGCTCAGCCACAGACATGTGGTCCATAAGTGGTGCATCGATGCAGGCAGCTGGTTGCGGGGGTTCGGGCACACAATGGCAGACTCCCGCACGCTCCCCTCGGTGCCCAGAGAGCACGATCCATGGGTCGGGGAAGGAAGACAGAGAGGGCAGGTTAGCGAGGGGTAAGGTCACAAGGGTACACATCAATAAAGGCAATGCAAGGTGAGGTGGGTCTGGAGACTGAGCGGAGAAAAGCTCGTCCCTACCGTACGTCACCCCCCCTGTTACCGGTTCTACCCTTGCCCCTTACCCCCGTATGTACAAAAATCTACACCCTTACCAATTCGTCACTACTGTCTTGTCTTCCCCATATTTCCCCTAATACCAAATTCGTCACAACAATCCCTCTAATCCAAAATTTGCCATCACCAATTCATCATCAATCCCTCTTAAGGAGGAAGAGATGGAACATCAGTACAATGTCACACCCACGTCATGATGCGTCTCACAATCCAAACAATTGCACAGAAAAATAAAAACAACAAACCATGGCATGGTGTGGAGCACCATCGTTACCTCAGGTGAGTGGATGTAGATGGTGCAAGGAGATTTCAATCCTAACTATCCTCTAAATGACTTTAATACACTTTACACTACCCGGGGTCTTTCCCTGCCAATCTATTGGCAATCTTACTCTATGCGGTTTTAAGAACCAAATTCCCATTGACCAAACTGTGGTGCTTCCTCAATTTGTGGTCTCACTCCCCCGATTAAACTCCCTGTGCTTTTGCACAATTTCAGGACTGGGTCGTGTGGCTCTCCCAGCAGGTCTACCCACCTGCACACCTCCACCACTGCAGTTGCCTCCGAGCTTACCTGCTCCTTACCCTACCTATCTAACTGGGGAAGGCCCTCCTTGGCGCTTACCCCACTCGGTGCCCTCTCTGGCCCTGGGCTACCCGGGTCCGTCCTCTGGATCCTCGGGCCCCATCCACAACTCTAACGGCTCCCAGAGCCCACCTGCGGCCTCACCTGGCCGACATCCTAACAGTGGCGGAGTGCCCATTTAACTACACACACTAACAGGCCACACGCCCAGCCATTTCCACGTCACTAATGCACCCATCCAAACACCATTCTTCCACACGCACCACAGATGCCAATATCCAACCACAATTTACCTACTCCCTCTACCTAACTCTTAAACTACCCTCCCCGGGTATTCGTGATAGGGGTCCACTTTTCCCCCATTCACACCTTCGCACCATCCACTCCACTCCACAGTTTCCACCATACTCACTCCACACCATCCATTCCATACTCCATGTATTCCACACAACCATTCTCCATACACCTGTATTTGCACACCTGTGCAATCACTCCTACACCTGGTGCTTCCTACACCTGGTGCTTCCTGCACCCTCCTTCCTCTCAGGCTTCTTCAATCATTCCATACAATGCACAACCACAATTATTCCTCATACACTGCTCCATACACTTTCACGCTCAATACAATCCACAATCACAATTATTCCTCATACGCTGCTTCATACACTTCCACGCTCAATACAACTCACAATCACCTCACTCACTTATACACTGCTCCATACACTTCCGATCCTCAAACACACGGCATCATCTGATCTACCTGGTTTCCCTCTAACTTGGTGCTCCCCGTTTTCCCTTTAAACGAAGCACATCCCACGTCGTTATCATCCATTCTAACCTCTCTATGTCCCCGACTACCTGTCCAATGTCGCTACTTAAATCTACAGTTACCTATGGTCATCTTCTCTCGATCCCTATACATAATATCCTAACCCTCCCTCGGCGAGCTTTCACTGCCAAACCCCATAGCTATTGCTCATGTGCCCCCGTGTGGGAGGGATGGCAGAGTTGCCATCCCACCACATCGGGCATGTCCCACTATTAATTTTGCCATCAAATTTCAGCCAATCAAAAATTTGCCAATCACTGCCAATCCTTCTACCAATCATCAATCTGCCAATCAAATTTTTGCCAATCACAAATTCCCTATCCTCAATTTCGGGTCCAAAACACTATTATCATCACAGTCCACTATATCTGAGCCTCGGTGCGTCGTTACATCATTAAAACTCGGCTTCGCAAAGCCGAGCAATGAATTCGGGTGGTTTGGTCGCCTGCAGGTTGAATCCGTCCGGCATTCGGTTCAGGGGAGGCGGTTTGGTCGGGCCGAGATTCCACTCACCATCTCGGCGCGGCACCTTGCGGCCTCCGGCCCGATGGCTCGATCTCGCCCAGTCGGAAACCCGTCCCCACGAGGGGGCGAAGATCCGACCTGGCCCCCCTGCCCCGGAATCGCGCCGATCGCCGCTCTGACGCAGCACCGACCACTCAGTGCGGGACCCGGCCCGAATCGCACACGACGCTCCGAAGAGCGACGCGCTTACGGCGGTCCCGGCCGGTCCTCGCTGCAAACAAAGCACACCGCGCCCCGAGTGCTCGCCTCGGCTATCCGTCGCCCTAACTGCTAACCCGGTTAACCTCGATGCTTCACTTGCATGCTCACACCACGCGACCCTTTTCACACTCACCAAACCCGGCGTCTCGGCGCCTCCAGTGCATCCCACACACTCCGTCCATTCCACCACCGCACTCCCTGTTACACACCTTTCTCGTGCATCCTCTTGTGCACACTCTCCTTTCGCACACTTCCTTAACACCTCGCGCACCGTCTTGCGCACTCTCCCTCGGTACGTACTCCGTACCACTCATGGGGGTGCACTCTTGCATCCACCCACTCACGCGCTCCGATGTGCCCTGCCGCACACGCGCCACAACCAACTCAGGTGTGCGTTCTCGCACACTCTCAACCATTCCAAGCGTGCATTCTCGCACCCGCTCCTCCACCAACTCGCTCTCCGGGTCACTCTCACCCTCGCACGTACACTCCGTATCGCTCTCACTCTCTGTGTCACACTCCGTACCCTCCGACGTGCATTCCCGCTCGCACTCGGTTTCACACTCGCGCTTCGTAACACGCTCATTCCCCGATGCACACTTTTTTTCCACAAGCGCGCCATTTCCACTCACACCACTCACAGGGGACCCTTCACCAACGCCCGGAAGCTTTCTCGATCCAAAGCGCGCGAAAATTCTTTCTGCGCCAAACATCCTCCTGCAAAATCTCCCCGCACAACATACAGCACGACTCACCTTTGGGATCCTCTTCTCCACGCGCACCTGCAAATCTTTATAAGGATTAGCAAGTACGGCACCACGATGCGAATTCAGACTTTGTACAATATCCATCTCTCCCTGCCGCGAATGCTTTTCTAAGCCCCCGGTCTCTCCAATTTCAACTTTTGCTTTTTCCTTGACGACCGCTGGCTTTATTAAAATTCCCTCTACTTCAGCGGTCGCTGGCTGCCCCATACCCCGAGTCGCGATTTCTACCCCCGTCATTTTACCCGTGCTTTGCTCCGCTTCGCTCAACCAGCGCTTCTCGATCCGCATTACCTCGTCGTGCACCCTTGGGACCCTCTCGCCCATCCTGCGCTCTGTTCTCCCCCATTTTTTTTATTCGGTCACCCATTCTGTTTTCCATTCCCTCTCTATCCGTCCTCATTTCGTCCGTTATTGCTTCAATTTGGCCTCCCAGTTTCTCACTCAATTTATCGCTCCGAGCATCCATTTTATTTTCCATTTGCTCCCCCATCTTGGCCATAAGGGCCTCCATTTGCAGCATGAAAAGGTTCAAATCCATTGGCGGCGCTGCTACGGTCACGGGCGCGGCGACATTTGGTGCCGCTGCAACCCCGTGCGCGAGGGCGCCATCTTGTGCGCCTGAAACCTCTGCAACCACATCCTCATTGCTCTCTTCCTCCATTTCTCCCACATACACTTCCCTGGGGTCCTGGGTCGACTCTAAACCCTCTAACTCTACTCCCACCGGCATCCGGTCGCCTTGACTATCCATGGCACGATTTTAAATTTGGATATTAAATAAAATCAAATCTTGGGCCACTCGTAATTTGAGTGCGTTAAGCGCCCTTCAGGTCTGAATCTCGCTCCTGACACCAATTGTTGCGGATCTCTAGGTCGGCCTTTTTCCCCTTAATAAGGGGGGATTAATCCCCTTGTGTATGACTGACCGACGTGAGTCCTGAAGTTGCCCAAGCTCCCTCCGGAGAGGCAGGTGAGCAACCCCGTTCGCGACCGCGGACAAGATGTTAATTGCCGAGCGGATTAGCAGCCGCGGCACGAACCATTAGCAAGTAACTGACCCGATTCTGAAACATTGGCCAAAATCGCGCCACAGGTGTTCAATGTGGAAACCTCAAAGACGAACGGATGTGAAGAAGAAGAAGGCAAAAGTAGGAAGAACAAATATAATTTATTACTAACTATTATGTACAAGACCAAAAGAACCAAGGAGAAGGAAAGATATGAAAATAATTTACAGAAGGATGGAAGGCCCAGAAGACACAGTGCAATACTAACTTACCTAAACAGTCTTACTTATACCCCAGGACAACACAGAAGACGGACGACAATCAGACTTACACAGGGAATGAAGGCAGGGATGAATGGCACGAATGGCTGGAAGGAGAGGAAGGTTCAGTTGGAGCAGGAGAATGGTCGGGCCGGGAGTGAGCAGCCAAAGCCCCTCCGCACTCGGGTCCACACGGCCGGGATGCTCGCAGCAACACGTCGGAGCTTGTCGTGGCAAGGCTGGTTGGAACAGCGTCTCCTTTCCCAGAGCTCTCTATCCGGGCTCCTTCACTCTCTGGCTCCCTCAATGACTTCGTTCTTCACCTATTTCACCAAGCAGTCCCTCACTGAACTCTTGCGCGCATCTCTCTCCCTCAATCATCTCTCGTGGGGGCGTCGCGTGACGGGTTATATAGGCCACACCCTCGAATCTTTGCGAACCTCCCCGATCGTTCTTTCTCCGCCCTCTCAAGCCAAACCCCTCGTGCCTGATTGGTCGGCAAGGGCTGGCTCACTCCTCCTTCCGATGACGAGGGCGGAGACACGCCTTTCTTCTCCGAACCGACCGCGTGTTCAATGGAGGGCGAATGCAGTTGGCAATTGCGGACAAATGGGGAATTGAAAGGGAATCTATCTTATTTGAATTCGGTGCAATGTAGAGTCAACTAATGGGAAACACAACCTTAAACTAATACATATAATAAAGAAATAACTATTTAGAAGGGTATATGGTGGCCCTGCGTGTATGTATATGGATTAACTAGGAGGACGACCTTTGACCTTTACACACCAAACAGAGATATTTACAAGAATTCATTACACTTACAGAGGGTGATATTTACAACAATTACACATGATTCTCAAAGCCGCAACAATACTTTAACAGTCTCCTTTTGTTTGACTTTTACATTGCTCATTCCGATGTAGCTCTTATTGCCGTTTTCTTTTCCTGTCCAGCCGTTGATCCAGTGACGAGTATCAATTTCATTTTGGACACTGATACTGTAAATGCTTGCAGTGCTAATTACCTCCGCCACCAAAGGCCGATGGAGGTTATGTTTTCACCTCTGTCTGTCTGTGAACAAGATATCTCAAAAAGTTGTGGACGGATTCGGACGAAATTTGGCAATGAGGTGGTGTATGTGACGACGACGAAATGATTAGATTTTGGTGAAGATCCGAATGCAGATCCGGTTAGTAGAATTTTTAAAGTGATTTTTCTCCATTGGGAGATAGGGCTAAAACCGAAATATAGCAGGATAAATCAAAAAGTTGTGGACGGATTTGGACGATACTTGGTGAACAGGTTGGGTGTGTGTGACAAGGCCGAATAGATTCGATTTTGGTGAAGATCTGAATATTGATTCGGATACGAGAATTATTTAATTAATAAGTGATTCTTCACCATTGAGAGATCAGGTGAAAAGCGATATATAACATTATATTAAAAAATGTTATGGACAAGTTATGAGTAAACTTAGGGGATGAGTTGGTTCGGTGACAATAACAAGCCGATTATATATTAAGATCTGTCCTATCAGTGGGATACAAAACATAAACTGTTCACCCTGGCGGAGGTAATCGTCGGGCGGCCTCCTGGAGGTCCGAGCGCTGGCGAGCGGCGGACCAGGGACTGGTAGCGTCGGGCACGAATTCGCCCGGGACGCGGAGCGGCTGGCCGTAGGCGAGCGGCGGACGAGGTACCGAATGCCATTCTAGTTTGTTAGTGCTTGTGCACATGGTCTCAAAAAATTGTTACTTTTGTCGATATAGTTTTGATGAGGCGTTTTGATAATTCCATTGAGTGTAAATATTGTATTGAAGGAACTGCGCTCCAACGCGAGTCGAAAGAATTGACGCGACCAAAGACGGAATTCGTCCGAGTTGCTTTATTGAAACAAAACAGCTCAGGTATTCTGACAAGCCCGTTTTTCGGGCAGCAATATATATACACATTTATGTCGGGAAGTTTGCCCGGCAAAAGCTATACCGGGCATGCCCGGGTGTCAAGGGCGAGCCTTGGAAAGGCGAGTCTGGACCTGACCGGGCGTGTTTGGCTGCGGCCTGGCAAGTCGAGGCTGGGCGTGCCCGGGCGCTCTGGGCTAGCCCTGGAAAGGCGATAGCGGGCATGCCCGGACGCTCTGGGCGAGCCCTGGAAAGGCGATAGCGGGCATGCCCGGACGCTCTGGGCGAGCCCTGGAAAGGCGAGAGCGGGCATGCCCGGGAAAGACGAGACCGGGCGTGCCCGGGAGGTTCGGGCGTGCCCGGGAACAGTGAGTCCGGGCATGCCCGGGAGAGGCGCGTCTGGCCGTGTTCTGGCCCCGATTGTGTGCATCCAGCGGTAACCGCTACACACGCCCCTCCAGAATCGACCTGCACCGGCAGGGCCAATTTAAGGGGGTCCGGATGACCCGGCCGAAGCGACCCCTGGAGGGTCGTGGGGAGGGGTCCGACGTGGTGGTGGGTGGTCGAGCGGGGGGAACTGTGGACGGGGGGCGGCCTCGCCGCGGAGGAAGGGCCAACCGTGGTGGTCGGTCGACGTCCATGTGCGCCGGTTTGAGGCGGTCCACAGAAATCCGGTCCGGCCGGCCGCCGAAGTCGACGATGAAAGACTTGTCGCCCCGTCGCAGGACCCGGAAGGGCCCGTCGTACGGCGGCCTGAGTGGCCCCCGGTGCGCGTCATGACGCACAAAGACGTACTCCGCTGTGCGAAGTGCCGGGGGGACGTAGGACTGGGGGCCACCGTGGCGGGACGTCGGCACGGGGGCAAATCGTCGGGCGGCCTCCTGGAGGTCCGAGCGCTGGCGAGCGGCGGACCAGGGACTGGTAGCGTCGGGCACGAATTCGCCCGGGACGCGGAGCGGCTGGCCGTAGACGAGCTCGGCGGCGGACGCCTGGAGGTCTTCCTTGGGGGCCGTGCGGAGGCCCAAAAGGACCCACGGCAGCCGGTCGGCCCAACCGTCGTCCTGAAGGCCGGCCATGAGTGCGGCCTTCATGGAGTGGTGAAACCGCTCGCACAACCCGTTGGCTTGGGGGTGGTAGGCCGTGGTGCGGTGCAGCGTGACCCCCAACGAACGGGCGACCGCGCCCCAAAGCTCAGACGTGAACTGTGGGCCGCGGTCGGACGAGATGTCCGCTGGTGCGCCGAAGCGCGCGACCCAGGTGGCGATGAACGCCTGCGCCACGTCGGCGGTGGTGGTGGAGGTGAGGGGCACAGCCTCCGGCCACCTGGTGGTCCTGTCCACCATGGTGAGCAGGTGGGTGAACCCCCGCGAGGGGGGCAGGGGACCCACCAGGTCCACGTGGACGTGGTCGAAACGCCGTTCAGGCACGGCGAAAGGTGCCAGCGGGGCCTGGGTGTGGCGGTGGACCTTGACCCGCTGGCAGGCCGTGCAGGCGTTGGCCCAGTCGCGGATGTTTCGTCGAAGGCCGTGCCAGACGAAACGCGCCGACACCAGCTTCTGAGAAGCTTTCCGGCCCGGGTGAGAAAGGCCGTGGATGGAGGCGAAGATGCGGCGCTGCCAGGAAACGGGCACGATGGGGCGAGGCTGGCCCTGGGAGACGTCGCAGAGCAGGACGGTGCCCGCGAAGGGAATGTCGGCCAGGCGGAGGCCCGTGTCCGCCGCACGGAGTGCCTGCACCGAGGCGTCGGTGGTCTGGTCGGCCGCCATGAGCGCGAAGTCCACGCCGAGGTGGACCGCGTTCGCGCTGGCCCGAGAAAGACAGTCGGCCACGGCGTTGTCTTTGCCGGCGACGTGCCGGATGTCCGTGGTGAACTCCGACACGGCGGAGAGGTGGCGCTGCTGGCGGGCCGACCACGGCTCCCTGACCTTAGCCATTGCGTAGACCAACGGCTTGTGGTCGACGAAAGCCGTGAACGGGCGGCCCTCCAGGAGGTGTCGGAAATGGCGAACGGCCAGGAATAGCCCGAGCAGCTCGCGGTCGAACGTGCTGTAGTTTAACTCGTTCGGCCGGAGTTGCCGGCTGAAAAAAGCGAGTGGCTGCCAAACCCCGTCCACCCATTGCTCATGGACGGCGCCCACCGCGTAGTTGGAGGCGTCCGTAGTGAGGGCGATGGGCGCGTTGAGCACCGGGTGAGCCAGCAGCGTTGCGGCGGCGAGGGCCCGTTTGGCGCTGGCGAAGGCCGCGTCCATGGCCGCGGACCAAACAATGTCATGCTTGGCCGGCTTGCCCCGGAGGGCCTCGTAAAGGGGCCGCATGAGCTGAGCAGCGCGGGGCACGAATCGGTGATAAAAATTCACCATGCCGAGGAACTCTTGGAGGGCCTTGATGGAACGGGGACGCGGGAACGTGGTGATGGCCTCGACCTTGGTCGGCAGCGGCACGGCCCCGGTCTTGGTGATGCGGTGGCCCAAAAAGTCAACGGTCGTCGCGCCAAAGTGGCATTTGACCGGGTTGACAATTAAGCCGTGCTCGCTGAGGCGACCGAACAGTGTTCGGAGGTGGAGGAGGTGCTCGGCGCGGGACGTGCTGGCGACGAGGATATCGTCCAGATAGACGAAAAGAAACGGCAGGTCGCGCAGCACGCCGTCCATCAAGCGCTGGAACGCCTGGGCCACGTTCTTGAGGCCAAACGGCATCCGCAAAAATTCGAACAGGCCGAACGGCGTGATGACGGCCGTCTTCGGGACGTCGGCCGCCCGGACAGGTACCTGGTGGTAGCCCCGTATCAGGTCAATTTTCGAAAAGATGACCCGTCCCGCCAAACGGGCGGAAAAGTCCTGAATATGCGGGATCGGGTACCTGTCGGGGGTGGTAGCGTCGTTGAGACGGCGGTAGTCGCCACACGGGCGCCATCCACCCCCCGGCTTTGGCACGATGTGCAGTGGCGAGGCCCAGGCGCTATCGGAGCGCCGCACGATGCCGAGGTGCTCCAACGTGTCGAACTCGGCCTTCGCCACGGCGAGCTTGGCCGGGTCGAGGCGGCGGGCCCTGGCGTAGACCGGCGGGCCCGTAGTGGGTATGTGGTGCTCGATCCCGTGCCGCACCGCGACGGCCGAAAACGTCGGCCGCGTGAGGGCCGGGAATTCCGCAAGCAGGCGAGCGAACTCGTTCGCTGCCGGGAGGGCGCACGCCAGTTCGGTCGGCGCGGAGCTGCTCATCGTGCACGCCACGGAGCTGAAGGTCTCGGCGTTGACAAGGCGACGACGTTTGACGTCGACCAGCAGCCCGTGCGCGCAGAGGAAGTCGGCGCCCAGCAAAGCCATGGGGACGCAGGCAGTCACAAAAGTCCATTGAAAACGCTGGCTGCCGAAGCAGAGGGTGACGACGCGTGGGCCGAAAGTGCGTATGGCCGAGCCATTAGCAGCGACCAAAGAGGGGCCGCAAACGGCGTCCCGCCTGTCCTGCTCGGAGGCGGGTATGACGCTCAGTTGGGCGCCGGTGTCACACAGGAAACGCCGCCCAGACGCTTTGTCCCGAATAAACAGCAAGTTGCCCGAGTGGCCGGCGCTCATGGCTGGGAATGAACGCCGGCCCGGCCGTTTCCCGACCTGCCGAAAGTGCACGGGGGCCGGCACGTCCGAGCCTTGTGTCCGAACCTGGCGTGGTAATAACACCACGCCCGGTCAGGTGGAGGCCCCGGCCGTCGTATCGGAAGCGGGCGGTGCGGCGTGGCGGCCGCCAGTTGCACCGGCAGTTCGGCCTCCAACCGCGCAGGGCGCTCGGGCGTCGCCTCGGACGGCGGCGGGCTCCAGGTAACCGCGCCGATGTGCTGGCCCGCCGAGGAGATCTTATCGGCTTCCCTGGCGAGGGCGCGGGAATCCGTGATCAACGTGCCAGCCAGGGCGAGGCGTACCGGGTGAGGCAGCTGGCGAAGGAACAGCTCGCGGAACAGAAAATCCGGAGAGTGCTCACCGAGCAACGAGAGCATATAGTCCATGCGCTCTGACGGGCGCGTGTCGCCGAGCTCGGGCAGAGCGAGCAGGCGCCGTGCGCGTGCTGCCGGTGAGAGGGCGAAAGCGTCGAGGAGGAGTGTCTTCAGCACGTCGTATTTGTCAGCAGCCGGCGGGTGCTCGAGGAGGCTCAAGGCGCGGGCCGCGGTGGCGGAACCGAGCGCCGCCACAACATGGTGGAAGCGGGTGTCGTCCGCGGTGATGCCTCGCAGGGCGAACTGAGAGTCCGCCTGAGCGAACCAAACAGCCGCGTGAGCCTCCCAGAAGGTAGGCAGTTTAAGCGTCACTGCCGTATCCATGTCGGTAGGTCACCAATGAAGGAACTGCGCTCCAACGCGAGTCGAAAGAATTGACGCGACCAAAGACGGAATTCGTCCGAGTTGCTTTATTGAAACAAAACAGCTCAGGTATTCTGACAAGCCCGTTTTTCGGGCAGCAATATATATATACACATTTATGTCGGGAAGTTTGCCCGGCAAAAGCTATACCGGGCATGCCCGGGTGTCAAGGGCGAGCCTTGGAAAGGCGAGTCTGGACCTGCCCGGGCGTGTTTGGCTGCGGCCTGGCAAGTCGAGGCTGGGCGTGCCCGGGCGCTCTGGGCGAGCCCTGGAAAGGCGATAGCGGGCATGCCCGGACGCTCTGGGCGAGCCCTGGAAAGGCGATAGCGGGCATGCCCGGACGCTCTGGGCGAGCCCTGGAAAGGCGAGAGCGGGCATGCCCGGGAAAGACGAGACCGGGCGTGCCCGGGAGGTTCGGGCGTGACCGGGAACAGTGAGTCCGGGCATGCCCGGGAGAGGCGCGTCTGGCCGTGTTCTGGCTGGTGCAAGGCGATTGTGTGCATCCAGCGGTAACCGCTACAGTATTACATTTTTGGAAAAATGCCAATAAAGTGGTAGATTTCCAGCAGGTGGTATTTCCTTTTGTTGGTTCATTATTAATTGATTCTGAATTTTTCCTCACCACATGCGCTAACTTACAGCCTGAGGACGGGCTGAATGTTTGAACGCATATTTCCAAGAAGCACCTTTGTTTATAGCAGCCGTTACGTGAGCTGACCATCTGATAGGTGTTTTCTTTTGAACAGAAACCATGGAATGGTAAGATATAATACAAGGAGAAGCACCGGCAATCGAAGTAGAAATCGGGGAGAGCACCAGTTGGGGAGATTCTGGGAAATTGAGAGAAAGTGAGTTGACCCACGTTCAGCTTTCAGAGTTAGTTCAATGGGCAACTGAGGCTCAAAGACTCAGAATTTCCATCTCTCTTGAGTCTGTGACTCGACTGCACCATTTTACATGCAGTTAATCTTGGGTGGCACTCTAACGTCGATCCACAACACCAACCTCGCTGCTGGTGGCCTCAGGGTTCCATTGTTTCTGCAACCAACCTCCACTGCGGTGGTTTGTGTGCCTTGAACGCCTTCAGGACTATTCTGCTTAAACTCACTGTGTTGCTCCGCACATTGCTGATGCCCTGAGACTCTTCTACTGTGCCGAAGGCTGTTGTGGTGTCGCCATAGCATGGGAAGGAGCTCTGGTTGACAAGGGTCATCTCTCATACAACGTTCTTCTGCTCTCATCACCCACCTATGAGGCCTAAATTATCTCATTTAATTCTTCCACCCACATTTGATTTTATTTCTTCCCCCTTGCTTTGCTACAGCTCACCTGCTGGCCCATAGCATTCATTACAAGTAGTTTTGATTACCATTGAATAATTACTTTTCTGTGGCATTTCGTTTCTTGGATGCTCATAATAAATTATTAGCTCACCTGGAACGTAGTCCCGGGTAGCTTATGGGATGGCTTGTCTTCCGTCCGTTAGTCCGTAAACACTTGCATCTTCTTTTCCGGAACTGTTGATGGGATTGTGACCAAACTTGGCACAAATTATATTTGGTATGTTGCAACTCAAGTTTGTTCACGGCATTAAATAAAAAGTCGGGTTCTACCGGGGGTCAAAGTGGGTCTAGGTTTGACCCGTTACCCCAAAAATAAATTGTGTATTTGCTTTCTTCTCTGAAATCATGCACACTATTTTGATGTAACTTGACCACAACCTTCATCCCCCATGATGTACCAAAGTTTTGTTCACAGCATTAAGAAATTCGGGCTTAATAGGGTATTAATGGTAATATTCTGGCCATAGACCTCCCCCGGGGGAGGGCGGGGGGTACACCCAAAATAACTGTTTGCTTTCTTCTCCGAAACTACACACACTATTTTGATGAAACTTGGCCATAAGCTTCATATCTGATGCCTAATGAAGGTTTATTAACCGCATTAAATTCTGTGCTCATTAAGGGGTCTATGGGGGCGGGGGGGGGGGGGGGTGGGTTTGTCGGTCTGAGGGGGTTTGTGTGATTTGCTCCTGATCCAGTTGAGCTTCAGGACCTGCGGTCCTATTTTTATAATTTTTGCAGAGCTTGTGATATTGTTAATTTCTGAATTATTTCCTTTTCTTGTCCAGTGTGAATCCCAGTGGAGGAGGCCCAGTTGGAGGCACAACCCTGACCCAGGCCACGCCCGTTACAATACCGGTGAATACGAGTGTGGGTATGTGCATAAAATCAGAGCCAGTATCACCACCAACGGCAGGGGGAGCTGGCAGCAGGGTCAATTGTAGCATGAGTGTTGGTGCGATATACCTGGACCCCAGGGAATCTATCCAGCATTCCCGTTCTCCAGCCCCTGTTCCTGAATCCATTAACAGCACAGGAAGCCCATACAGCAGAAACGACCAAGACGACGGCCACGTTGGGACGGCCACGGGTGGCTTGAATGTTCATGATGCCAGTGGAGAAACGATTGGCTCAGGTGCCGGTGGTGTACGCAACGAGTTTATCCCCACAAGCCTAGCTATGTTACGTTCATCACCTGAGCCCATGGACCACCATGTGACCAAACGTCTACGCATCGACATGTGGCCTACCCGATAAAGTATATGTTGACTCTGCCCAGTTCCAAAGGCTGTTCTAAACAGTGTGTGGCTCTGCTAATGCGGGGAACCTACTGTGAGACAATGGAATTGCATCATGCCGAATAAGCTGCATTTTGGAACGTGCACTTGGATGCGGTGGTCATTTTGGCACATTTCGACCCCTTAAGGTAACCCTCATTTCATTTGCGGCTGTTTTTATTGTTGTTGATTTTTATTTTCTCCTCGCAGTAGTTTGAGGTATTGTGGTTGTGGACACGAGCATTACATGTTTTCTCCTTCTTGACCATAGGTGAAGAAGAGAACCTGTCTTTGTTTATCTGTTTTTCTTTGAAGGTCGTTTCCATGCAAATTCCGACGGGGAATTGAATGGAATCCCATTGGCGCCGCACTTTCGCTCTTTTTTAACAGCCGTTGTTGCACTAGATCTGAGACACTGGGGGTTTAGACATTGGTCGGTACATTTTATCCTTTGAACACTCTTAATGTCCGATCCGTTAGTAAAACATTGTACATAGAGATGTTCAAAACAAGCCGAAGTTTTGAGCCGCATTGCAGTTTTGAAGGTTTGCGGTCTCATTCCAAGTTCACTAATCGTACCTGAAATGCCAGTGACCCAAGAGCCATGGCGTTTGCTTCCAACACGCTCGTAATTGACCTTTGCACCCTCGTGCAGTTTATTGGGACATTTTTGTACCATCTATTCAGTTGTTTCCCATGGTGTGCGGAATTCAGTGCCGGTTAAATAACTAAGCATTCCACCAAGATCCAATTGGTTCCTTGTGCAACGGGTTAAGTCGTCTGGACAGTTGGGAATAATGTCAATGTCATCCATTGTGAACGGCAGAAGGAAAAGCACTCGCTCAAAGTTTTAACGCTTTACCGGTCTTTATTTTGAGATGTTTTTTTACACCGTGGCTGAATTAATTATGTAAGCATTGTGTGATCATCAAGTCCGCAAAAAAAGGGGAATTGAGCTGATGGCATCGTGTGTGCCAAACGAGGTTAATGTTGTGAAAACGTAAGCTGGGACGGTCATGTTAAAAAGGATATTAGTGGTGTTGCGTTGAGATTATCCATCGGGATTTGTGTCACCGTATCGAAACGAAGGCTGTGCTGGCGGTATGCACGGCATTGAACTAGACCGTCCTCGTATTGCCAATCGGAGATTGAATCCCATTTCGATTGAAAGTTTAATCTAAAATCAATGTACCCGTAAAATTGATGTTCACTCTCAAACCAGCTCCCTTCTGACGGAACACTTGAATATCCGTTGTTTTTGTAAATGTAGTCGTCACCAATATTCTGTGGTACCTACTGAAAGGTACTCCCAGATATTCAGGCTTTTGTGAATTTGTCCAAAACAATGCCATCTGTTTTCATTTTAATGATTACTTTTATTAGTTGGTTTGTAAGCTTTTGGCTTTGCTTTCTTTTGCTGCTTGACCCAACATTTTCAGAGTTCGATTCGAGAATCTGTGCTCGACTGATGGCGCTTGAGAGACAACTGACAGCACTAAAGATGTTTGCTCGTGAAATATAATGGGTAAAGTTTGAGGTTTCTCGGGTATTTGTTTTATTGCGATATGAAGCTCTCCTTTTTTTTGTTGTTGGGGTAGAGGGGAGGGGTAGCTTCTCTCACGACGACACACAATCTCGGTTTCATGGGTTAACATTTCCTCAATGTGCAAACGGCTTTGCCAACACACCCCTCCTTGCTGCTCAAGTTTTGCATGACAACAATCCCACTTCCTTGCATTCTCATGTTAATCGTTATTTTTTGCAGTCGTAGCCATGAGAGCCTGGCCTATCCTATTATTGTAATAACAGAACATCCTTCAGCTCAATTCCATAATCATACTCGCATGTCGACATTTTACCTTGAACAAATTGGATTTATGAGAATTTGTGAAATTTCTCCACATTCATCATATCTTCAAAATGCATCTTTTTAGTTACCATGACTACTTTAAAACGTGTAAAAGGGCTTTTTACCTCACTGCCTCCTCCATTCTAGCTCCCTTAGCCCTCCCCAGCTCCTCCAGGGCACTTATGTTCTTCCAGTTACTCCTCCTGGTTAAGCTTCCCCAAATCTAGGATTCTCACGCACATTCACACTTTTGTTCTGCTTTTCTCCTGTTTGTGGAACTGCCTTCCTGAGAATGTCCAATCCAAATTTTCTCTCAAGAGCCTCAAGTTGGTGGTGAAGCAATTACCACCTGAAGCACATTTCTCAACACTCTCAGCACGTGTAACATGGGTGTGTTGGGCCTTAAGCGAACATACCTGTTGGTGCTGATGGGCCCAGACAGGTGGACGGACTATCATGTAGCCCAACAAAGGCCTGGCCACCCTCGATTCCCAATTTTACATCAGATCAACAGCGTTTAGGGGTGAAGGGTCATGAGCTCAATAACAATGAAATTTGAATGGAACTTTAAAGAAATTATTTCGCATTGGTATTCGCATATAAATGAACTATCATAATGTGCCCAAGATGGCGTCGTAAAGTTTGTCTGTTATCAATCTGGCTCGCGATCGTTCAACAAAAAACAACCAACGATTGATTTTTCACCATCAAGTACCGAGACACAAACCTACTTTTAACACGTGCAGACTTCACTTCACTCGGATAACGAACCACCTGCCAGGAAGAGCAAACTTGTGATCGTCACGCTTTCAAGCGTGATCGTTTTCCATTTTCCAAGCACAATCCAAACAGTTGGTGTCACCTGCGTTGAAGCCGCCATCATTGTGCGTGCTTGGAAGGAGCGATTTGCAAAATCAGAATAGTCCTTCATTTTATATGAGGGCATGCTGGAAAGTAATGCCTCTTATTATTTGTCTCCAACGGGTAAAGATATTCGCATGAAACAAAAAAAAACAGCTGCACATTCATTTTTCCCGCTCCTGGGAGTGAAGTTTCATGATTCTGACATGAGAAGTCTCAGTGCTACGTTAGTCAAGATGGCGGAGGGCAGCATGACATTGTCAGTGCTGGAGATGAGAGTTGGGATGACTGACTGGAGAAGGGATGAGAATTTTGGATCACCAATGGAATACTGCCACAATGGATTGGCTTCGTCATTTTCATCTCCTCTGCAAACTTGAGGAACATCTTCATGTCCAATGTTTTTCATCTGATGATGATGTTAATGCTGCCGTGAAGCACTGATTAAGTCAGAGAGACACTTCTATAGCGACAGCATCACGGAACGACTTGACGTTTGGTAGAAGCGTGTGAACCGCAGTGGTGATTATGTTGATAAATGAATATGCACTATGGTGGAATGAACATTGATGTTGGGATCTGTCTTCGTTTCATCCGAATACCTTTACCTGTTTGAGGAAAAGAATAGGAGGCATTCTGTTTGAACATGCCCTCGTAACTTTGAGCGATTAAAAGCATCGATTTTTGCCCAAGCACTTGATACGTCGATGGAAAATGTGCCTCCAGCCTTAATTTTCAGCTTGTTGAACCAGGTCTGATCACTGTTCCTGGACATGGACCGGTTTATCTCGGTTAACGCAACGCATGGCTTCAACGCTTTTTGATTGTCGGGCTAAATATTTCAGGAACCATCGCTACGACTTCGTCAACAAGTGTACCGTTTAGGCCCGGACTGGGTCTGTGCAATATGGCTACAAAGGCCAAAACCGAAGAGGGTGAACCTTTGCAGTGCTAACGTAGACACGTCGTTTTAGCCTGGACGCCGATGGCCTCGGGGGTTGAAGGATGTACAAAGACATCAAAATGAGCATTTCACACACACGTGCTTTTCTACTGGACAATGCGATGCGAACCCTTGGGATATTATCAGCTTTCCTTTCATCCTGGCGTTGAGGAAGATGACGGTGACGAGTTCTATTTATTTACACGATGGCCATTTTGTTGCTGTTTAATATTTTCTCTGGGTTGCTTGCATTTGATCGACACAACTCGTTAATACAAGGTGATGTGTAATTCTACTAACGATGTGCTTTTGAACTTTGATGAACCTCTCTTTGAAACGTTCACCGGCCTCGTCCATCCGATAGAGAGGTGCGAGATGAGGTGCATACGGCAGACGAGAAGCGACTGATGTATTTTCATATTCCAAATTGAAAGGTAGATGGAGTCTGTGCAAATGGCTAACTGCTTGTACTATTATAAGCCAAAGCATTTGTAAGGTGTCCTTGCGCGAATAGGTGCTGTTTATACCTCAAGCATGATATTTGCACATCTTAGCCACTCTGAATTTGATTTGCTTCCTCGTATGCTTTCACAAATCCTTACGTAACCGTTGTGCTTAGTCACAAGATGAATGGGTCACAGGTTTGTGACTCGTCGGTCGACTTGGCAATGCAATCGGCATTCGCAATGTCCTTTTGTCCAGTGGATCCGGAGTCGAGACTCTGACGGGGTCGACCTGTGCGATATGGAATGGACATTTGTTTCCATTGGATATGGAATGGACATTCGTTTCCATTGGATATGGAATGGACATTTGTTTCATATTTGTACATCCCTGAGGTATGACTTAGCAAAAAATGTCATGGTAAAGCAAATCCTTCCTTAACAGCTACAGCTTGTTTTATGAAGAGTATATTGTGTTATCGCTGGTTTATGCCATATTGTTATAGGAACGCCAAGCAAATATATAAATATATCTATTTTGTGCGTTTTGCTATGCGGCCTGTATGTAGCTCCTGCCTTTGTATCCCATACCTTAGCTGCCGCTGTGGATGAACCAATGTCTTTGTATGAAAAAAAAATATTAAATAAACAATTTCTGTGAATCAGTTTTGTGTCGGTGTCACTGGTGTGTTCTCTCCGACTCAAAAGGCCTTCTAATCCCCCACCTTCTCGTCCTGCCTGCCCTCTTCATTTGTATCAGGTAGGGCCTCGATGTATCACATCCTCACCCAATGGAGAATGAAAGATCAAGGAAGGGACGGGACGAGAAAAGATGAGGCAGGATGTCATGAGCAGAATAGAAAGCAATAAACCTCACCTTGTAATCGACGAAGATAACATCAGGCGTGTACACAACCTTGCATTTTCACTCTCTTACGTTGGATTCATGTTTCTACCATCTTGAGGCCTCATTAGCAAGCCTTCGTTGTATGGCTGGGTCTGGAAGGATTAAAGAGTCAAACAAATAACCATGTGAAGGAATACTTGAAAGGTATCATTTAAGGAGGAATGAAAAAGATGCAACTACGAGTATTTGTTATGCCTACGCCGACGAAGTCGCTGGAGGCATTATGCTTTCAGGTTGTCCATCTGGCTGTCCGTCCGTGATAGGTTTTCGTTACCATTACAACTTAATGACTGCAAGGATCTTAGTCAAACTTGGTGCAGGTATGTATAATGAGGTAATGATGAACTAATTAGATGTTGGGGTCATGAGGTAAAAGGTCAGAGGTAAAAATGTTAAGTAAAATTTATGTTGCCACACCAACTTGTGAAAAAGTGTTGGGATTTTGAACAAATTTAGTACAAGTATATATGATGCAAAGATGAACTGATTGGATTATGGCATCAAGAGGTCAGAGGTCATAGGTAAAAATGTGATAACTTGAGAACAGCTGAAGGGATTTAAATCAAACTTGGTACAGGTATGTACGAGGGCCAGTCAATAAGTAACCGTAAAATGGCAATATAAATTCGAGAATGTAATGTGTGAGTTGTAGACGACATATGTTATACCTATGGGTAAGGAGTCATGTTTTGCCTGTTTTAGATCTGGCAACATTGGGTGTATGACGTCAGTAAAGCAGTTCCAAGATGGCGGCTCCCTTAGAAGCATGCACCAGGGAGGAGAAACGTTCTGTCATCCGTTTCTTGGGAAGTGAGGATGTGAATCCCAGTGAAATCCATCGCAGAATGAAGATGCAATAAGGTGACATGTTTATCGCTGCAGACTGGGACAGGAAGTTTAAAAGTGGAGTGTCCAGTGTGGCAGACGCTGTTCGCTCGGGCCGGCCTCACACAGTCGACACACCAGAAATGGTTGCAGGAGCTGAGCGCGTCCTAAGGGAAAACCGTCGCATTATGCTGGATAAAGTGGTCTCCAAATTGAACATTAGTCATGGTTCAGCACACCATATCATTCACAACATGCTGGGGTTCCGCAAAGTGTCTACAAGCTGGGTGCCGAGACAACTCGCACCCGAACTGAAGAACGGTGAGTGGACACATGTGAAGAACTTGTGATGTTACGAAACAGAAGGCGACGCTTTCTTTTAGCGCGTATGAAAGGTAAGTCCACTACTTTCAGCCAGAAACGATGAGGGCAAGCAAAGAGTGGTGCCATTCAACTTCACCGAAGCCCAAAAAATTCCGCACACAGCATCCGCTGGAAAAGTGATGCTGACGCTCTTCTGGTATAGCCGAGGCCCACTTATAGAGCATTACATGCCCAGAGGGACCAGTCACCAATGCATCATACTGCGACCTCCTTGAAAATCATCTGAAACCAGCAATCAGATCAAAACGTCGTGGACTACTCACTACCGGTGTTTTGCTGCAGCATGACAATGCTCGGCCCCATACTGCCTGCGCTACAGCTGCAACAATCGAGGACCTGCATTTTGAGTGTTTTCCTCATCCACCCTACTCGCCAGACCCTGCCCCTTCGGATTACCACATCTTTGGGCCACTTAGAGGCGCTTGGTGGAACCACTTTCCGATCCAACGAAGAGGTCCAAGAGGCGGTGCACGAATGGCTACACAAGCAGCCAAAATATTCTTTTCCTAGAGGAATCCAGGCCCTAGTAAAGCCCTGGAAAAAATGCATTGAACACAATGGAGATTATGTTGAAAAATAACAGTTACACACATACATGCAATAAACAAGTTGTGAAAAATAGTTTACGGTTACTTATTGACTGCCCCTCGTATAATGTTGGAATAATGTGGGCGGAGGCATATCAGTCGATGTCGTGACGTTGAAGAGTGTCGTTCTAGTTAAAATTACGTCAGCATGGAGAGACGATTGTCGGGAGGGGAGTATTTTGGGGCCATATATGGTTATTATTGTATGTACAGTGGAAGAGGGGTGGTTGGGGCCAAATATGGTCATTATGACATCTTTCAAGAGGATGGAGCAAGCGAAGAGCTGCATATACCAGTGATAGACTTGACTAACATTCACCACTTTTTTTGTAGATGGTGAGAGAATGCCAATATCAGACCTCAGGTGAGCCTGGCACCTCTTAGAACCAAAATAGCATTATGAGCTTTAAAGGGAGACCGCAGGTTACCATAGGTGTAGTTTCTATTCCAGAAAGGAAAGGAAAAGAAGCTTTCTGACAATTGTCTCACTACATGAATCATTGCATCAACTATCGTTGGGTGGGATAAATGTGGACAACAAGGTATGAACTGATGGAGACAAAATGTTGACAAATGAGAAACCGCACGTGATCAATTTCTTCTCAACAAGCTTTTAATTACCTTTGTAGAATAGGCAAACATGATAAACATTCCAAAAGCTTCACTCCTGAACTCATGCAACGGCCGAGGAATAGGCTTTCGTGTATTGAACAATTCAAGTTGCACACAAACAACCTCGAGAGTCATGGTCTGTGTAGCACCTCCAGTTTACCAAGGAAATGATGACAATAATGAGTGCTTTACACTCAGTACTCACTGCTACTCGTTTTTACAAACCACACCAAGTACTGTACTGCACAGGGAGGGTCCAGGGACTGAATATATCGGTGTGCTTTCATTCCCACGAACAGCGGGCAGAAACACGACATCATATAAACCACTTCATGTTGACACAACTCACCTCTACTCTACTTTTTTCACTTGACAAAACTTAATCTCTTCCATTATGTGCCACGTTGCTCATTTCCTTCCTTTTGGATTTCCCTTCCCTTTTTTGCCCAACTGAATCGAGGTCCGTGCGGCTTGTTTAACCTGACGCTCTGAACCACCTTTTGCAAAAGTCTCCATTTGTCGCATGATTTCTCGCTCCTTTGTGACTGTCAAGTCCTGATTTATTTGCTGTTTTTCCGAAGGTACACGATTAGAAACCAGCACGCGTTTGACGCACTCAGTGGAGACGGAGAATGAGGAAGCGAGATTTTCTAAAGTCCAAGTTTGTGGTTCTTCCCTGGCGAGAAACCTGAAATGAAGGAATATAATCATTTACATGTTAAACGATCAAAAATTTAATACAGCAAATGGATATCACAGAAATGGATGGACGATCGCTACCTGTTGGACACTCAATATTGACTCCCGAAATGCAGGTGCACATACATATTTACGCGATGATCCAAGGAGAAAGACGCAAACGGTTGCACTTGGAGGACACGCGGCTGTGATCGGAGATGGTAGATTGACTGTGCGTGGTTGCATCAGGATGGAGACAAACGGTTGATGTGATATTTTGCACATGGTGCAGATATGACTAACACGTGGCAAGTACTCGCTTCTATCATAACCACAATACACTTTGGCAAATAACTTGAATACCACGAATTCACGTTACCCGCCACCTGTGCCGCCAACATCTTAGTGAGGGATCTTTGGGTCGCTCCGAGGAGATCGATCTGCTATCCCCATGCCGTAGGCCTGTTTGAGCAGAACTGACTGGGGGTAATCAACAACAACGTATTGTGCATATCTTGAGTTTCACCGCCCGGTATGTTAGCTGCCAGGTTAACTGCAGAATACTTGATTAGAGACAGGACTTTTTTTTTCTTCTTTTTTTTTGTATACAAGATCGAGGCTCGTGAAAGCTAACATTAATCACACAAAAGTCAGACCGACACAAACTAAACACATAAAACACAAAATAAGGGGAGCAGTGGACAAGATGGGGAGAGTGGGCGAAGGACAAAAACACAACATTTGAGAACAGGGACATCGAGAGAACTGTGGGAGGGAGAGGGCTTGGGGGGAGGAGGGAGAGGTATAAAACACATGGACACTGCAAGGACTTCCAGGAAAGAAGTTGGAATTTCGAAAAAGTGCATCTGGGGTGAATTAGCAGGGGTAGAAAAGATCAAGGTTTTGGATGGGGGAAGATAAGAGATGGTGGTGAACAGCTGTTTTAAAGACCTGGAGGGAGGAGTGGGATTGAAGGGAGTGGGGGAGTTTGTTCCAGAGGCAGGAAAAAAGGGGAATAAAAGAGTGAAGGTGAGCAGAGAGCCTAGATGTTGTTAGTTTAACCATAAGAGGGTTGCTGGCAGATCTTGTGCTACCTGTAGGAATATTTGGGGGACAGAGCACAGAGAGCTGGGGGAGCAAGGCCGGAGAGGAGTCGGTAAGAAGACAGAAAGACCACCAACCTGCCTGCGGTGAGTGAGTGAGTGAGTGAGAGGCCCTCGGAGTTAACTTCATCGCAGGAGATTCCAATGATTCTGAAAGCTTTGGTTTCAACAGCGTGAAGTCGAGCTAGGTGTGAGGCAGGAGCACCACCCCAGAGGGGGGAACAGTATTCCATTGAGCTGCGGATGAAAGCCTTGTATGTGGTGAGGAGCTCAGGTGTGCCAAGGAAAGACTTTGCACGACGGAGGATGCCCAGTCGGCGACTGGCTTTGGAGGCCAGCTTGGAAATGTGGTTTTCCCAATAAACATCATGGCAGATAGTGAGACCCAAAAGCTTGAGCGACAGAACTTCTTGGAGAGGATTGTTGAGAAAGTACTGGCTTCCGTTTCCAGAAAGTACTGGAGAGGATTGTTGACTTCCGTTTCCGGTCTTGCTGGCGACGGTTCGTTTTTTCGCAGGTCTCCACGCTCTCCATCGAAATCGAAGTTAAGTCATTGTTCCAATTTGTATTTTCGTTATAACTGTATTTCTTTTATGGTGTATGTACGTATATTGTCCCGTCAAAGATTTTCGGTGCAAATCTTTCATACCTGTATTGAAAATCGCGTTAATTCGTGTCGTCTCGAGGTCTTGTACAGTGTACACTGTACAACCTTGAGGCTTTGTTTTTCTCTCAGCGCCTGTCGTTTGTGATCCAATAACTTTAGTTCTCTGTTTTCGCAGTCTTTCCACCCCAAAGCCTACTTCCTTATGTAAATCTCAACTCAAAAAAACAAAAAAAAAAGACTACCTTCTCTGTGCTCATTCGTTTATTCATTCTTATTCGTTCGTTCGTTCTTCGACCACGTGTTTCTCCCCCATTTCCCCAGATAGATTGTCAAATTTCAATTCGTTATTTTATCGTCCATGTGATATTGTTTGATTATAGTTAGTTTTGGTTTGAATTTCCTGTAACTCGTAATTAATTAATCGTTTTCTGCTCATCGTGTGTGGCCTTGTAGTTGTACCCCCGTCGGTGTTTTGTTAACTTAAGCGTGTTTTGCTTGGCTCTTGGTTTTTTCCCTTCTACCCCGAACATAATACTGTCTAACGTTCTAAATCCCCACCCCCCCCCCCCCCCCCCCAAAAAAAAACAAAAACATTTATTTTATTTTCTCCACGTGTACTGTTGTCTCATCCTGTATTTTCTGTCCAGGTGTGCTGTTCGCCCCACCCCCATTATCTCCTTGCCATCCACCGTTTGCCCTGTTCACGTGACTCGTGGTGGTCCCTCTCGGCTCTCCCCCCGTTGGTATTTTTGTGCATATAAGATTGTTCATAGTTCTGTTTAAATCTTTTTAAATATGTTTAACCTTTCCCCTTCTGTTTTTTATTCAGTGGTATATTACAACACGCTGTTTTTCTTCCTATTTAAAAGGCTTTTCTCAATTTCCTCTCCAACTCATTCCACTTCAAAAAAAAGAAATTCAATATCTTATACGTCTCCCTCACTACATGGTCTAAATTCACATTCATTCCATCCCTCCTCCATCATCCTGAACCGGATTGCTAACTTGAAAATCACAACAAACCCAATTTGTTATCAATGTTCGTCTTTCATTAATCATCCACTTTCTAAACTCCCCTCTTGCCCCTCCCATCCAAATCCCCCCCCTTGCACCTACACTCCGAAACTTCCCCCTTGCCCCACCACTCTTAAACTCCCCCCTTGCCCCTCCACTCCTGAACTCCCCCCTTGCCCTTCCCCTCCTAAACTTCCCCTTTGCCCCTCCCCTCCTAATCCCCCCCCTTGCCCCTCCACTCCTGATCTCCCCCCTTTCCCCTTCCCTCCTAAACTCCCCCCTCACTCCTCCCCTTCAAAACTCCCCCCCAATCCCTCCCATTCAATTCTCCCCCCCCATACCATTCCTCTCCAATTCTCTCTCCTCCCCGCTCCTCCTCCAAGCTGCCTCCTCCCCACTTCGTCTCCCTTCTATCTCATACCTCCACCCCCCCAAACCTTCTACTTTCCTCTGCCCCCCCTCAACCAACCCCTCACTGTGCCGCATCCCTTCACCAGCAAACCTTTCATCCTCCTCATCCTTCCCTTTCTTGGAACTCTTCTGCAACATCTGAAACACTATCAACTGCTCTCCCTACCTCCCCCTCTCATCCTTCATCTTACCCTACTCCTCCCCTCCCCTGTCCTGTACCCGATGCTCCCCCTCTCTCTTCATTAACGGTATGGACCTCAAACATCCGGGGCCTTCGCTCAAACCTGACTGATCTCTCCATACAGGTTGCTTCTGACAATCCAGACTTGATCTGCTTAACAGAGACTTTCCTCCTTCAAGATGTCTCTGATTCCTTAATATCTCTTCCTGGTTACTCCCTCCTCCGGTATGATAGACCTGAGCCTCGGCCTGGTGGTGGGGTGGCTATCTTTGTCAAAAACTCTCTTCCTCACTCTCCTTGCACTGCTCTCCTTCCTCCTCACCCGCAGGAGTACCTCTGGTTACGGCTTCCTCTCCGCTCCCACCTTTTGTTCATATGTGTTCTGTACCGTCCCCCAAACAGTGATGACTCCATCTACATTTCAATGTCTGACAACATGGACCAACTTCTATCCACTCATCCCAACTCTCTCTTCCTCATATGTGGTGACTTCAACTGTCATCATGCCACCTGGTTGGGTGTGGGTTCCTCTCTCACTAGTCATGGCACCTCAGCAAAGGACTTCTGTGACTCACTGGGATTGACACAATCTGTCAATTTCCCGACCCGGATCTCAGCCAATGGAGTATCTTCTCTTCTAGACTTGGTTATGACAAACTTCCCTGCTAATGTCTGCTGCTCTTCTTCTGCTCCAATCGGTTCTTCTGATCATGTGCTTGTCAAAGTGGACATCTCTCTGGCCATTCTCAGAGAGCCTCCTCAGCGTCGACGAGTCTGGCATTTCACTCAGGCCGACTGGGACGGTCTTCAAGCAGCCATCAATCGTCTGGATTGGTCTCCCATCTCCACTGCCTCTGACATCAATTCTTCCTGGGAATTCTTCCAAAGCAAACTGATCTCTCTCATGCACAGATTTATCCCATCTCGCCTTCAATTGTCTTACCCTTCCTCCCGTCCATGGTACACTGAATCTTGTGGTGAGGCAGTTGCCCTGAAACAACTTGCCTTTGCCTCTTGGAAGGCTAATCCAACTGAAGGAAATCTCAGTTCCTTCCACCAAGCTCGGAACAAGTGTGTGTCTACCCTCAGGAGTGCCAGGAAGCACTATCTCTCCTCACTCAAGAATGAACTCTCAAACCTGTCTCCTTCCTCCAAATCCTGGTGGCGTCTGGTCAAATCCGTTTCTGGTGTTTGTTCCCCCTCCATCCCCTCCCTTACCTCAAATGGCCACACAGTTGACATCGCACGTGACAAAGCCGAATGCCTCAACTCTGTGTTCGCCTCGAAATCCTTAGTCCCAAACCCATCTCTCTCTGTTCCCACCTTTCCCAGTCGAACCCAACTGCTCCTGGACTCTGTGTCCTTCTCTCCTGACAAGGTGGAGGAGTTTTTGTCAAACCTCGACTCTGATTCTGCAACTGGACCAGACGGCATCAGCCCACGGGTCCTAAAATCCTGCTCTGCCGCTCTATCTCACCCTCTCTCTGTTCTTTTCACCCTATCTTTTGCTCAAGGTCATCTGCCAGCATCCTGGAAATCAGCTAACATTACCGCTTTACACAAAAAAGGTGCAAAAACAGATCCTTGCAACTACAGACCAATCAGCCTGCTCCCAATTATCAGCAAAGTCATGGAATCCATCATTGCTTCGGATATGAAATCTTTCCTCTTCTCCAATGGCTTGATCTCTGATCATCAATTTGGTTTCAGACCAGGTCACTCTACTCTGGACATGCTGCTTCTGCTGTCTCAACAATGGATGGAGGTCCTCAATGCCAAACAGGAAATCAGAGCTGTCTCCCTTGACATATCAAGGGCCTTTGATACGGTCTGGCACCCAGCTCTGCTCACCAAACTCTCCTCCTATGGTATCCATGGAAATCTCCATGCATGGCTTGCGGACTTCCTCTCTGGTCGTAGTCAACGTGTGGCCCTGAATGGATTTCTCTCATCTCCCCTTCCTGTTCAGGCTGGAGTTCCCCAAGGAAGTGTGCTGGGCCCTGTGCTTTTTCTGGTCTTTATCAATGATCTCTGACTCTCTGGAAAATCCTCTCTATCTCTTTGCTGATGACTCCACTCTCTGCCGCTCCATTCCTCTTCCCTCAGATCGGCAGTCTGCAGCCTCCTCACTCTCTGAAGACCTGGACAAAATCACAGACTGGTCAAACAAGTGGAACATGTCTTTCAATCCTGCCAAATCTCACTCTCTCTTACTATGTCTCTCCGAAAAGATCGACTGGACAACCCTCCCATCTAATTTCTCAACAATCCTCTCCAAGAAGTTCTGTCACTCAAGCTTTTGGGTCTCACTATCTGCCATGATCTTTCTTGGGAAAACCACATTTCCAAGCTGGCCTCCAAAGCCAGTCGCCGACTGGGCATCCTCCGTCGTGCGAAGTCCTTCCTCGGCACACCTGAGCTCCTCACCACATACAAGGCTTTCATCCGCAGCTCAATGGAATACTGTTCTCCCCTATGGGCTGGTGCTCCTGCCTCACACCTGGCTCGGCTTCACGCTGTTGAATCCAAAGCTTTCAAAATCATTGGAATCTCCCGCGATGAAGCTATCTCTGAGGGCCTTTCACTCACTCACCGCAGGCAGGTAGGTGGTCTTTCTGTCTTCTACCGACTCCTCTCCGGCCTTGCTCCCCCAGCTCTCTCTGTGCTCTGTCCCCCAAATATTCCTACAGGTCGCACAAGATCTGCCAGCAACCCTCTGATGGTTAAACTGCCGAAATCTCGGCTCTCTGCTCACCTTCACTCTTTCATTCCTCTTTTCTCCCGCCTGTGGAACAAACTCCCACACTCCCTTCAATCCCTCTCCTCCCTCCAGGTCTTTAAAACAGCTGTTCACCACCATTTCTTATCTTCCCCCATCCATAACCTTGATCTTTTCTACCCCCACTAATTCACCCCAGATCCACCTTGTTTGAAATTCCAACTTATTTCCTGGAAATCCTGGCAGTGTCCATATGTTTATACCTCTCCCACCCCCCCCCCCCCCCCCCTTCACATGCCTCCCCCCCTTCACATGCCTCCCCCCCCAAAGCCCTCTCCCTCCCACAGATCTCTCGATGTCTCCATGTCTCTCGGTCCCTGCTCTCAAATGTTGTGTTTGTGTCCTTCCCCCTCTCTCCCCATCTTGTCTACCGCTCCCGATGTTATTTGTTTTATGTGTCTGTTTGTCTTTCTGTGTGATTAATGTTCGCTCTTTCACGAGCCTCGATCTTGTATACAAAAAACAAAAAAAACAAACAAAAAAAAAAAAGTAGATGGGAGGGTTTTCCAGTCGGTCTTTTCGGAGAGACATAGTAAGAGTGTGAGATTTGTCAGGATTGAAAGACATGTTCCACTTGTTTGACCAGTTTGATTTTGTCCAGGTCTGCAGAGAGTGAGAAGGCTGCAGACTGCCGATCTGAGGGATGAGGAATGGAGCGGCAGAGAGTGGAGTCATCAGCAAAGAGATAGAGAGGATTTTCCAGAGAGTCAGAGAGATCATTGATGAAGACCAGAAAAAGCACAGAGCCCAGAACACTGCCTTGGGGAACTCCAGCCAGAACAGCAAGGGGCGATGAGAGAAATCCATTCAGGGTTGACTACGACCAGAGAGGAAGTCCGCCAGCCAAGCGTGGAGATTTCCATGGATACCATAGGAGGAGAGTTTGGTAAGCAGAGCGGGGTGCCAGACCGTATCGAAGGCACGTGATAGGTCAAGGGAGACAGCTCTGATTTCTTGTTTGGCATTTAGGACCTTCATCCATTGTTGAGACAGCAGAAGCAACATGTCCAGAGTAGAATGACCTGGTCTGAATCCAAATTGATGATCGGAGATCAAGCCATTGGAGAAGAGGAAGGATTTGATATCCGAAGCAATGATGGATTCCATGACTTTGCTGATAATTGGGAGCAGGTTGATTGGTCTGTAGTTGCAAGGATCTGTTTTTGCATCTTTTTTGTGTAAAGCGGTAATGTTTGCTGATTTCCAAGATGCTGGCAGATGACCTTGAGCAAAAGAGAGGGTGAAAAGAACAGAGAGAGGGTGAGATAGAGCGGCAGAGCAGGATTTTAGGACCCGTGGGCTGATGCCGTCTGGTCCAGTTGCAGAATCGTAGTCGAGGTTTGACAAAAACTTCTCCACCTTGTCAGGAGAGAAGGACACAGAGTCCAGGAGCAGTTGGGTTCGACTGGGTAAGGTGGGAACAGAGAGAGATGGGTTTGGGACACAATATTTTGAGGCAAACACAGAGTTGAGCCATTCGGCTCTGTCACGTGCGGTGTCAACTGTGTAGCCTTTTGAGGTGAGGGAGGGGATGGAGGGGGAACAAACACCAGAAACGGATTTGACCAGACGCCACCAGGATTTAGAGGAAGGAGACAGGTTTGAGAGTTCATTCTTGAGTGTGAAGAGATAGTGCTTCCTGGCACTCCTGAGGGTAGACACACACTTGTTTGACTTCACGAGTTTATAGATTTTATTTGTTTCAGGCAATAATTTCAAGGCTCATAATTCTCATAACTGTTAAATAATAATGTCAGATAACCATTAAACAATAATGGAGGATAACAATCAAACAATAATGTGGGATAATCATTAAATAATAATGTATTATATTATGAGCATTATATTAAATAAATATTAAATAATAATTAAATAAATATTAACAATCATTAAATAATGTATTATATTAAATAAATTATTATATTATGAGCCTTGGTGGCAAGAATGGCATCCGGCCGTAAAACTACTTCAAAAAAGGGACCAGGGTGCCCGAAAAAGGCCAACCCCTGCTCTGTGGGGAAAAATGGCCTCTAAACGTGGTTCTTCTTCTTCAGGGGCAGACAACTGGAAAGCTTCAACCCTGAGGGAGCCTACACAAATCGAGTAGAGCAAGTGAGAGGTACACGAAGCTCAAAGCAGGGTATGGTGGAGCTCCCAAATTGGTTGAACAAAGTGGCCACGGTACACAAACATTGAAATGTGTAGATGAGCAAGCTTTTAAAATTGCCAGCACTTTCATTGCCTTTATTTAATTAACATTTCCAGTCGTTATTTAATTTTATTTAAGTTGCTTTTCACTTCAAAGAGGAATGCACATGCTGCATTATGTTCGAGTTACTAGCATTACTAGCTTTTAATCTCAACAAACCACCTCTGAATCTTCTGGATCAGGGTTTGAAGGGCCTGTTAAAATAAATTGCTAATTTTAATCAAAAACCTTGCCAGTTTAAAACAGACCTGAGCCTGCTGTCGGGCTGCTGAGCGGCCTCTCGGCTGTAATATCAGAGGAGGTTTTAAACACCCAAAACGAACTCGCCAAAGAATCGGCACACACACCATGACCCAAGTATCGCGACCTTACTGATCTAGCGGTTTCACCCTTGCTGGAGCATCTTCAGAATCGGTATTGACCTGCAAGTCTAGCCAGGCCAAAGACCCATCCCGGTGCTTTGAAGAATATAAAATGGAATGGATGGTTTACAAACTTGATGTGCTTGATGCTCTTTCACCTACCTCATTCTCATCCACCCTCTCTGGAAAAATGTCCACTTCTCCCTTCGTTGACCTCCACACCCCTTCTGACCTCACTGACTACGACAACCACACTCTCTCCTCCTGCCTTGACCAGCTTGCGCCTATAAAAACCAAAACAGTTTCTTTCACCCATTCTGCTCCCTGGTTTACCCCTGAACTCCGCCTGATGAAAACTCGTGCTCGCCAACTTGAAAGACTCCGAAATAAAACAGGTCTCACAATTCACTCCCAAGCCTACAAGGACCACCTACAACACTACAAAGATGCCCTCTCCCGCGCCCGCTCCGCCTACTACTCTCAAATTATCCACTCTGGCTCCGGAAACCCAAAAGCACTCTTCTCTACAATAAACAAACTCCTCAGCCCCCTGAACACCACCACCCAGTCATTCACAGTAGACAACTGCATCTCCTTCCTTTCATTCTTCCAATGCAAAATTGACAACATCTACAACAGCTTAACCACCATCGCACCCGCTCCCCCTCAAACCACCTGCCCCCCCTTATCCTGCCAACCCCCGTCTCAAGTCTCCCCTACTGACCTCTCTGAACTCCTCATAGGAATGAAAACTGCCACCTGCACTCTTGACCCCATCCCCTCCAGCTTTGTCAAGGCCTCCCTTCCTGCTCTCTCTCCACTTATCACTGCAACAATAAAAACTCCCTGTCTACAGGCATCGTCCCACCATCCCTCAAAATTGCTGCTGTTACCCCCATTCTGAAAAAACCTGGACTAAACCCTGACACCCTAAACAACTTCAGACCCATCTCCAACCTACCCTTTCTGTCAAAAGTTTTGGAACGCGCTGTAGCCACTCAACTCAAACATCACCTCTCTGCCAATAACCTGTATGAAACATTCCAATCCGGATTCCGCTCCAACCACAGTACTGAAACTGCTCTCCTCAAAATCACCAACGACCTTCTCCTCTCCTCTGACGCTGGCAACCTCAACATTCTCATCCTCCTCGACCTCAGTGCCACCTTTGACACCATCCTCCTCACCCGACCTGAAACCACCTTTAACATTACCGGCACTGCCCTCTCTTGGATCAAATCATACCTCTCTGACAGACGCCAGTTCATCTCCATCAATAACTGCAAATCCCCCACTGCTCCCCTCCCCCAAGGTGTCCCCCAAGGTTCAGTTCTTGGCCCCCTCCTCTTCATCCTGTACCTGTCCCCCCTTGGTCACTTAATCCGCCGTCATGGTCTCCAATTCCACTGCTTCGCCGATGACATCCAGCTTTTCATATCCAGCTTTTCATCTCCACCAAGTCCATCTCCACCAAGTCCATCTCCACCGCCACCCACTCTATCCTGACAAACTGCATCACTGAAATAAAATCCTGGCTTCAAATCAACGTCCTCAAATTTATCTATGATAAATCTGAAATAATCATCATTGGCCCAAAAACGCTCACCAAATCACCCATAACTTTGCCCTCAACATCGACGGTTTCCTTGTATCCACCTCCCCTCACATCCGGAATCTTGGCATCATCTTTGACCAAACCCTCTCCTTCGACAAATACACTAAACACATCACAAAGACAGCCTTCTTTCACCTGAAAAACATCGCCCGTCTCCGTCCATCCCTCTCCTCCACGGCTGCAGAAACCCTCATCCACGCCTTCATCACCTCCCGTCTGGACTACTGCAACAGCCTCCTCTGTGGTTCACCCTCAATAATCACCAATAAACTCCAATAGATTCAGAACTCCGCTGCCCGTCTACTCACCCATTCCCGGACCCGTGACCACATCACCCCCGTCCTTTACAAGCTTCACTGGCTCCCCATCCCCCAGAGAATCCAGTACAAAATCCTCCTCTTGACCTACAAAGCCCTCCATAACCTGGCCCCATCCTACCTGGCTGACCTCCTCTCCACACACTCCCACCCGCAACCTCCGCTCTGCTGGTACCAACCTCCTGACCCCCCCCCCCCCCCCCCCCCATCCGGACCAAATTCAGATCCTGGGGGGACAGGGCCTTCTCCATCGCTGCTCCCACCCTCTGGAACTCACTACCTCACACCATCAGAGACTCCTCCTCACTCACCACATTCAAAACATCACTCAAGACCCACCTGTTCAACACTGCATTCAACATTTAACCCACAGCATTTAACCCCTGACTATCTCTTCTCCTTCTCCTTCCTTTTGCTTTGATTATTTACTTATTGATTTTTGTCTTTTTGCACTTGTTTTTTTGTACTCTGTCAAAGCGTCTTTGGGCTTCTTGAAAAGCGCTATATAAAATAAATGTATTATTATTATTATTATTATTCATGTCATGCACATGAAGGTATCTGTGGCCCGTTACTCTCGCTAATTAGCCCGTCTCCGGTATTGTAATCACTTCTGGCTGTCTGTCGTGGTGTGTGTGTGTCTGTCTGTCTGTCTGGGCTGTAACTTTTTTCTTTTTTTTTAACCATTTGAGCTATTGTCATATTTTCACCAAAGTTTTACTATGATAATACGGATAAGTCAAATTAATAATTTTGTCAAACGGTCAAAGGTCAGCATCACAAAATCATCAATTTTCATCCAATTGAGCGAAAATTTCAATTTACCATTTCAGTTTTGTCATCAAATTTTCAACAAAGCTTTATTATGAAAATATGTAGAAGGCAAATTAATAATTTGGTCAAAGGTCAGCATCACATAAAATCGTCAATTTTCATCTGATTGACCTGAAATTTTAAAGAATTTGCATATTGGGTCAGAATTGGTTCACCAATCAAAAGCTAGAAGCTGATTATTTTTTAGATCAAAAGCTGAAAGGTCAAGGCTGCATAAAATCATCAACTTTCCTTTTGTATTTTTTGTTAAACTGTTTTCGTTATTTCGAGCATACGGAAGACTAAGACGTCTGAATACAAACGGGCACAGATGGGCTTTGCATTTTCAGATACTTTATAGTTAAAAACTGTTTTCCAACTGGTAACAATATAAAGACCTCTTGAGTTTTTGTTACGTATAATTTGTGGTTAAGTAGTGGGAGTAATTGGTCAGAGCTGCCTTCACGGGCGAGAGATGTGAACAGTGTAAAGTGCACTGCCAATTCTGGACCTTATTGTTGAAAAATGTGTTTTTATTCCTTTTTAATGTTCGTTTCCTCACCAGGCAATACGCCTGTATTAAGGAAATTCCTACGGCCAGAGGTGTGTTCAGCAAAACCCATCTCTTGCCTCAAGACAGCTCTGCGAATTCATTTTCATTTGCCAGTGAAGAGATATGGACCAGCATATCAAGAGGCTAGCCAAATACTGTATACCGTTTGGAACAAAGGTGAGTGAATACGCAAGAACACGATCCGAGAAATACGTCTGAGGAGCCATTGCCGGCTGGTCAAATAGACAGGATGTTCAGACCGATGAACAGAGTGAATACGCAAGAAGGTGAGTGAATACGCAAAGGTGAGTACGGATGAGTGAATACGCAAATATGTGAATACGCATAAATAAGTGAATACGCAAATATATAAGTGAATATATAATACGTGAATATATATTGTGATATATATATTATACTGAATATATATATATATAATTAATAATATAATTATAATATATATATATATAATTATAATTATATAATATTAATAAAATATATTTATATATTAAATTAAATATTAAATATTAAATTAAATTAATTAAATATATTTTAATATATTAAATTAATTAAATATAAAATTATATAATTATTATAATTATATAATATATATATAATTATATAATATATATATATATAATATATATATATATATATTATATATAATTATATATAATATATATATATTATATATAAAATATATATATATAATATAATATAATATATATAAATATATTTTATATATATATATATATATATATATATATATATATATATATATATATATATATATATATATATATATATATATTATATTGAATATAATATAATATATAAAAAGTGAATATACAAATATATAAATAAATATATAATACGCAAATAAATAAGTGAATACGCAAAGGTGAGTGAATACGCAAGAACACGATCCGAGAAATACGTCTGAGGAGCCATTGCCGGCTGGTCAAATTAGTTAGGTCCAAAACTTCAATTCCGTGACCATTTTCTGGCTAGTAAGGTTTGACGATTGATTTGACTTCTATTGACATTTTATAACAAAAATAGCCTCTATGTCCCTCCCAAAAATCCCGGCATTTTTCGCCAGAGGCCCGAATCCAAGATGACCGCCGGCACTATCTTGAAAAATTCAGTTTTTAACCAGAACACCTAGAATCACGTACAAAGACACTTTTTTGGGTAATTTGACCACGAGGATTCCGAATCTGACATTAGTTTGACGTTATGACATTATTTTGACCCAGAAATCCAAGATGGCCACCATCCAGTAGAGCGAAAATGCAACTTTTAAATGGGAGAACATATGATCATGAATTAACACATTATTTTGGCTAAATCTATACTGGCCACGGAATTGAGGTCCTGATTAGTGAATTGCTATTTTCTTGTTTTTTATTTGTCTGTGTGTGTAATGTCATATACTTATTTCTGTCTTTCCAGGGAGTATACGAGCGAATGAGACGGCACTGAGAAGCGCAGTATTCAGAAGATAGCTGTCAAGAGAATGTCCACCGTTCCGTGTGTCCTCCAGTGGCGGGCTTTGCAATGAAGCCACTGATGTCGTTACCTCCACCTCCGTTGAGAGTTGCGAAAATCTCAAGAAAAAAGCCCTGTTATGGAGCGGTCTTGACAAGTTCGGAGACGTTTATGCAACAGTCAATTGGGATAATGGTCCCGGCAGACAATGTGTCCATAAATCATGTAGGCTGACCTTATGAAATGCTAATAAACTGGAGCAGGCCAAGACAAGACAGAAAAAACGAGAAGTCAAGGAATGCCAATCTCAGTCTTCGTCCATGTCTGAGGCTTTCCCCCCGGCTGCTTCTCCACCTGCCAAGCGGCTGCGATCAAGTGTAGAAGGGCTGATACATGAAAAAACAAAATGTGTCTGGTGCTGTAAACCGGAGTCGGCAAAGCACCCAGAATCAAAGCTGTCCCTGATTTCGTATGATAATGCATGAGCAACGTTCAAGAGTCACACGGTGGTCCTCGAAGATCAGAGCATGCGAGACAGAATCAACTGTGTGATCGATTATGCAGCTGATGACCCATATGTGATTGAGATCAGATATCACAACAAATGCTGGTTGAAATATGTGCGTAGTTACCAGAAAATGAGTGAAGATGACAAACTCCCACGCATGCACAATGTCAATCTCCGTGAGGCTCAGACTATCTTCTTTGACCACATCAGAACAGTTATCTTTGAGGAACGTGAGCTAAGGTCACTACAGAGCCTCCTCAAAGACTACAGCTCTATCATATCTCGGTATGGCTTCTCAACATCCAGCATCAAGTCATCCTTTATCAAAGATATCCTGACCCGGGAGTTTGAGGGCAAGATCGGCTTCCACTCCCGCCCTCAGAGAAACCAGAGCGACCTAGTCTATGACACGTCTGGGGTGGGCTGGAGCCTGGAAATTACCAAAAATGGACTCTTATCAGGCATCAATGGCTCTGAGTGCTTCAGAAACTAGAAAAAAAATCCAGTTTAACAAAAAAAAAAGTAAGTCAAAAGCTCAACTCCAAGAAAAATGGTGAACGTTAGAAGATCGGCAATATTTCAATTTCGCGATAACCTTAGCTCAATGGTTTCGCGGAAACTGTATTTTGCCAATAAATCTGTCAAAGGCTAAGAAAATGACAAAATTATGCCCATTAAACCTAAGCTCTATCATATCTCGGTATGGCTTCTCAACATCCAGCATCAAGTCATCCTTTATCAAAGATATCCTGACCCGGGAGTTTGAGGGCAAGATCGGCTTCCACTCCCGCCCTCAGAGAAACCAGAGCGACCTAGTCTATGACACGTCTGGGGGTGGTTCATATGTTGAAGCAGCACTCTCCGCCATTGGTGTTGGCAGTGAACAACTGGTGCACAATGTGGCTAAGTGGCTCAAGGATAATGTCAAGTCAATCAAACCCATCTCATGGCCGCCAAGAGTCGAGGAGCTAGAAGAGGAGGAAGAGGAGGAAGAGCTCTCGCCTCTCATGGTGCAGCTGCTATCTGCTTTGCCGGGGAAGAAGGAGGTAGATCTGTCTCCCAGCACACTCTCTCTCTCACCTCTCTCATCACGCAGTACATTACAAAGCGACCCACCACTACCGCCATCAATGCCACCGTCACCCTTCATGGGATGACTCGCAGCAAGGAGCTTATTGACTCTTACTACAAGCTGGGCATAGGGATCAGCTACCCGAACGTGCTTCTCCTACGTGACCTCTGGACCATGCATGACCTCGAGCGATGTTTGATCTGTCCTGATGAGATCGCTGAGGGAGAACCAAGCATTAGTATCATCATTGACAATGATGACTTTACCAACGACACATTGACAGGAGGGGGTACTGCACACCGCTGTAACTGGATGTTTCTGCAGCGTCTAGAACGTCTTGTACCGGATTATGAGGCTAACATCCAGGATGAGCAAACACGCATCACAGACGCAAAGACTGTGTCACAGGCACTAACTGAGAAGGCATCTGAGATGCAGGTAGTTAAGCCGTATAGGACGATAAAACGTGGGGAGCCTCCCATCCGGCCAAAGCCCACTATGTTCTCATCAAGTACAAAGCATCAGTGCAAGCGGAGCATTTTTCATGCCCTTGCTCGTGTGGACGTGGATGGTGACCGCCCTGATGCAGCTGAGCAGGCTATCCCTTCATACAATGGGTTTTATGCTGGTTTAAATGCGGAGCAAGGGAAGAGCAAGGCTTATTTTCATATGTCCTACAATCAACCGCCAAACTAGTCAGTTGTGAATGACATCATGGACAAGCTTTCTATCATCATTGCCACCAAGCACATGCCTTTCGCCTTCTTAGTGGGAGATCATCCCGTGTACGTCCTCATTACCCTGCTCAAGGCCGAGAACCTAAAGAAATACCATGACATTGTGCCCTTTCTAGGTCCCTTCCATACACAGTGTGTGATGATGAGTGCTATATACAAGCGCTACAACGGGAGTGAGTTAGGAGATGTACTCGTGGCAGCAGGAGTTATTGCCGAGGGCTCCGTTGATCGTGCGCTGAAAGGCAAGCATTACAAAAGGGGGCTGCGTTGCTTGAGGCTTATGTATGAGGCGCTCATGAGTCAGCTGGTGCAGGAGAGGCTCGTGCCCTGCCTGGCTGATGAGACGAGGGAGAACCTCGAGTTTCTGAGAGATACTAGTCTTTCCCAAGAATCCCGTGCTGCTGCTCATGCAGCACTGGAGGAGGATGCTGACCTGGACAGCCTCATCACTAACTTATTCATCCATGTGGAGGCCAGTGACATGGCAGACTACTGGAGGGACTTCCTGTCCATGACAGATGCACTAATGCAGAATGTCCACGCAGTCCATATCTGTAACTGGGACGAGTACGTCAGCTCTCTGCGCGCCATGCTGCCATGGATGGTAGCGTACGACAACAATAGGTACGGGAGGTGGCTATCTGACTTCTGGGCAATGCTGACAAATCTCCCTGCTGATCAGGTCACCTTCCTTCGTACTGACTTCGCTCAGTCCATCACAGGCAACCCCTACTCCAACATGGCCTGGGACATGTGGATCGAATGCACCATGAACAAGGGCAGCAAAATGAAGTCTGGCTGGCTCTCCATCCTCAAGAATGAGAAGCAGCTGCTGGTGCACTCCAGAAATGTGAACAATGTAGCCCAGATCCGGGCGGCTCATAATGCCCTGGCCAACCGAAAAAAAGCCAAGAGGAAGCACATTGAATGTGGCCCAAAACGAATGCGAGAAGATGAGCAGTGCGTGCAGGACCTGGTAGCCTGCATACATGAGTTTGACTCCTTTCCATTCGACCCATCCTCACCCACACTCCGCACCCTACAGTCAGCCATGCCTGCCTCTAATGAGCTCGTTGTGGACTTCAATTCTGCCCATGCTGCAGGGGAGGAAAAGTTGACCAGCTTCTTGCAGGAGCGGATATTCAGTAAGAATACCTCCCTTCATGCACCTGTCCTTCTGAGTAAACGCTTGACATTTGCCAAGATGCCAGACACGGAGAAGCCCAGGGAGGAACTCAAAACGAGAGCTGCTGAAATGGAGCAGAATGCTCTCAAGGCAGTGATCAACCTGGTTGAGGTCAGTCATCTTGTGGACCTCACTGAGTTGCTGGAACATCGTGTTGTTGAGGAGTGTGTGGCTTTATTCAACTCCAACGGAACATACAGGAAGACACAGAAGAGTAAGCTCATCCAGAAACTCTCTCTGCAATCTGTAGATCTGCAGGAACCCTACACCGCTCTCATCGACATGGGCATGATTTGGAGGATGGCAACTCCATCAGCAGAGGATCGACAGACGCAACATGGCACCCCATACAAGTGGTCAGACTATGTCCACAAGGTGTCTTCCATCCTTGCCCGCCATGGTGATGCTGAACGTATCTTCTGTGTGAATGACCCATATGACACACCATACTCTACTAAAGATGACGAGCGAGACCTGCGGGTACAGGGTAAGGCACATATACCCAACACCTACATGAAATTGAATGACCCCTTCCCTTCTGCCCAAGCATTCAAAACACTTCTATGTAGCGTCAGCAACAAGGGGCAGATGCAAAAGCTGATATGCACCTACCTGACAGACCTTGCAGAGAGTGTTGATGCAGAGATTGTCTACTCTGTTGGCTCCCACTGCACCAATTTGTCAACCCAGCAACCAATGGAGAACTACAGCTTTGACCAGTCTGAGGCTGATACTGTCCTCTTTTCTGCTTATGCAGTTCTGCGTGAATCAGGCTACAGTGGCCCTGTTGTCATTGATACCGCTGATACCAATGCCTATGTCGCGGCAGCAGTCATCTCGCAGCAGCTGCCCGGAAAGCTCTGTATCAAGAGGAAGAAGGAGACTATCTTATGTCATGGCCTGGTTAATGATGAGATGGCAGACTGTATTGTGCAGCTGCACTGTATGACAGGCTGTGATGCCAACTCAGGCTTCTATGGCAAGGGTAAGAAGTTGGTGTATGACCGGGTGGCGAAGAGCCCTGTGGCTCGACGGCAGCTCTCGCTGTGTGGAGATAGCCTTGACCTTGAGGAGGAGGTGCTAGAGGAGCTCTTCCAGGTCACACGACATGTCATCTATGGCGACGAAAAGAGTAGCACCATGGCTGAGGCCCGTGCAGCAAAGTGGAAGACACTGAAAAACAAATCATTTATCCGTCTCCCTCCAGATGCAGACAGCCTACGCCAACACTGCCTCCGAGCAAACTACTTGGCATATCTTGTGCGTCATCCCTCCAAGAAACACCACCCCTCGCCACTCGGACATGGCTGGGAGCTGGTGGGTGGTCGCTGTCGCCCTGTCCGCCACACGCAACCTGCTCTCCCGACACATCTACCTGCACCAGGGCCAGCTGAAGAGAGTGAGGAAGATGAGAGCCAGGAGGGGAATGAGGAGCGAGATGATGATGTACAAAGGCGGGGAGATTCATCGGAATCTGACGATTCAGATTCTAGTGAAGCAGAATGCTCCGATTCGGACTAATCATATAATTAAAGGTCATATTGATTAATTACTTCATTTGAAAACTGTTCAACTCACAGCTATTAAAAATAGCTTATTTTGAAGTGTAATGAGTTTACTTGTCATGCAATCATCAATTACTTTACTGCAAGATATCCTTATGGAGGTAGTTTCTTTAACATGTTTAAGTACAAAAGTTGCATTTTCGCTCTACTGGATGGTGGCCATCTTGGGTTTCTGGGTCAAAATAATGTCATAACGTCAAACTAATGTCAGATTCGGAATCCTCGTGGTCAAATTACCCAAAAAAGTGTCTTTGTACGTGATTCTAGGTGTTCTGGTTCAAAACTTAATTTTTCAAGATAGTGCCGGCGGTCATCTTGGATTCGGGCCTCTGGCGAAAAATGCCGGGATTTTGGGGAGGGACATAGAGGCTATTTTTGTTATAAAATGTCAATAGAAGTCAAATCAATCGTCAAACCTTACTAGCCAGAAAATGGTCACGGAATTGAAGTTTTGGACCTAACTAAATAGACAGGAGGTTCAGACCGATGTTGCCACCAAAGCTTATTTGGCGGAGGCTTATTTACCTCCGCCACCAAAGGTGGGTGGAGGTTATGTTTTCAGTGTTCACTCCTGTTTGTCTGTTTCTCTGTCTGATTGTGAACAAAATATCTCAAAAAGTTGTGGATGGATTCGGACGAAATTTGGCAGAGATGTAACAAGGATGAAATGATTCGATTTTGGTGAAGATCCGGATTCGGATCCGGCTACTAGAATTTTTTAAGTGATTCTTCACCATTGGGAGATGGGGCCAAAACGATACATAGCAGGATATCTCAAAAAGTTGTGGACGGATTTGGACGAAACTTGGTGAACAGGTTGGGTGTCTGACAAGGACGATTCGATTCGATTTTGGTACGATCTGAATTTGGATTCGGATATGGGAATTATTTAATTTTTTAAGTGATTCTTCACCAGTGGGAGAAAGGGCCAAAAACGATACATAGCAGGATATCTCAAAAAGCGATGGATGGATTTGGACGAAACTTGGACAGGTTGTGTATGTGACAAGGAAGAATCGATTCAATTTTGGTGAAGATCCGGATCCAAATTTTTTAAAAGTGATTCACCAATCAGTGATATGGCCAACCAGGTGGAGGTATGCTCTCTACTGAGTGCCGTTCTAGTTGAAATGGTCTCGGTGTCTGTCCTAATAGGACTATACTGCACGACGGGAGTGTAGAAGGTCCCGGCCACTCGGAATCTGTAATCTTTTGGCCTGCATACTGTCACTGTAGTTCCATGTACTCATCAATTCCCTAAATGTGGTGAGAGATTTGTCCATCGCGTTGTGGTTACCTGAGGTAACATATTTCTTCCCAGGTGAGCTGGCGAGTTGAAGACCCGGGAGAAAAGAAACGACGACACCTTGCCTTCTGTATTGCTTTCCTCCGAGTCCTTTAAAGACAACAAATGTGGAAGGTTGATATTACAACGGAAATGACACTATCAACGTGTTACTCTCAAAAACACTATCAATCGTCTTTTTGAAGAGGCGTAGCACATTGTGTACCATTGTAACAAAGTGGGGAGCGGAGGAAGATCCAAAAAAACTGGCAGATTTGCGTATGTAATAAATAGATAGAAGATCCTACCGCAGAAACTTCTCGACCTCCAGCACTTCTTCCGTATGATCAACTTCATCCTGGTGCTCTCCCCACGGTGGTTCTTCCTGAATCGACCCTTTCCTGAGTTGCCTCTGTTGTCCGTTTCCAAGACCACCACAAGGCCCCACAATTCGGCCGAAACGCATAAGCTGAGATAACCCAGCCAGGAGTCGTGCCATGGCCGTCACGTATTTAAACCTCTTGTCTTCAACACTTCAGTTCAGTTCATTTGATCAGCCCCAGCCGCAACAGCTCTTCACGTCTTCAGCATCTGAGAAAGTCAATCTTCTTCTTCTTCGTTGTTGTTGTTGTTGTTTCCTCCGAAACCGAGCGCTGAATCTTTTGAAGAATGATTTTAGTACTTTTATTTCTGTTGTTTTGTTTACACTTCTAAACAAACCATAGGACAAACTACTATCATAGAACGCCGCCCAAAAGGTATCCTGAAAAGAAACAAGACTGACGTCGCCGCAAACTGGATTGGCTGTCACGGCTGATTGCTAAAGTCAATGCGCCGCCACCTTGAGACCCCCGTCAGAAGCGACCGCACGTATTGACGTATTGTACGTATCAACGTCACGTGATTATGGCGGCCAATGATCACTTTTTTTTCACCAAAACCAGTGTGGAGCTTCCCATCCAATCAGGTGCAGAGAAGCCAAGGCAGCCAAAGTATCGCGATATGTTTGTATCGTTCAAGGTTCGAATCTCACTCCAGAGTCCAGAGCCATTGGCAAGAGGAACGCATCGTTAATTTTTATGGATAGTTGGCAGGTGACCATTCATTTGCATGACATGACGCATATGACGCATGGTCAGGTAAGACATGACGCATTCAAATGGGTTGTAGATAAGGCTTGGTGGAGGGAGCGTTTCAACTTGCATTGCCCGTCCGTCACCCATGAGCACCGTTTTAACTCAGCACCAATCCAAAGTGCAGACTGGAAGATCTACAGGAGTGCTTTCACTCCTCCAGACATGATGATTAAAATTATTATTATCATTTAAGCCGTTAAGTAATCCTGCAAAGCCTTGGAATCTGGAACTTACGTCACTGTATTATTTATACAGTATATAGTGGCCGTGGGGGTATCGTTCGCGCCACGGCTCGTGAGGACCTGAACAAATTTTCATTTTAAGAAATAAAGAGGAACTGAAGAATAGATGAACAATCAATCTTACTAAATTAATCTCTCAATACAGGAGTGTGTTCAGTCACCAAGTTTATTGTGGAGCACTGGCGAAGTGGCTTAAGCACTCAAGCGAGCACTCCATTCGAAACCGTTGAACGGCCTGCTTAGCAAGCTGCTCGTCTCGAACATGTCATAATATGTTAGTGGGGGGGGGGGGAGTTTAATGGCGATAAACTACCTGTAGTCGTGGCGTACGTCCTGCGGCGATCCGGTTAGAAAACGGAGTAATCCGCGTTTCTTCGTGATCCCGATGAGTCCAATAAGAACGGGGAATCAGAATATCGTCGGTCGATCGTCCCTCCGCTCCAAGGTACCGTAAACGGCCATTTGAGCGGTTTGCAAAGGACGATCTCCCGGAGGACGGAGTCACAATGTCATCGTGACCAAGCCTAAGGACGCACCTCTCGTCCCGGGATCCCGACATACGGAGTTTCCACTTCCAGGATTGGATGTTTACACACCATTTGTGTTTGGAGTCCGACGACCTGTGAGTAGGCGTTTGTAAATTCCGGACCGATCATTTCATAGGTCTACTTGGGTCCAGCGTCAAAAACCTTTAATAGAGTACAACCTTGGGTTTAATATTACTATTAGGTATTACACTATTAGAGCTAGGTTTCTGGAACAATCTACGTTACGGTGATTTACCTGGACACCTAAAAGCATGACTTCACAACAACAACAACAACAACTAGGAAGTGATTTTAATTCCGAGATGGCAGAGCCTGACATGAATCGTGGCCTGGATTTGGAATCTCCGAGTCCTGATGGAGATTCGTCTGGAGAGGGAACACCTGGAACAGGATCGACTCAAGATGCTGTATACGTGTGTGGATTACCTGGAGAGTACTTCCGCAACAAATTATTGCAGGTAATCATTTATTTTCCACGTGTAATGCTATCGTGACGAGTGTTGATCCAAGCTGTATCCTGAGAATACAAATCCATTGCAGTTATTTGTTTATGGGTATTTATATTGGGCGTTTGAGGGGGGATGGAGTTGGGGTAGAGGGGTGTATTTAAAAACTTGCACATACGGTATTAAACTGATTGTGAAGAATGATGACGTGAGAATCAGCAGCGCAATGGGAGATCCCAGAATGACGTCACAGATTGTGCACCTTTGCCACCGAAAGGGGAAAGTGTGTCACAGGGGACATTAAACTGATTAAACCGAACTTGAATCAGCAGCGCAATGGGAGATCCCAGAATGACGTCACCGGGGAGTGTGCATCCTTTGCTACCGAAAGGGGAAAGTGTGTCACAGGGGACATTAAATTGATTAAACCGAACTTGAATCAGCAGCGCAATGGGAGATCCCAGAATGACGTCACAGGGGAGTGTGCATCCTTTTCCACCTAAAGTGGACGAATGTTGTTTTTCACCCCTGTTTGTCTGTTTGTGTGCAGCACATCTCAAAAAGTTATGGCCGAAATTTGAAAGAAGTTGGGTGTGTCACAAGGACAAATTGATTAGATTTTGGTGAAGGTTTGGATACTATCATTTTTAAAATGTTTAATTGATTCTTCAGCATTGATAGATGGGGCCAAAAATGATAATATACAACACAACAACAACATGCATTTTAAAGGCCATTTTCCCTACTAGAGCGGGGGTTAGCCTTGTGGTCCCCATGACAATCTTCTCCATTTTGCCCTATTTTCTGCATCTCTCCTTGTTAACCCCCTTGCCCGCATTTCTTCTTCCACCATCTTTAGCCAAGTCTTTCTCGGTCTTCCCCGTCTTCTACTTCCTTCTACATTCATTTCCATCACTTCTCAACCAGTCACTTTCATCCTTCCTCAACACATGACCAAACCATCTCAACCTGTTCCTCTTCACAGCATCAATCACAGGCTCTATTCCCATCATCTTTCGCAATTCATCATTTGTCTTCCTCTCTCTCAAGGATACTCCGCACATCTGTCGAACCATTCGCATTTCCACCCTTTCCAACCTTCGTTGCTGCTCTACGTTCATTACCCATGTCTCGCTCCCATAAATCATAACACTTCTCACACATGCAGCATACACCTTTCCCTTCAGCTTCAACGACACTCCCCTCATCATCAGCACGCCACTCAATTCCCGAAACTTCTTCCATGCACATCTCACTCGAGCAACCGTTGCCGAGTCTGATCCACCTTCTCCATTCAGCATGTCTCCGAGGTAGCAAAATGTTTTCACACCTTCCAGCTTCACGCCGTCTCCAAAATCCAACTCAACATTTCCTCCATCTGCAGCTCCCTCTGTGCACACCTTACATTTGAATGTAGCTGCCACACTGGTTAATGACCCTCTCAGACCACTACATTTTTGATGAACCCACTCAGCGCACATTGTACACTGAATGGGGTTCACTCCGACACCCTTCCGACACACAGCACAGGGCCACTCCCAGTTCTTTCCACCTCGCCACATGTTTTACCACTTGCCATCACCTTCGTCTTTCCGATATTCACCTTCAGACCTTTTGTCTCCATACATTCCTTCCACGTGTTCATCTTTTCCTTCAGTCCATCCATACTTTCCGCAATCAACACCAGATCATCTGCATACAACAACTCCCACGGTAAACCCTCCTTTACGTTCTGAGCCAGCACCTCCATCACAGCTACAAGTAGTAGTGGACTTAGTACCGACCCCTGATGCACTCCCACCTTCACCTCAAACTCACCACTGTTCCCGTCCTTCGTCCTTACAGCTGTGCGTGCTCTTTTGTACATTGCCATCACTACTCTGATCAACCATTCCTCCACTCCTAACTTCCTCAATGCCCATGTCAATACTTTGCGTGGAACCCGATCGAATGCTTTCTCCAGATCAACAAACCCAAATAGGCCAAAAGCCAAAGCCAAAAATGATAATATTGTTACGGGACCGCGGCGAGGATGTTATTTGCCGAGCGGATGGCCGCCGCGCCCGAACAGTTACCCCGACTAACCCGATTCCTGAACGTTGGCCGAATCGCACCACAGATATTCAATATTGGGAAAAGACAAAGACGAAGGGTGTGAAGAAGAAGAACACCAAAGCAAAAAGGTTGGAAATGCTACTATATTTATTCCTACTATTTACACAATCAAAGAAACCAAGGAGAAGGAAGGATAATAAAATAAAGGCAGAAAGAGGGACGGACCAGAAGGACACAGTGAAACTTAGCTTATCTATGGCAGTCTTACTTAGAACCCTGGACAGAACAAACGAAAGACGGACTCACACGAATTGGGAATTTGCAGGCAGGAAGGATCGGAAGGAGGAATGGCTTGGCGGGGGAGGAAGGTTCAGCGGGGATCGGTCGGGCCGGGAGCGGATAGCCGCCGTCAATACCCGAGCTGGGATCGCCAAACAGCCGCGGTTCCAAACTGCACGGCGAAGCCCCTCCGGTGCACCATGCGCTCTCCAAAGCTGCTCCTTAGAACTCTCTTGCGCTTGGCACTGCACACTCGGCACTTGCCCTACTTGGCACTTCGCACTTCGCCGCTCTGACTCGCTTGCACTTGATCGTCGCACGTATCTCTGCATGTATCTCTTTGGACGTATATCTTAGGACGTATCTCTCTCAGGACGTACCTCTCTTCCTCTCTTGCTTCGCCCTCGTGCGCACTTCCTCCACGGCTTCCGCGCGCGCTCTTTATAACGCCGCGGGTAAATCAAGCCGCCGGCCTCTAGAACACGCCCATCGGTGAGCTCGCCTCGGCCCTGATTGGTCGGCACGGCCCTCTGGCTCCGCCCTTGATGACGATGGGCGGGCACGCCCAGGAGTCGGCAGCTCCTCCCCCTTCTTCTCCGAGCCGACCTCGTGGCGAATGGAGTCGCGGAGGGAACAGTTGGCAATTGTTGGAAGGGGAATGTGAAGGGAATCTACTCTTATTTCACTTGGTGCAATGGAGTATTTAAATTAATGGAAGACACGGCCTTACACTAAAACACATAATAAGGATATAACTACCGAACCGGGATATATGGTGTCCTTCGTGTATGTTTTATGGAATTAACTACGGGAACGCCCTTTGACCTTTATACAACAACAAATGCAGGAAGGAGGGTGACATTTTACAACAATTCATTACACAACAATAATAATGTGGACGAATTGTGACAAAACTAGGTGGATGAGTTGGGTAGATGACAAAAACAAGCAGATTCGATTTTAGTTCAGGTCCGATGTCAGATCCGGCCTATCGTGGATACAAAACGTAAACTGTTCAGCCTGGCGGAGGTGTGTACTCTACCGAGTGTTGATGTTTTGGATTGATCCAAGACTCTTGGGTAAGTGTGGTATAAATCGTACACAGGACAACGACATTGGTTGATCAAGAACTACTCGGACATTAGTAGATGTTGTACAAATATATTGTTGCGGATCTCGAATTACGGCGCTCCCCTTACCGAGGGGGGTTTAATCCCCTCGTCTATTAAGCTGACCATCCGAGTCCTAGAAGATATCACGCTCCTTTGCGGGGTTGAGATTGACCAGGGTGACTGGTCAATGGAGTCCCAGATACCTTCGCCACAAAGCAGGGTGCTACTTCTGCCCGAGCCACGGACAAGATGGAATTTTGCCGAGCGGTTTAGAAATCCGAAGCTCGAGCCGTTAGCAGAAGGACTAACCCGATTCTGAGCGGTTCCTATATCGTGCCACCGATATTCAATTGGGGACAGGACGCAAGCGATCGGATGAGAGGAACCAAAGTAAAGCAAGAACAAATATAATTTATTAATTATGTACAATAACGAAAAGAAAACGAAAGAAGGGGCTATACAAGAAGAAGAAGAAGAAGAAGCAGTGACACAGGGCAGCCTTAAACAGTCTTATTTTATCAAACGCCCCAGACAGAACGAACACACTTACACTCAAAGGGATGGAATGGCAGGAAAGGCAGGAATGCCAGGAAAGAAGGAGAAGGTCCAAGCAGATGGCACAGGCGTCGAGGTCCGCTCCAGGCTCCGCCGCTCCGGGCTTGAGCAAAAACCTGGTGGCAGCTGCGCGTATGGTTTGCACGCGGTCGGACAATGCCAATATATTTCTCGGGGAAACTGGCCTCCTGCTTATGTAATAGGTCGACACCGCGCCTCTCTCCTCTTGCTCGAACCTCTGGTGTCGCCGTCGTGCTCATCTCTTGAAGCAGTCCCTCTCGGCCGCTTTTATTGGGCGTTGCTAGATCAAGCCGCCGGCTCCCAGGACACGCCCAATGGTGAGCTTGCCTTGGCCCTGGTTGGCTCCAAGAGCTTACCGGTCCCGCCCCTCGACGAGACGTTGACAGGGCCACACCTTGTTCTTGGCGCCCAACTTACTCCTCCCCCTTTTTCCTCCAGAGGACCGAGCGCGTGATGGCGTTTGCACGGGTCGTAGAAAAGCACTCTTACTGCCATTGAAGAGATTGGGGCCTATTCTTATTTGATTGATGCAACGTAGATTCAAACTATTGGGAACACAGCCTTAATTACACACATACTAATGAGATATCTATAGAGATCCTAAGGTGTGCTACGTGTTGCTCGTGGCCTAGCTATGGGTGCGATCTTTAACGTTAGACAAATGGGGGTATTTACAGGGGATTATTTATAAGGGAACATTTACAAAAATTTACCAAGTGGAGGGTTCTAAAAACCGCAACACTGCACCCTCATTTCCTCACGGGACATCCCGGCCCGAAAACTTTACTTTAGTGTGACACTCAGGTCTTTTGTAACCCTCTACTATTAACTTCACCCTGAGTGCGACATTTTTAAAACAGTTAAGTATGTCCCGCCTGCTACGTTGCATTATATCTAACTGAATCACATCCACAGACTAACCGAATTGCGGAATTAGTTTTCAAACTAAACATATACGGTGGGGAGCATGTTATTTACAAAGACTATTTGGTATTTACAATGTGAACCCAGGACCTGTCATTTTGGGAGACAAAAGCAGAACTTTTGAGAAGAGGAAGAGCATGCACTGCACTGCACCGATACACCATACCCATAGGCCCGGGGATGCACAATTGATATTGCGTGGCACCCCCGAGCAGGAAAGCACCAATCAGCACCAAAAGCACCATAAAGCACCAAAAACACAAAAAGCACCATCCAGTGCCCAATCATACATTGCAATAAAAACAAACTGATGACTCTTTTCCGCTCTGCTCCTGCTCTGCTGGGCCGATGTTTCTTGATGTCTTGCTCTTGATGTTATGTGCTTGCGGCCTATTTGATGGTAATAAACACAAGCACAAAGCGCGTCCGCTGTTCTTAATTATGGCCAGCAGGGGCCAACTAAAGGTGGTCCGCCTGCTTGGCTTAAGTGCCACCTCACTGTGGTCCGCAAGCAAAGATTTTCTCTGGCCACAATGGCTGGTTCCAGCAGAGGGGTCAGGCCCCAACCCATGCGGTCCATGTGTGTGGTGCTTGGCCACAGAACCGTGGTCCATATGGCGGTGCTAGGCTGCAAGACGTGCGGTCCATATGTGGTGTACCGGCCCAGGCAGGCAGGCAGCGGCGGTTCGGGCACACAACTGCGGCTACCTGCGCACTCCCCCCGTGCCCAAAAGAAACAAGCCGTGAGTGGCGAAGGAAAGACAAAGCAAGCATCGGGGCAAGGTCGCAAGGGTACACATCATACAAGGTAATGCAGACAGGAAGGGCACTGGAGAGCGAGCGGAGAAAGCTCGTCCCTAGCGTACGTTCCCCCCCTGTCGCCTATCCTACCCTTGCCCTTACCCCGTATTTACAAAATCTACACATTTACAAATCCGTCGCTACTGTCTCGTCTTCCCCATATCTCCCCTAATCCAAATTGGTTCCCAATCCCTCTAAACCAAATTTGCCACCAATCAATTCATCATCAATCCCTCCTAAGGAGGAAGAGATGGAATAAAAAAAAGCACAATGTCACCCCCACGTCATGATGCGTCTTACATCCAAACATTGCAAAAATCACATGGTGTGGAGTCTCATCACCTCAGTGAGTGGATGCATATAGTGCGAAGGGATTTTTAATCCTAACTACTTTCTAAATGACTTTAATACACTTTACACTACCCGGGTACTTTCCCTGCTAAACCATTGGCCATTTTACACTATGTGGTTCTAAGAACCGAACTCCCATTGAACATACTGTGGTGCTCTCCAATTTGGGGTCTCACTCCCCCGATTCTACTCCCTGTGCCCTCGCACAATTTCCGGGCTGGGTCGTGTGGCGCTCCCAGCAGGTCCGCTCACCTGCACACCGCCGCCACAGCAGTTGTCTCCCGAGATTACCTGCTCCTTACCCTAACCTACCTGGGGAAGGCCCTCTGGCGCTCTCACCCCCTACCGCCCTCTTTGGCATCGGGCTACCCGGGTCCGTCCTCCGGATCCTCGGGCCCCATTGAACTCTACTGGCTCACAGAGCCTACCTGCGGCCTCACCTGGCCGACAGACTAACAGTGGCGGAGTGCTCAACCAATCACACTCACTAACAGGCCACACGCCCAGCCAATTTACTCTACTAATGCACCCAACACAACACTCCTGTGCAACTACCCGCACCACAGCTGCCAATATCCAACCACAATTTACCTACTCTCTCTACCTACTTTTAAACTACCCAACCCGGGTACTCGTGAAGGGGTTCATTCTTCCCCATCCACTCCTTTCGCACCAACCACTCCACTCCACATATTCCACACTACTCACTCCACACCATCCATTCCATGCTCCATTCACTCCAGACCATTCATTTCATCCAACCATTCTCCATACACCTGTGCTTCACCTGCACTTGCACACTCACCTGGTGCTCACACACACCTGGTGGCACTTGCACCCTCCTTTCCTCCCAGGCTTCTTCATTCACTACAATGCCATTCACCCACACTCACAATACTCTGCTCAATACTCTTTCTACACACACACACAGCATCATCTGATCTAACTACTCCCTTCGGAAACTCATGCTCCCCGTCTTCCCTTATACTAAGCGCTCCCACGTCGTTATAATCCATCTACCCTATTCTACGTCCCCTCCTACCTGTACCATGTTACTACTTAAATCTTGTCACCTATGGTCATCTTTCTAAATTCTATCATTTTATCCTAACCTTCCCAGGCTAGGTTTTCACCGCCATAACCCCATAAACTATTGCTCATGTGCCCGGGATGTGATGTGAGGGATGGTAAATCTACCATCCCTCTACACCATATACCATTTGCCATCAATTCCCAATCACACTATCACTATCGCCATCAGTCCACTTCACTCAGAGCCTCTCGGTACGTCGTTACATCATTAAAGCTCGGCTTCGCAAAGCCGAGCAATGAATAAGGGTGGTTTGTCGCCTGTGGGTTGGATGCGTCCGGCATTCGATTCAGGGGAGGAGGTTTCGTCGGGCCAAGGCTCAAGGCACCATCCCTACGCAGGGCCTTTCGCTCCCATGCGCGATGGCCCAGCCTTGCCCGGGTGGAACGCCGCCACCACAAGGGGGCACCGTTCCGACCCCTCCTACCTCTCGAACCGGGCCGATCGCTTTGCCAACAAAGCGCGGCACCGACCGTACAGGGCGGGGCCTGGCCCGAATCGTGCACGGCGCTCCGAAGAGGAGCGACGCGACACCGATCCCCACCGGCTCCCGCAGCACACACCACCCGGCACGGACCGGGAGCTCGCTTCGGCTAAACGTCGGTCTGAACGCTGTCCTGGTTAACGTCGATGCTCCCCGTACATCCTCACACCACTCGTTCCGTTCTTTGCTCATACATCCCATACACTCCGTCAATTCCACCACCTCACTCTCTGTTGCACAACACTCGTTTTTTGCACACTCCATAACATACCTTGGCGCACACTCGTCGTTCGCACACTTCTCGCATGCACTCTCCCCCACCATGCACTCCGCAACCACCACGGGCGTGCACTCCTCCGTTACATCCCCTGTAACACTCCCCATCACGCGCTCCACCACCAACTCAGGTGTGCCTCCCCGCACACGCTCAACCATTCCAAGTGTGCATCCTCGCACCCGCTCCTCATCCATCTCACTCTCCGTATCACTCGTCGTTCCACTTCCACACTCCGATGTGCATTCACTCTCGCACTCGGTATCACTCCCATACTCTGTCGTGCATTCTCCCTCGCACCCGGTATCGCACTCGCGCTCCGACGCCATTCGTACACACGCGCCATTGCCATTCATAACGCGCACCACGGACCTTTTACGAGCGCCCGGGTTACGCCTGCATCCCAAGCGCGCGAAATTTCTTTTTGCACCAAACACAGCCCGACTCACCTGGGCGCTTCCTCTTCTTCACTCCAACACCACCTGCAAATCTTTATTCGGGTTAGGAAGTACAGCATCACGATGTGGACACGGACTTTGCACAATTTCCATCTTTTCCTCCCGCGAGTGGTTTTCTAAGTCCGGCGTCTGCTTAATCCCAATTTCCACTATTGGTTCGGTTTTAACTCCTTTGTTCAGCTCGACGACCGCGGGCGCTAATAAAATTTTCTCTACTTCGGCGGTCGCTGGCTTCCCCATACCCCGGGTCGCGATTTCTATACCCGTCATTTTAACTGCGCTCTGTTCTACCTCGACTGTCGGCGCCCATAAAATTTCGTCTTCCAATTCAACCTTCCCCGGCGCTCCCGACATTTTTTTATCCAATTTGACGGTCGTCGGCTTTTCTACATCCCGCGTCTCGTCCCTTATAGCCCTGGTCAACTTGGCTACCCTTTGCTCAAACTCACTCTCTGCGCGCTCCTCAAGTCGCGCTACCTCGTCGCGTACCACCGCGACCTTTTCGCCCGACTTGCGCCTCATGTCCTCCATCATTTTTTTTATTATCCCTTCTTGCCTCTGCTATTCGTTTTTCCACTTCAAACCTGGATTCCTCCCTCAATTTTTCCAGATCACACCCGGATTCGTCTGACATGGCGTCCCTTTTCCAATTATTCATTGACTCTTCCATAGAGGCCCTCATTTGTGCCAGAAAATGGACCCAGTCCATTGGCACTGCGGGCTCGACTGCCGCGGCCATGTGCGAGGCGCCGCCACCCTGCGCTGCCGCGACCATGTGCGAGGCGCCGCCATCTTGTGTGCCTGCAACCCCCACTGTTACACCTTCTTCAACCCCCTCTTCCATTACTCCCACTGCCTCCCTGGGGTCCTGGGTTGACTCTAACCCCTCTTCTATCTCCCCCACCGGCATCCAATCGCCTTGATTATCCATGGCACGATATAAATTTGGTTGTTAAATACTAAATTTCGGCCGCCCGTAATTTTGACCAAATTTTTAAGATGGATTAAAAAATTTGGTTCGGGTCCAATCCCACTCCCCGACACCAATTGTTACGGATCTCGAATTACGGCGCTCCCCTTACCGAGGGGGGTTTAATCCCCTCGTCTATTAAGCTGGCCGTCCGAGTCCTTGAAGATATCGCGCTCCTTTGCGGGGTTGAGATTGACCAGGGTGACTGGTCAATGGAGTCCCAGATACCTTCGCCAACCTCACCGCAAAGCAGGGCGCTACTTCTGCCTGAGCCACGGACAAGATGGAATTTTGCCGAGCGGTTTAGCAATCCGAAGCTCGAGCCGTTAGCAGAAAGACGAACCCGATTCTGAGCGGTTCCTATATCATGCCACCGATATTCAATTGGGGACAGGACGCAAGCGATCGGATGAGAGGAACCAAAGTAAAGCAAGAACAAATATAATTTATTAATTATGTACAATAACGAAGAGGAAACGAAAGAAGGGGCTATACAAGAAGAAGCAGTGACACAGGGCAGCCTTAAACAGTCTTATTTAATCAAACGCCCCAGACAGAACGAACACATACACTCAAAGGGATGGAATGGCAGGAATGCAGGAAAGGAGGAGAAGGTCCAAGCAGATGGCACAGGCGTCTAGGTCCCCTCCAGGTCGCGCTCCGGTCCACGCTCCAGGCTTAAGCAAAAACCCGGCGGCAGCTGCGCGTATGGTTTGCACGCGGTCGGACAATGCCAATATATTTCTCGGGGAAACTGGCCTCCTGCTTATGTAATAGGTCGACACCACGCTTCTCTCCTCTTGCTCGAACCTCTGGTGTCGCCGTCGTGCTCATCTCTTGAAGCAGTCCCTCTCGGCCGCTTTTATTGGGCGTTGTTAGATCAAGCCGCCGGCTCCCAGGACACGCCCAATGGTGAGCTTGCCTCGGCCCTGCTTGGCTCCAAGAGCTTACCGGTCCCGCCCCTCGACAAGACGTTGACAGGGCCACGCCTTGTTCTTGGCGGCCAACTTACTCCTCCCCCTTTTTCCTTCAGAGGACCGAGCGCGTGATGGCGTTTGCACGGGTCGTAGAAAAGCACTCTTACTGCCATTGAAGAGATTGGGGCCTATTCTTATTTGATTGATGCAACGTAGATTCAAACTATTGGGAACACAGCCTTAATTACACACATACTAATGAGATATCTATAGAGATCCTAAGGTGTGCTACGTGTTGCTCGTGGCCTAGCTATGGGTGCGATCTTTAACGTTAGACAAATGGGGGTATTTACAGGGGATTATTTATAAGGGAACATTTACAAAAATTTACCAAGTGGAGGGTTCTAAAAACCGCAACAATATTTCGTGTTTATGGGAATGCTCGAGATCGGAAATGCCACCACACACAAGGTCATTCAACGTTTTCTTTCCACACGCCTCTGTCTTTCCAGCTATTTTATTGTCTTTTACTTCAGGAATGCTTTCTTCTTTTTTTTCTTTAACAGTAACAATCAATTATTCAGGTGTTCTTGTGGAGTTGGCTGGGGGTGGGGGGGGCGGAGGGCGGATGTTTTGGCCCAAGTCTTTCACGATCCAGCTGGCCAGGCCTGACTTTCGATTAATTAGTTGGGGCAGGAATTTGTATCTTGTTCATGGTGCCGATGATCCATGGGCAGGAGAAAAGAGGAATGAAGGAGTGAAGGTGAGCAGAGAGTGTTGATTTTGGCAGTTTAACCATAAGAGGGTTGCAGGCAGATATTGTGCGACCTGTAGGAATATGTGGGGGACAGAGCCCAGAGAGAGCTGGATGAGCAAGGCCGGAGAGGAGTCGGAAGAAGACAGAAAGACCACCAACCTGCCTGCGGTGAGTAAGTGAAAGGCCCTCGGAGGTAGCTTCATCGCGGGAGATTCCAATGATTCTGAACGCTTTGGTTTCAATAGCGTGAAGACGAGCTACGTGTGAGGCAGGAGCACCAGCCCAGAGGGGGGAACAGTATTCCATTGAACTGCGGATGAAAGCCTTATATGTGGTGAGGAGCTCAGGTGTGCCAAGGAAGGACTTCGCGGATGGAGGATGCCCAGTCGGCCACTGGCTTTGGAGGCCAGATTTGAAAGGTGGTTTTCCCAGGAAAGATCATGGCAGATAGTGAGACCCAAAAGCTTGAGTGACAGAACTTCTTGGAGAGGATTATTCAGAAAGTGGATGGGAGGGTTGTCCAGTCGGTCTTTTCGGAGAGACATCGTAAGAGTGTGAGATTTGTCAGGATTGAAAGACATGTTCCACTTGTTTGCCCAGTCTGTGATTTTGTCCAGGTCTGCAGAGAGTGAGGAGGCTGCAGACTGCCGATCTGAGGGATGAGGAATGGAGCGGCCTCGAGTGGAGTCATCAGCAAAGAGATAGAGAGGATTTTCAAGAGAGTCGGAGAGATCATTGATGAAGACCAGAAAAAGCACAGGGCCCAGAACACTGCCTTGGGGAACTCCAGCCTGAACAGGAAGAGGAGATGAGAGTAACCCATTCAGGGCCACTCGTTGACTACGACTAGAGAGGAAGTCCGCCAGCCATGCGTGGAGATTTCCATGGATACCAAAGGAGTAGAGCTTGGTGAGCAGAGCGGGGTGCCAGACGGTATCGAAGGCACGTGATATGTCAAGGGAGACAGCTCTAATTTCCTGTTTGGCATTGAGGACTTCCATCCATTTTTGAGACAGCAGAAGCAGCATGTCCAGAACAGAGTGACCAGGTCAGAAACCAAATTGATGATCAGAGATCAAGCCATTGGAGAAGAGGAAAGATTTCATATCCGAAGCAATGATGGATTCCATGACTTTGCTGATAATTGGGAGAAGGCTGATTGATCTGTAGTTGCTAGGATCTGTTTTTGCACCTTTTTTGTGTAAAGCGGTGATGTTGGCTGATTTCCAAGCAGATGGCAGATGACCTTGAGCAAAAGAGAGGGTGAAGAGAACAGAGAGAGGGAGTGAAAGAGCGGAAGAACATCATTTTAGGACCTGTGGGCTGATGCCGTCAGGTCCAGTTGCAGAATCAGAGTCGAGGGTTGACAGAAACTTTTCCACTTTGTCAGGAGGAAAGGACACGGAGTCCAGGAGCAGCTGGGTACGACTGGGTACGGTGGGTACAGAGAGGGATGGGTTTGGGACACAAGATTTAGAGGCAAACACAGAGTTGAGGCATTCACCTTTTTCACGTGCGGAGTCAGCTGTGTAGCCATTTGAGGTGAGGGAGGGGATGGAGTGGGAACAAACACCAGAAACAGATTTGACCAGACGCCACCAGGATTTGGAAGAGGGAGACAGATAGGAGAGTTCGGTCTTGAGAACGGAGAGATATTTTTTCCTGGCTCTCCTGAGGGTGGAGACACACTTGTTTCGGGCTTTGTGAAAAGAAATGAGATTTCCTTCCGTTGGATTAGCTTTCCAGGAGACGAAGGCAAGTTGTTTCTGGGCAACAGCTTCACCACAAGATGCCGTGTACCATGGATGGGAGGAAGGGTATGGCAACTGAAGACGAGATGGGATAAATCTGTGCATGAGAGAGAGCAATTTACTTTGGAAGAATTCCCAGGATGAGTTGATGTCAGAGGCAGTAGAGATGGGAGACCAGCCCAGATGATTGATGGCTGCTTGAAGACCGTGCCAGTTGGCCTGAGTGAAATGCCAGACTCGTCGACGCTGAGGAGGCTCCCTGAGAATGGTCAGAGAGATGTCCACTTTAACCAGCACATGATCAGATCAGCCGATTGGAGCAGAAGAAGAGCAGCAGACATTTTCAGGGAAGTTAGTCATAACCAAGTCCAGAAGAGAAGATGCTCCGTTGACTGAGATCCGGGTCGGGAAATTGACAGATTGTGTCAGTTCCAGTGAGTCACAGAAGTCCTTTGCTGAGGAGCCATGGCTGGTGAGAGAGGTACCCACACCTAGCCAACTGGCATGGTGACATTTGAAATCACCACATATGAGGAAGAGAGAGTTTGGATGAGTAGATAGTTGGTCCATATTATCAGACAGCGAGATGTAGATGCAGTCATCACTGTTTGGTGGACGGTACAACACACATATGAACAAGAGGTGGGAGCGAAGGGGAAGCCGTAGCCAGAGGTATTCCTGGGGGTGAGGTGGAGAGAGGGCAGTGCAGGGCGAATGAGAAAGAGAGTTTTTGATAAAGATAGCAACCCCACCTCCAGGACGAGGCTCAGGTCTATCATACCGGAGGAGGGAGTAACCCGGGAGAGATACTAAGGAATGAGAGACATCATGAAGGAGGAAAGTTTCTGTTAAGCAGATCACGTCTGGTTTGTCAGAAGCAACCTGTATGGAGAGATCAGTTAAGTTTGAACGAAGGCCCCGGATGTTTGAGGTCCATACCGTTAATGAAGAGGAAGGGGGAGCATCGGATACAGAACAGGGGGGGGGGGGGAGAGGGGTAGGGTAAGATGTAGAAGAGGAAGAGGAGGAGGAAGAGGTAGGGAGAGCTGTTGGAGGTGTGTCAGAGATTTCAGAATAGCTCGGAGAAAGGGAAGGATGGGGCGGACAAAAGGTTTGATGGTGATTGGGTGAGGCACAGTGAGGTGTTATTTGAGGAGGGGGAAGAGCGAGGCAGAATGTTGGGGGAGATGGAGGTGAGAGTTGGAAGGGGGAAGAAGCGGGGAGGATGCTTTGAGGAGGAGGGGTGAGAGGGGGGAAATGGAGAAGAAATGAGGGTGGGGAGATTTGAAGGGAAGGGGCGAGAGGGAGTTTATGAGGGGAGAGGTTAGGGGGGAAGGGACAAGGGGAGGGATTTGAAAGGGATGGGAGATGGGGGAGATTTGGAGGGGAAGGGTGTGGGGGGGAGTTTAGGAGGGAAGGGCTTCGACGAGTCTGGCAACTGGCATGGTGAGTTTCAGCGTCGAAATCTTTCAGCGTCGACGAGTCTGGCATTTCACTCAGGCCAACTGGCACGGTCTTCAAGCAGCCATAAATCATCTGGACTGGTCTCCCATCTCTACCACCTCTGACATCAACTCATCCTGGGAATTCTTCCAAAGTAAATTGCTCTCTCTCATGCACAGATTTATCCCATCTCGTCTTCAGTTGTCATACCCTTCCTCCCGTCCATGGTACACGGAAACTTGAGGTGAGGCTGTTGCCCAGAAACAACTTGCCTTCGTCTCCTGGAAAGCAAATCCAACGGAAGGAAATCTCATTTCCTTTCACAAAGCCCGAAACAAGTGTGTGTCCACCCTCAGGAGAGCCAGGAAACAACATCTCTCCGTTCTCAAGACCGAATTCTCTTATCTGTCTCCCTCTTCCAAATCCTGGTGGCGTCTGGTCAAATCTGTTTCTGGTGTTTGTTCCCCCTCCATCCCCTCCCTTACCTCAAACGGCTACACAGCTGACTCCGCACGTGAAAAAGCTGAATGCCTCAACTCTGTGTTTGCCTCTAAATCTTGTGTCCCAAACCCATCCCTCTCTGTACCCACCGTACCCAGTCTTACCCAGCTGGTCCTGGACTCCGTGTCCTTTCCTCCTGACAAGGTGGAAAAGTTTCTGTCAACCCTCGACTCTGATTCTGCAACTGGACCTGACTGCATCAGCCCACGGGTCCTAAAATCCTGTTCTGCCGCTCTTTCACTCCCTCTCTCTGTTCTCTTCACCCTCTCTTTTGCTCAAGGTCAACTTCCATCTGCTTGGAAATCAGCCAACATCACCGCTTTGCACAAAAAAGGTGCAAAAACAGATCCTAGCAACTACAGACCAATCAGCCTTCTCTCAATTATCAGCAAAGTCATGGAATCCATCATTGCTTTGGATATGAAATCTTTCCTCTTCTCCAATGGCTTGATCTCTGATCATCAATTTGGTTTCAGACCAGGTCACTCTACTCTGGACATGCTGCTTCTGTTGTCTCAACAATGGATGGAGGTCCTCAATGCCAAACAGGAAATTAGAGCTATCTCCCTCGACATATCACGTGCCTTCGATACGGTCTGGCACCCCGCTCTGCTCACCAAACTCTCCTCCTTTGGTATCCATGGAAATCTCCACGCATGGCTGGCGGACTTCCTCTCTCGTCGTAGTCAATGTGTGGCCCTGTATGGGTTTCTCTCATCTCCTCTTCCTGTTCAGGCTGGAGTTCCCCAAGGCAGTGTTCTGGGCCCTGTGCTTTTTCTGGTCTTCATCAATGATCTCTCTGACTCTCTTGAAAATCCTCTCTATCTCTTTGCTGATGACTCCACTCTCTGCCGCTCCATTCCTCATCCCTCAGATCGGCAGTCTGCAGCCTCCTCACTCTCTGCAGACCTGGACAAAATCAGACTGGGCAAACAAGTGGAACATGTCTTTCAATCCTGACAAATCTCACACTCTTACGATGTCTCTCCGAAAAGACCGACTGGACAACCCTCCCATCTACTTTCTGAATAATCCTCTCCAAGAAGTTCTGTCACTCAAGCTTTTGGGTCTCACTATCTGCCATGATCTTTCCTGGGAAAACCACATTTCCTAGCTGGCCTCCAAAGCCAGTCGCCGACTGGGCATCCTCCGTCGTGCGAAGTCCTTCCTTGGCACACCTGAGCTCCTCACCACATACAAGGCTTTCATCCGCAGCTCAATGGAATACTGCTCTCCTCTCTGGGCTGGTGCTCCTGCCTCACACCTAGCTCGTCTTCACGCTGTGGAAACCAAAGCGTTCAGAATCATTGGAATCTCCCGCGATGACGCTATCTCCGAGGGCCTTTCACTTACTCACCGCAGGCAGGTTGGTGGTCTTTCCGTCTTCTACCGACTCCTCTCCGGCCTTGCTCCCCCAGCTCTCTGGGCTCTGTCCCCCAAATATTCCTGCAGGTCGCACAAGATCTGCCTGCAACCCTCTTATGGTTAAACTGCCAAAATCAACACTCTCTGCTCACCTCACTCCTTCATTCCTCTTTTCTCCCGCCTCTGGAACAAACTCCCTCACTCTCTTCAATCCCACTCCTCCCTCCAGGTCTTTAAAACGGCTGTTCACCACCATTTCTTGTCTTCCCCAATCCAAAACCTTGATCTTTTCTACCCCCGCTAATTTCACCCCAAATCCACTTTTTTGAGGTGACTTTTGTCTTCTTTCCTGGAAGTCCTTGGTGTCCTTGCGTTTTATACCTATCCTGCCTCCCCCCAGGCCCTCTGCCTCCCACACATCTCCCGATGTCCCTGCCCTCAAATGTTGTGTTTGTGTGCTTCCTCCCCTTCTCTCCCCATCTTGTCGACCGCTCCCATTTTTATCCACTTTGTTTACTTGTTTACTTGTTTGTTTGATTTGTTTGTTTGATAAATGTTAGCTCTTTCACAAGCCTCGACTCTGTATCCAAAAAAAAAAAAAAAAAAAAAAAAAGGGCAAGGGGGGAGATTTGAAAGGGATGGGTGATGGGGAGGATTTGGAGGGGACGGGCAAGGGGAAAGATTTGAAAGGGATGGGTGATGGGGAAGATTTGGAGGGGAGGGGTGATGGGGAATATTTGGAGGGGAGGGGTGATTGGGAGGATTTGGATGGGAGGGGTGAGATTGGATTTTGGAAAGTGTACGATTAATGGGAAATGAACATTTATTGCAAAATGAGTTTCATGTGACCGAGTCAAAAATAAGTTTATGGACGCTGGAGGGGGGGGGGGGGGGGGGGTGAAGCAGGAGAGTTTAGGGAATGTATGAAAGAGGCACTGTAAGAGATGGAATTTTTTTTTGGAATGAATAGATTTGGTGAGAAAGTCGAAAGCAACCTTTTAAAGAAGAAAAAGGTGTTTAATATACGACAGAATACAGTACTTCAGGGGAAAGTTTAAACATTTTAAAGTTTAACAGTGAAAACTATCTGGGGAAATGTGGGTGAAACACGAAGAACGAACGAAAGAACGAATAAGAACAACGAATAAACGAATAAGAACAACGAATAAACGAATAAGAACAACGAATAAGAACAGAGAAGATGAACAGAGAAGATGAAGAATATGATCATAATCAATCCTACTACACATCATGTGAGATACACACAACCTGATGGTGAAATTTGTTGCTTTCACCCACTCGAGGAGTTAATTCGCTTGTTGAAATGTTTTAAATCTTCACTTAAAAAAATCTTCCTGGTTGTGTAATGTGGAATTGATTCCAAACCGATGTACCAAGGACACCTGTCCGCATTACCACACCAAAACACACACACATGAATGCTAGACCTCTGTGTCTTTATTATTATTTATTTATTACTAGCCGAAAGCACCCGGCATTGCCCGGGTTCTTTTTGAAGGAATTTACTACTATAATTCAGCTTTTACTCGCGGCCATAGAAGATTGACTACTATAATTCAGCTCAGCTTTTAATTGCGAAATGGGCCCAGCCCGTCCTAGGTGGGCCTCGACCGGCCTCGCCACCTAGCCTATAACCTTCCCGGGGCCCATCCCAACATTTTTAGTTCTTTTTGAATGAATGTACTACCATAATTCAGCTTTTACTCACGGCCGTAGAAGATTGACTACTATAATTCAGTTCAGCTTTTAATTGCGAAATGGGCCCAGCCTGGCCGAAGCGGCCTCGAGCCGTCTCGCCACCTAGCCTAAAACCTTCCTGGAGCCTGTCCCGACATTTTTTGTATTAGAGGTTTCCTCCTATCTTTCACCGTTCAGGAGATTAACTTGCGCAGACAAACAAACAAACAAACAAACAAAAACTTTCTTTTATATATTGATGTAACCTTTGAATTTTACACTGTTTTGGTGCAATCATTGTTGATGGTACATCTCAGACATGTTTTGGTTTTGCTTTGTGTTTTGCAGACAAAATTCGAGTTGCTTGTGATTTCCATCGATCCAGAAGCTACTTTGTTCCTTCTGCCCGGTTTTCGACGTATCCGCGTAGCATGTTCAAGTCTGAATGCCGCACGTGAGATCCGTTCACGTCTCCACGGCACGAAGCTCTCTGGGTCCACGTTGCGTATCTACCATGCCAATGTAAGTCGTCCGAAACGGGAGCATTTTGGATCCCGTGACCACAGCATGGAACAACATTTCGGGTTTTTAAAATGTGATGCTATTATATGTCAGACAGGCGTTGAGGGATGCTCGAAGAACTAGTTAGTAAACGATCAGGAAAAGCACGTGCCAATAAAGCACAAGTGGCACAAATTTCACTGGTCAATGAGTAAAGGTAATTAAAAGGATAGCTACGTTAGCGTCTCGTTAAGAGAAATGGTCTTCGAGATAAGTTTGGAAAAAATAACGGCAAAAAAACAACGGTTGTTATATATTTTGCATCATTGTTGCAGTGAAAGGCAGGAGGCTGAATCAACTTCATTGGCACCTTCCTGTTTCGATTATTGATACAGACGTAAGTGATCAAAGAGCTATAACATCAGAGGGCACCCTGGTTGTTCGCTGGTGTTTACCCAAAGAAACGTCGCACAGTTTAGTTATTTATGACATTGCATGTCTGGTGATTCACTGTGAAGCAAATTGCTTGTTTTGTTTTTACCACAAATAGCAAGCAGAGAACACAGTATGGGCCTTGTCGTTCATGGTTATGCGGTCCATGCTTATTAGTCACCTACTGGTTTAACCAGAGGAGACTATAGACTTGCTCTCCATCTGTCTGTCCGTCTGTCCCACCTGTGATTTTTCAGACTTTCCCCTATACCCTTTAACATATTCAATTTTCTCTATACCCTCAGAGGGTAGCTTCGTGCCGCTGGCTGCTCAGCCAGATGCACGCGCCAAGTGTCTGACCTCTCGTACTGAGTGGGGTTGTTGTCCTGGTGACAAAACCATCAGTAGACCTCAACGTTCTGGTGATTACATCCATTGTTCTACCTGTCTATTGCTCTCCAAAAACTAGTCTTCTGCCAGACCAGTTCTTCATTCCATACTGTACAATGATCATGTGACAGTAGTCTTGGAGCTGCCAACTGCAGAATAAATTTGGTTTTGCTTTAAATACTGTTTTATGGCACAACGATGCAACAATAACAACAACTTATGAGACAAACAATGAAGTGAGTAAATCATGCACTCTGTGTCTTTTACACATGAGAAGGTCCTTTCAACCCTCTACTCTCACGCCGCTGCTGGACTGGATGGCATCAGCTCACGTGTCCTAAAAACCTGCTCTGCTGCTTTTGCACTTCCTCTTTCTCCCCTTTCACCCTGTTATTTGTGCTCTGTCATCTTCATCTGCTTGGAAATCAGCCAACATCACCGCATCACATAAAAAGGTGCAAAAAATGATCCCCTTAACTACAAACTTATCAGCTTACTTCCAATCATCATCAAGGTGATGAAATCCATCATCGTAGTTGATGTGAAATACTTCCCTTTACTCCAACAACCTCATCGCATATCACCAATTTGAATTCAGACCAGGTCACTCCACCTTGGATATGCTGCTTCAACTCACCCAACAATGCATAGAGGCCCTCAATGTCAGACATGTCTCTCTGGGCCGTCTCTCTGGACATAGTCGTGGCCAAAAATATTGGCACCCTTGCACTTTTTTTCAAATAACACAATTTTCTCTAAAACGAAATTGAAATTGACAAAAGTATTTGGTCTCCACAGTTCTTTATTTCACTGTTAACATTACAGAACCTTTGTTTTTGATTCAGAACTTAATATATCCTTTTAAATCAGAAAAGAAAAAGAAACGGTAGTGACAAAATTATTGACGCCCCAGACTTAATATTTGGTAGCACGGCCTTTGGACAAAATAACTGCAGTCAAGCGCTTCCTGTAGCCATGAATGAGCTTCCTACACCACTCTACTGGCAGTTTGGCCCACTATTCTTGTTCAAACTGCTCCAGTTTTCCCAGATTTGAAGGGTGCCTTCTCCCAACTGCTGTTTTCAGATCTCCCCACATGTGTTCAATGGGATTTAGATCTGGACTCATTGCTGGCCACTTCAGAACAGTCCAGCGTTTTATCTTGAACCATTCCTGGGTGCTTTTTGAAGTGTGTTTGGGGTCATTGTCCTGCTGCAAGACCCATGACCTTTGACGGAGACCCAGCTTTCTGACACTGGGTTGAACATTGTGCTCCAACATGCCTTGGTAATCTCCTGATTTCATGATTCCATGCACACATTTAAGGCACCCAGTGCCCGAGGCAGCACAGCAACCCCAAAACATCACTGAACCTCCTCCATGTTTGACTGTAGGGAAGGTGTTCTTTTCTTTTAAGGCTTAATTTTGTTTTCCAAACTAAAATGATATGCTTCACCAAAAAGCTCGAATTTGGTCTCATCTGTCCACATGACATTCTCCCAGAACGATTTGGCTTGTTCAGGTGTGTTTCGGCAAACTCCAGTCAGGCTTTCTTATGTCTCTCCTCAGCATGGGGTCCCCCTGGGTCTCTTACCATAGAACCCCCTTTCATTGAGTTGGCGACGGATGGAGCGAGTTGAAACTGTCGTGCCTTGTGTCTGAAGGTCAGCTTGAATTTGTTTGGCAGTTGATCAAGGTGCTTTCTCCACCATTCGAACAATCCTTCACTGCAATCTTCGATCAAGTTTTCTCTTGCGGCCACATCCAGGGAAGTTGGCTGCAGTGGGCTTTAAACCCACTGCTTGGGCCTTAAACTTCCTGATAACATTGTGCACGGTGGAGACAAGAACATCAAGGTCTCTGGAGATGGACTTGTAGCAGAGAGATTGTCCATGCTTGGCTACAATCTTGTGTCTGACCTACTCAGACAATTCTCTGGTTTTCTTTCTTTTCTTCTTGCTCATTGCGGTACACACAGTGACACAAAGCAGCAGAATTTGACTCCTTTTCTCTATTCAAACGGGTTGAATGAGTGAGTTTTATATTGCAGGCACCTGCAACTCACCACAGGTGAGTTAAATTCCAAAGTAAAGGAGAATCACCTGCTTGAAATCTAATTATTTCTAACACCTTCTGAAAGGTGCCAATAATATTGCCTGGGCCATTTTAGGATTTCTGTGTGGAATAAGATGAGATTCAGTAATTTTTTTCAGCTTTTTTTGTTTTGTTCCACTGCAAACGAAAGAAATACGTACATATGTGGATACCAAAATATATTTTAATTTCAACAATATTCTGGAAGAAATGGTGCATTATTTGAAAAAAGTGAAAGGGTGCCAATATTTCTGGCCACGACAGTATCTCGTGCTTTTGATACAGTCTGGCATCCCGCCTTGCACTCCAAACTGTCTGCCTATGGCATCCAAGGTCAACTCCACACATCTGGCTTACTGACTTCTACTCTCGTAGCCAATGTGTGGCACTCAACGGAATGCTTTCGTCTCCTGTCCCTGTCAAAGCTTGTGTGCCTCAAGGCAGTGTTCTGGGCCAAATCCTATTCCTGATCTTCGTCAATGATCTCTCCGACTCTGGAAATCCTCTTTAACAATTTGCTGATGACTCTACCCTCTGCCATGACATTCCTCATCCTTCAGACAGGCAGGCTGCAGTCTCTTCCCTCTCTTCAGACTTTGAAAAGCTGGTAAAACACTTGGAATATGTCTTTCAATCCAGACAAATCTCACACTTTCACTATCTCTCTCCAAAAGGACCGTCTGGCAAACCCTCCTATCTACTTTCTTAACAATCCTCTTGAGGAAGATCAGTTATTCAAACTCTTGGGTCTCATTATCAGCCATGATCTTTCTTGGGCAAACCACATTTCAAAGTTGGCCTCCAAATCCAGACACCGATTTGGCATCCTCGATTGTACAAATACTCTTCCTATGCACTGTCCCCTTCCCTCCGCTCCTCCCTCCGACCCCTCCCCCCTACCCCACCCCCCAGGTTATCATAAAATAAAACCTAACATATCATTTAAATGTTTACAGTGTTATTGGAGTAAAAGCTTTTTTTTAATGCACCAGGCATATGGAAATGCAGTTCAGTTTATTTAAAAATTCCTGGGGGGCGAAGGGGTGGACATGACCCAAAGCCTCCCTAGCATGCGGTGTTTACATGGCGGCACTTTGTGCTGCATGAAGAATTCCACTTCTTTAAAAAATAATTTCCTCACATCCCTGAAAATAACGTAAAGGGTCAATAAGTAAACCTTATGATTAGTGTCGGTTTTTAATCGGTTTTTTATTCTTTTTTTTGTTGCTCCAACATAGATTTCTGATATCCATAGATCATTTATTGAGAGCTAAACATTATAGGTGAAAATGAGAGGGTGAAGCAGACTCATTTGGGATGATTCTTGGTAATTGCAGAGTTTTTGCATTGGAAGAAGTTTTTGGAAGTTTTTGCATTTTTGCATTGGAAGACGGTGGGGATTTTAAAACGAGAATTTCCCATTAACCTTTACAGAGGAATGGGTAAGAAGTGTACCATAAGGAACAATTCTGGAACCAAAAGGCTTTCCTGGAATAGAGGATGACATTCTGGAGGATGTTATGGTTATCACAGAACTAGTTTGGAAGTAGGAAGTCCGAGAGTAGTTATAAAACGCCAAGACTTTAAATATTTATTTCTTTGAAAGCTGAAGGTGATATTAGAAGTACTCTCACTTTTTATATTCGCTCAGCGTATCCCCAGCTTAGCTATCGGCAAATGCCTTGGGGGTGCTGATGATCACTACACTTCGTTATGAATATACGAACATTAATTGACATCTTCCCTGCAGCCTCCTGTTTGCCTCTCGCCATGCCTGGTTCCTCCCCCGGCCCAGCGTCAGTACCTGATTTCTCCACCGGCTTCGCCTCCCGTGGGCTGGAAACAGAGTCCCGACCCCACTCCTGTGATCAATTCTGATTTGATCTGTGCTCTTGTCGCACTCAGTCCAGGTACCAGATAATAGATAACATTCCTTAAACTCATCAAATCGTTGACATCATGTGCATCTGTTGTGCCTTTTTTGGGGGCCCTATTTCATACATTTCCAATGGTTATTCGACTGAGTATGTAGTTGGGTTTCAAGCCTTGCAGGGTGAAAAATCAAATGATAAAGGAGCTCTGCCCTCTCTCCCCCACTACCCCCAAAAAACCTTTTTAGTTGATTCATCCCTGTAGGAGACAGGTGAACAGACACCAGTCTGCTAAAGGAGACTAGGTGTTAGAAAGTGTGAACAGACATCAGTCTGCTAAAGGAGACGATGTTAGAACGTGTGAACAGGCACCAGTCCGCTAAAGGAGACTCGTTGTTAGATCGTGTGAACAGGCACCAGTCCGCTAAAGGAGACTCAGTGTTAGATCGTGTGAACAGGCACCAGTCCGCTAAAAGAGACTTGGTGTTAGAACGTGTGAACAGACACCAGTCCGCTAAAGGAGAGTCGATATTCAAATTCCTGGATGCCTTCTTCTCACTGTTCTTCTAACTGTGAACTGCATCTCCCAACGAGCGTTTAAACACAGATCGATACAAGTTCGATGTTTCCTGGTATTTCACGTTTCCCTGACAGCTCCGCATCACATTTGCGAGTGCTTATTATACGAACTTTAATATATATTTGCCTTAGGTACATGAGCAGATGAGATGACTGCAGGAAATCTGGCACATTTAGTTTACCTTTTTCATTGAAACTCTTGCTTGACTGACTTTAATGAATAAGGATATTTTTGCCACCGTGACTTTCTTTCAGCAGTAATAATTCGCTGTTTTTAGTTTTGTCGAATAATAATTATTTAAGGCTGGATCCCTTACACTCTCCTCAACCTCCAGGAGAAGCTTTCGAATTGCAACCAGGAACGGAGTCCACGCCAAGAGTGTTACTGCACGCGTGCGATGGGAATGCAGAGACGGAGGGAAAAAAGAACATGGACAAGGAGTGGAATGGAGATGTGCAAACCCCGCTTGCTCACAGGCCACGCATCGTACAAACCCGTCGACCGAGTCACCCCCAGCCTCACGCGGTGTCTCCCTCAAACCTCTGATGCCATCTTCCATATGCTCCATCTCACTTGCTACAGTTTTTCACCCTGAGTTCGTAATCCCTCCCTGGTATTGGATGAGAAATATAAAGATGATAAATGCACCGGCTACACGTTTGCATGGTGTTGATGAGCTGAGCATGCAGCGTAGCGTTGCTTGCACACACGAGCTGGTTTTTAGTATTTATTGTTTGAATAGACTATCCATTAAAGTTTTACTGTGTGAAAGGTATTTGCTATTGTCGTCAGAAATTTTGCTCATAGATGTTGCTTCTGTTTAAAAGGCAGCCAGCACATTGTTGTTACATTTGTTTCATTTTATGATGCTTTAAGAAAAATACTGCTCATCCTTTTGGGGTTTTATCATTACATTATTGCTATTGGATTAGTCAATTCTCTGGGCAGAAATATTTTTCCCAAAAGTATGCTATGTCCATGTACCATATCTGGCTAATTAATCTGCCAATAGCTGGAACATGTACAATTGTCAAAATAAATCCGGCTGATGCAAGTATGGTGCATATTGTCAGATTAATTAAGTCCAATGTATGGTTTAAAGACTTAGCAGGTTTTGAAAAACTACATTGCTGTTTAAGAGTTATGGCCTGCTAATGAAGAGTAAATCCTATCTTCATCATGACCTCTTTGAGCCTACCCCTCTCTGAGTATTTTTGTATATATCGTCACCTTCGTGCCATTCTTGCTCAAGTCGAAAAAAGCGTTTACGACATAATCACAAAAAACGTTTTTTTTTTTCAGCCATATGGATCAGTACTGAATTTAAATTCTGTTAAGGTAAGAAAACCTAGATTATCATTGCATGCAATTGCAGAGAAACATGTAACTCAGCTGAATTTATAAATAACAGAGATTATAAATCACCGTGAGCAATTTTGGCTTGGGCAATTATGGCACGGAGAAGTGCTAGAGACAATATTGCTCACGGTTCTACCTAAATGCTGACGACCCTTTGGAACAAATAATCAAGAAATAAATTTTTATGATACATTGACTTTGTTTTCATTTATACACTAGTTTTTTTAGGTTATCTCCTTCCGGAGATAGGTCACTAATAATGCCGGTCTCGATGTCCGTCCGTCCGTCCACACTTTTTTCAACTAGGCTTATAGAGATGGGTTAGGGTTCATTGAATTTAATGGGAGGAGTCATTATTTCGGTGATATACATTGAGCGGAAATGGCACGGAGGTGAACAAACACTTTTTTTTCGGCGAAATAAACCTGTATAGACATTCTATTATGAATTGACAGTAACTAGACACAATAACCAATCACCGGATAACAAAATGTCATTTTCGATAAAATTTGACTTGAGCAAGAATGGCACGAAGGTGATGATATTATGAATCGTGGTGTCTGTCCGTTCATTTGTCTGTCTCCCATTTCTGGCGGGTGCTTCCCGCGCTGCGTTTGGAAATCTGATGATTAGTTAGTTTGCATTTTCATTTCACTTTTCTTTATGCAATATAGTCAGTCACTTTATTGTCCTTTCCATTAATCTTTCAAATCAACATTAAAGTAGGTTTAATACAGATCTTTATGGAGTAACAATCTACATGGTGTCCCATAAGTCTGGAACCAGAGGGAAAAATAAGTGATTCATGATTTTTTTCGTTTCTTGCAGTTGTCCATGATGTCTCTGAGTAAGGAAGAATGCATCCAGGTAATCCTGCTCATAGGAAATCAGTCATAGAGAGGTCGCTGAGGAATTCAACAGATAGCATCCGGACCGCGCGCCGATTACACACAGTTGTGTCCGCAAACTGGTAGCTAAGTTCAGGGAAACGGGATCCATCTCCATCGCTGCTCCCACCCTCTGGAACTCACTACCTCATACCATCAGAGACTCCTCCTCACTCACCACATTCAAAACATCACTCAAGACCCACCTGTTCAACACTGCATTCAACATTTAACCCACAGCATTTAACCCCTGACTATCTCTTCTCCTTCTCCTTCCTTTTGCTTTGATTATTTACCTGTTGATTTTTGTCTTTTTGCACTTGTTTTTTTGTACTCTGTCAAAGCGTCTTTGGGCTTCTTGAAAAGCGCTATATAAAATAAATGTATTATTATTATCTACTAGCCGAAACCCGTAGAACATCCACGGAAGGGAGGATGTGGTGTATGGATAGAGTGTACCATTATGGATGGCATAGGGGATTTGCTTGTCCGAGTAAGAGTTAGGAAGAAAGATGAGAATGAAGAGTGCGTATATGAACAACGTATTTATTGCAATCTACTTAAATGACAACGCTACGATATACTTTTGAAAAATGAATGGATTCGTAATAGGAATCGGCATCGCACCACTCTGGGATTGTCCACTCAGTGGGCAGCTTGCTGTCGCCATCGACTGTCCAATCAGCGGACGGCTTGCTTCGCCTTCACCCAGCAGACGCCAATACGGTGGCGTCGTAAGATGGCGTCGTATCAGCAGTTAATTGGATGCTTTTGGGCCCCAACGTCGGCTAATTCAGATTTTTCGAGTATGGCTGTACGTGATAAACAAAGAGCGCGGTTCGTAGATCGTAAATCCATTAGTGCCGTGGGCATCGGGTCACTGGGTGCGGCGTAAAAGGGATAACAAAGTCGAGTCCTTACGCTATTATTATATAGATATTATAATAGGCGAAGGTGATTCTGTTGGACGTCTGTCCAGGGGTGTGGCTTACTCGGTTTGCAGAGTAGCTCCACCCATTCTTGGAGAGGCTTCATGTAAACAAATATCCACCATTTTATTAACTCGATTAGCTTTGAGGCCTGTTTAGTTAGGCCCGTGCTGTCTTTCTCTCTCACACAGGTTTATTTCAATTCTAATTCGATATATCATTTCATTTTTAACAGTCGCTAACATAGTGTTAGACTCGGTTGAAAAAAAACGGGAAGAGAATCCCAAGAAAGTTTCCATTTATAGAACGAAATGATTTCTCAAAGGCCTGTAAACTAAACGCCCATTTTATCGAATTCACCATCTGATTTAATTTTTATCGATGGTTTTAGACTCGGTGTCAGAAATAATTGAGAACATTCACGCACGCACGGGAAATTGCTGAGATATATTTATAAAAATCGCGCCATGATGATACACAAAAATACACCGCCTAAAATAACAGTTGGGGAAAATGTCGACATATATTAAAAATTCGCTGTTTCTTTTCGTTAAGATATTGTTACGGAACCCAACGTCGGCCTCTGCTCCCCTTAGAGGGGGGATTAATCCCCTCTTCTATAACTGACCGACGTGGTCCCTGACGCTGCCCAGCTACCTCCGGAAAGGCAGGTGCACAGCCCCGTTAGTACCGCGGCCAGATGTTAATTGCCGAGCGGTTTTAGCAACCGCGGCACGAACTATTAACAGAAACTAGACCCGATCCTTGAACGTTGGCCAAATCGTGCCACAGGTTTTCAATGGGGAAAAGACAAAGACGACGGATGTGAAGAAGAGGAAGACAGCAGTAGGAAATACGAATATGATTTATTTCTACCTATTATGTACACGATGAAAAGTAACCAAAGAGGAGGAAAGATAATAAAATAAAATACAGAAGAAGAAGAGACACAGTGCAAATACTAGCTTACCTATAAACAGTCTTACTTAAACCCCAGGACAACACAGAAGACGGACGAACAATCAGACTTACACGGGGGATGATGGCAGGAACGAATGGCGGGAAGGATCCGGGTGGTTGGGATGATCGCGGCTCGAGTTGGGCAGCCGCCGGCTCTCCTCAACCGTCTCTCGTACGGCGACGTTGCTTCGAGGCTGCAACTGCCGTCACCGCTCAAAGCTGCCGTGGTCAAAAACTGCGGTGGTTTCAAAGCTCCGTTGGTTCAAGCTGCTGTCTCTGCCGCATCTGACGTGGGGGCGTTGCGTGACGGGTTCTCTCTCTCTCTCAAAGGCTTCTGCGCACGCTTTTTATTGCGCCTGGGGCGATCAAGCCGCCGGCCTCCATGACACGCCCATCGGTGAGCTCTCCTCGGCCTTGATTGGTCGCGAGGGCTCACCGATCCCGCCCCTAGAGGAGGCGTTTGCAAGGCCACGCCTTGTTCTTGGCGTTGGGCTGACTCCTCCCACCTTCTGCTCCGAGATGACCTCGTGCGCAATGGAGTTTTGCGGCGAGAACCACAACCCCAAAGCAGCAGCGGAATGCAGAAAACCGCCCAATGCAGTTTGGCAATTGATGACAAAAGGGAAATGTGAAGGGAATCTACCTTATTTGAATTCGGTGCAATGGAGTGTTAATTAATGGAAGACAAAGCCTTAATCTCATACACATAATAAGGAGATAACTACTGAACAAGGAGGAAATCTATGATTTGCTACGTGATTGGATATGGAATAACTACGGGCACGACCTTTCACCTTTACACACCAAATGGAGGAAGGAGGGTGATATTTTACAACAATAAAAAAACACAATTCTCATATCCACAACACTGCACCCTCCTCCTCTTAGGCACGTCCCGGGCCTATTACTTTTACCTTTAGTGTGGCACATAGGTGTAGTTCCCTCTACATTTAACCTGACCCTGAGTGTGACAGTTTTAAAACATAAATAAATATGTCCCGCTGCTCCATTGCACCCTGCCTAACAGACTCACGCCCACAGCTAACCGAATTGCGGAATTGTCTTCAAACTACAACATGAACGATGGGGGAGCATTATTTACAGTTACTCTACTTGTATTTACAAAACGCAACCCAGGACCTGTGATTGTTCTTTTGGGGGGGAGACAGCCTGTGCTGCATCGACGCACCAGAAAGCACCAAAATGCACCAAAGCACCATCAAGCACCAATCGGTGCACAGTCACCACAGTTCAATTTTAAAAACCCAACAAACCCCTGGTGCTGGTCTTTCTCTTTGGCTCCCTCTGCTGGCCATTGTCGTTCTTCTAGATGTTGTCTTTCTTCTTTGCTGGCGGCCTATTTGCAATAATAAAAACAAGCACAGAACGTGTCCATTGTGTTTTATTTATGGCCCACAGGACCGACTATGAGTGGTTCACCTGTATGGCATAGGTGCCATGCTACCAAGGTCCGCCAGCAAGATCTCGGGCCATCATGGCCGGTTCCAGCAGAGGGGCCATGCCCCAACCCGTGGGGTCCATAAGTGGTGCTCAGCCACAGACATGTGGTCCATACGTGGTGCAGCGATGCAGACAGCTGGTTGCGGGAGTTTCGGGCACACAATGGCGGACTCCCGCACGCTCCCCTCGGCGCCCAGTGGCGCACAGTCCTCGGGTGGGAGACAGGGGGGGGGGGGGGGGAGAGAAGACAGATGAGCGAGGGGTAAGGTCACAAGGGTACACATCAACAAGGCAATGCAAGACGAGGTGCGGACGGAGAGCGAAGTGAGAAAGCTCATCCCTACCGTACGTCACCCCCCTGTTACCTACTCTACCCTTGCCCTTACCCCATATGTACAAAAAAATCTAACACATTTACAAATTCGTCGCTACCGTCACGTCCTCCTCATATTTTCCCGATACCAAATTCGTCCCCACAATCCCTCTAACCAAAATTTGCCATCACCCAATTCATTATCAATCCTCATAAGGAGGGAGAGATGGAACAACAAAGCACAATGTCACACCCACGTCATGATGCGTCCCACATTCCAAACATTTGCACAAAAATAATAAAACCAACAAACCAGGGCATGGTGTGGAGTAGCGTCACCTCAGGTGAGTGGATGTAGATGGTGCGAGGAGATTCTTAATCCTAACTATCTTCTAAATGACTTTAATACACTTTACACAACCCGGGGTCTTTCCCTGCCAAACCATTGGCAATCTTACTCTATGTGGTTTTAAGAATCAAATTCCCATTGACCAAACTGTGGTGCTTCATCAATTTGGGGCCTCACTCCCCCAATTCAACTCCCTGTGCCCTTGCACAATTTCAGGACTGGGTCGTGTGGCTCTCCCAGCAGGTCTACCCACCTGCACACCTCCACCACTGCAGTTGCCTCCGAGCTTACCTGCTCCTCACCCTAACCTATCTAACTGGGGATGGCCCTCTGGCGCGCTCCCCACTCGGTGCCCTCTCTGGCACTGGGCTACCCGGGTCCATCCTCCGGATCCTCGGGCCCCATCCACAACTCTAACGGCTCCCAGAGCCCACCTGCGGCCTCACCTGGCCGACATCCTCATAGTGGTGGAGTGCTCAACCAACAACACTCACTAACAGGCCACACGCCCAGCCATTTCCACAACACTAATGCACCCATCCAAACACCATTCTTCCACACGCACCACAGATGCCAATATCCAACCACAATTTACCTGTACCCTCTACCTAACGCTTAAACTACCCTCCCCGGGTATTCGTGATGGGGTCCATCCTCCCCATACACACCTTCGCACCAGCCACTCCACTCCACAGTTTCCACCATACTCACTCCACACCATCCATTCCATACTCCATGTATTCCACACCATTTATTCCATACAACAATGCTCACCTGTTCAATCACTCCTACTGGTGCTTCCTGCACCCTCCTTCCTCCCTGGGGCATTTGGTCAACACAACACACAATCACCATTACTCACTCATACACTGCTCCATACACCTGTTCAGTTGCACACCTGTGCAATCACACTTATTCCTCACTCACTTTTCACAATACACTTCCAATTCTCAAACACACGGCATCATCTGTTCTACCTGGTTTCCCTCTAAAACTCGCGCTTCCCCGTCGCCCCTTATATTATTGCGCTCCCTCATCATTATAATCCAACTCTCTATGTCCCCACTACCTGTCCAATGTCGCTATTTACCTTACCGTTACCTATGGTCATTTCTAGGTCCCTACCATTTTATCCTAACCCTCCCGGGCTAGATTTCACTGCCAAACCCCATAAAACTATTGCTCCTTTGCCCCCCTTTTGTGAGGGATGGCAGAGTTTCCATCCCCTCACATCGGGTATCTCCCACTATCACCCCCCCCCCCCCCCCCAGTCCTCTGACGCTACGAGCCCCCGTCGCAAGAGGTACTGGGTCCTGCCTCGGCATCTAGAGCCGAGGCGATCCACGAGGGCGCCTGCTCGCCGGCATAAGGTATTATCCGGTCGGCATGGACGATCCGAGGGAGGGCCCGTGGCCCCATCTTGATCTTAACGACCACGTCACAGACTTGCGACAGGACGACTCCCGGGCCTTGCCAGGGGGAGGTGAGTTTTTGGCACCTGCCCTTCCACCTCCGGGGATTAAAGAACCAAATCCTCATCCCCGGAGCGTACTGACTCACCTGGCTCCGGTCGTCATACCTGCGCTTCATCTTGGCCCCCGCCAGATGGAGCTGGCGGCGGGCGAACGCATGGGCCCGCTCCATGCCTTCCTCCAAGTGACGTGCGTAACCCTCCCTCGGCGGTTTATCCATGGTGTCTGGCACGGGACCGCATAGCAAGTCGGCGGGAGCCCGTAACTCCCGCCCATACATAAGCAACGCTGGACTGCATGCGGTGGCTCCATGCGGGCTGGTTCGGTAGGCCATTAACAAGTACGGGAGATGTTCGTCCCAGTCATCCTGACGGGTGGTGGTGAACAATGCCAGTTGTTGGACCAATATTCGATTGAATCTTTCCACCATCCCGTCAGATTGTGGCCGCAAGGGCGTGGTCCTGGTTTTCCGAATTGACAGGAGTCTGCACACATCTTTTAATAATTGGCTTTCAAAATTTCGACCCTGGTCGGTGTGCAGCTCCTGTGGAATCCCGTGCCGACATACAAATCCTTCCACGAAGGCTTGTGCCACCACCCCGGCTTCTTGGTTGGGGAGGGCATAGGCCTCCGGCCACTTGGTGAAATAGTCCATTACAACGAGGATGTACTTATTACCTTGGCGGGTGCGGAGCAGCGGTCCTAGAATATCCATAGCCACCCACTCAAGGGGGGCCCCCACCTGGTGTAATTGAAGGGGGGCCCTCATCCTCCGTGCTGGTCCCTTTTTGGCAGAACAGGCGTCGCATCTCCGACACCAGTCCTGTATGTCGCGCCCCATATTAACCCAATAGAACCTCCGGCGGACCCGAGATGTTGTCTTTGTCCTGCCCAAATGGCCGCCGGAGCGGGTACCATGCACCTGTTGTAATATGACGTTCTTAAATTTGTCAGGGACTATCACCAGCCAGGAAGTTATATCAGAGGGAACCTCCACCCACTTGCGATACAAGATGTTGCCTTTCAACTCCAGGGTCTGCCACTGAGCCCAATACGCCTTTGTTTGCGCCCCGAGGGGGGTGACCTCTTCCCCCTTTGGTCTTTGCCCCAATTTGACCCATTTGAACACCGGCCCCAGAACGGGATCCTCCTGCTGGGCCGTGCTCCATGCCAAATTTCCAAATTCCTCGTCCGCGGTTTGTGGCAAAATTGGCCCTCTCACCCGGGTTGCCCGGACGACGAGAATCGGGGCAGAATCGCCCAATTGCTCCCTCTCCTCGTGTCTCGCACAAAATTTGCAGTTTTCCCCCAAACAAGGGCGCCAAGAGAGTGCGTCTGCATTACCATGGGCCTTCCCGGCCCTATGGGTCACATCAAAATCGTACTGCTGCAACTTTTCCAACCACCTTGCAATTTGGCCCTCCAGTTCCTTGAACCGAAGGAGCCATTGCAAGGAGGAATGGTCAGTTCGAACCGAAAATTTCCGCCCGTACAGGTACGGGTGGAAATGGTTCATGGCAGCCAGCATAGCCAATAACTCTTTGCGAGTGACACAATAATTTCGTTCGAGCCTACTTAAGGCCCGACTATAATAACCAATCACTCTCTCCACGCCCTCCTGTGTCTGAGACAAAATTGCGCCCAATCCTTCCTGGCTCGCATCCGTGTCCAGGGTAAATGTCCCGTCGCTAGTGGGGTAAGCTAGAAGGGGTGCGGATGTCAAACACCCCTTCAATTTTAGGAAGGCCTCTTGGCACTCCCTTGTCCAATTAAATCGCGTCCCCTTCTCCGTAAGCTGGTGGAGGGGACGGGCCAACTCCGCAAATTTCGCCACAAAACGCCGGTAGTAGGAGTAGAATCCCAAAAATCCCCACACCTCCTTGATGGTACGTGGTGCGGGCCACTCCTCTACTGCTGTAATTTTGCCTGGGTCCATTTTTACCCCCTCGCGACCAATAACGTGACCTAGATAGGCCACCTCTCTTGCAAACAAAGTGCACTTACTCGGGTTCAGCTTCAACCCTGCCTGTCTGAGGCACCCGAACACCTGGTCCAAATTAGCTAACACCTGGGGGAAGGTCTTAGCATGTACCAGGACGTCATCCAGGTATACCAGGCATGATTGCCATGGCATGCCGCCTAGTACATGTTCCATCAATCTCTCAAAGGTGGCGGGGGCGTTACACAAACCAAACGGCATCACAGTGAACTGATACAGCCCCTTACCTGTGGAAAATGCCGTTTTCTCCTTCCCTGTCCGATCCATCTCCACCTGCCAATACCCACTCTTGAGGTCCAAAGTTGAGAACCAATTTGAGCCCGCAACGGCATCGAGGGTGTCATCAATCTTGGCAGGGGATATGAGTCCTTGAGTGTCACGTTGTTTAGCTGGCGATAGTCCACGCAGAACTGCGTGGTCCCATCTTTCTTTTTAACCAGCACAACAGGTGACATCCATGGACTTCCCGAGGGCTCGATCACGCCTGCATCGAGCATTTTTTCAACCTGCTCGTCAGCTTCCGCCCTCTTGCTCCAAGGGAGCCGTCGGGCGGCCTGACGAATAGGCCGGGCCTCACCGGTGTGAATCTGTTTCACCAGGCCCGTACGTCCAATATCCTCGGTGGACAAGGAGAAGAGATCCAAATGGGATCCAACCAGTTTGTGTAAGGCCTCCCTCTGGGTACTTCCCAACTCTACGCTACTACGATTTACCATCTCGCAAATGGGATCGGGCCAATTCCTAATAGTTATTGAAGGCTCCCCCTGGGGCTGGCTCGGCTGGACGTTCTCGCCCCTCACTGACGCGACTTCGCTAACTGGGGTGCAGCCAGCTACCTTCGTGCCCCTCACTATAGTGCGTGGTTCTGTACTAATATTAATTACTCGGTCGGCCACCACCGGCCCGTCCGTTTTTACAAGGGTGCAGCCCACGATTAAACCAGGTATGGATCGCGCTGCCACCGGTTCGACCAGGCCGCAGGACTCCTGCCATGTTGGGCGAGCTGACCATCGGGCCGGCACTATGGCCTCGGCCCCCGGAGGGATGGTCACGGCCTCAGGAGCCTCCAGCTCCACCCTCTCGGCCGTGCTCACCCCCTCCAATGGTAGCTCTTCCACTCCCACTTGCAGGATCCCCCGGCTCAAGTCGATTTTACAACCACTGGCAGTCAACAAATCCAACCCTATTAAGCATGGGTCACACACCTCCGCCACCCAAACCTCTATCTCTTGCTTTACCGATCCCAACTTGAGGGTGACAAAACCACGCCCTATGATCGGAGCCGTTACCCCGGTAGCCAACTGCAAACTATGATTTTCCAGACGCGGGATTTTACCCCAGCCGTCTGCACTCGAATTAAGGATCACGGGGCTGATGATCGTGGCGCTGGCTCCCGTGTCCACCACGGCATCTACCCCCACGTCGGCAATTTTGCACCGAATTGTTAAGCTACCTGTTCCAATTTGGCCACAATGAATGACCTGTCGCGTCAATGAGGGCTCCTCTCCATCCCCTACTGCCGAACACCGCCCTGCATGCCCGGCACGTCCTAGTTTCCCGAGCCCTGGCGGGGGGGGGGGTGTCTGAGGTCGGCCAGGCCGATCTATACTGGGCGGAGTTGAGGGCATCGGCTGGCGGGGAACGTCCCGGCGCGGAGCTCGACACTCCCACGCACGGTGACCCAGCCGAGCACAATTATATAACACCTCACCTGCTAAGGTGCTTGCCTCCGGTGTTCCAAATTCCCCCCCCCCCCCCCCCCCCTGTATGTCCGAATTGGGGTACTCTGTCGTGGACTACCGGGTGCCACCGCTGGAGCCGCCTGCCATGGTCCAGGTCCCGCTAGGCGCCGATCCACCAGCCTCCGAACCATGCTCTCCAGGTCAGGGCCCCCCATCATGGGCCCTACATGATGCACCGCCACTGCGTGGCGCTCGCCTCCCCGGGCCAGGGGCCTCGCTGCTTCCCAACGGGCTGCAGCGTCGGCCGCCTGACTCATGGTCTGCGGGCGCCACATGGCGAGCTGTTGTCGGAGCTCCAGATCCGGAAGGGCCTGGATAAAGTGATCCAGCGCCAGGCTTTCCTGGGAACTCGCCGCCATGTCTGCGTGTGCAATCCCCACTGCGCGGCGAATGTCGTGGGCAAGCTCCCCGATGGTCTCCTGGGGCTTGCGTTTTCGCTGAGCAAGCTGCGCTTTAACAAGCTCGCTTTGCTGTTCAATGCCAAATATGTTAATTAAGGCCGCGTGGAGAGCTGACAGGGTGAGAGCACCCGGTGGTAAAGCTCTCAGCACCTCCGCCGCCACACCGCGCAGTGCCCCCACAAGGTGTACTCCACCTTCGTCCGGATTCCAACCGTTGCCTCTGCACACGTACTCAAACTGCACCAGGTACGCCCTCAAATCACTCTTGCCATCGTACGGCGCGAGTGGGACCTTGTGGGCGCCCGAAGGCCGGACCCCGCGCATCACTCCTTGCGGGATCAACGCGGGACCAAACCCTTCAGGCTCCCACAGTACGCTATTCCCGGGGGGCTCCCGCGCATCCCCCGTCCCTCCAAACACTACCCCTCTTGGTGTCGATGCCTGGGTCGCCCTTCCGCAACCCGCTACCCACTCCATACCCGCACACCCTTGCTCATCAACACCCCCCTCACTCCCCATAGCCAGACCTCCTTGCACACCTCCTTTCTCCATACCCTCCGGACCAGTCATACACCTCACCATTGGTCCCTCACGAACACCTGGGTCTACACCACCCCCCAAGCCGACTGAATCTCCCCTCACACCATATACATTTTCGAGTATAACGCCACTCACCTCGGTACCTCGTCGTCGCTCCTCCTCCGCCACCTGCAAACTCTTTATTTGGTTAGTGAGCACATAATCACGATTTGAGCACAGACCTTGCACATATTCCATGACTTCCTCCTTTATCTCCTTCTTAGTTTCCCTCCGTCTCTTCTTAATTTCACTCACCCCCTCTTCCACTTCCTCTAATTTCTCCTTTACCTCCTTCATTTCCTGGTGCGCCCCCTCGATCTCTTCCTCTAATGCCACCTTGACCGTTTCTATGTGCGTCCTCACCTCCCGGTCCTTTGTCTCCATTGCCTCCGTCACCTCGTCCAATCTTTTTGTCAATCCCTCATTTACCATCTGACATTCCCTCTTTGTCGCTATAAGTTCCTTTTTTATGTCTTTCTGCGTCGCCTTTAACCCCCCGATTATTGCAGTGTTCTTTTCCACTTGATCCACTAGTTCCTTTTGTCCCACCGTCAGCAGCTCTACTCCCCTCGTCAGATCTTCTATGCCCTCCTGTAACCTAGCCGAACTACTTCTCACCTCTTTCTCCATACGCTTCTCACCTCGCTTTACCTCCTCGCGTACCCCCGAGACATCCTCGCTTACACCTCGTCTTATCTCCTCCCCCATTTCTCCCATCTCTCTGGTAGATGTCGCCCTCATCTTTTCCAATTCATTACTTTGAGCATCCAATTTAGTTTCTAACCCGATTTTCACCTCCTCTATCTGGTTCCCCATCTGTTTGATTTCCCGGGCGGATTGCTCCCCTATTTCCCTCAATTTGCCTTCCATCCTGTCTTCTAGCCCCGTTAACCCATTCTTCACCCCTTTTATCCCGTTGTCTAACCCCTCAAATTTATTGTCCAACCCCTTAAAATTATTGTCTAAACCCTCAAATTTGTTGTCCATCTTGTTTAACCCGTCTCTCATTCTGTTTTCCAAACCTCCGATTTGGTTTCCCAATTGCTCACTATTCTTGGCCATAAGGGCCTCCATTTGCACCATAAAAAGGTTAAATCCACCGGTGCTGCTACGGTCACGGGCGCGGCTAAATTTGGTGCCGCTGCAACCACGTGCGCGAAGGCGCCATTTTGTGCGCCTGAAACCCCCTCAACCACCTCACCATTTCTCTCCTCCTCCATTTCTTCCCTCTCGTCCTGGGTTACCCCTAGCCCCTCTTCTAATTCCCCCACCGGCATCCCGTCGCCTTGACCATCCATGGCACGATTTTTAAATTTAAGATGTTAAAATAAAATTGTGGGCCACTCATAATTTTGAGCGCGCTATTCGCGCTTCAGGTCCGAATCTCGCTCCCGACACCAATTGTTACGGTACCCAACATCGGCCTCTGTTCCCCTTAGAGGGGGGATTAATCCCCTCTTCTATAACTGACCGACGTGGTCCCTGACGCTGCCCAGCTCCCTCCGGAAAGGCAGGTGCACAGCCCCGTTCGTACCGTGGACAGATGTTAATTGCCGAGCGGTTTTAGCAACCGCGGCACGAACTATTAACATAAACTAGACCCGATCCTTGAACGTTGGCCAAATCGTGCCACAGGTTTTCAATGGGGAAAGACAAAGACGACGGATGTGAAGAAGAGGAAGACAGCAGTAGGAAATACGAATATGATTTATTTCTACCTATTATGTACACGATGAAAAGTAACCAAGGAGGAGGAAAGATAATAAAATCAAATACAGAAGAAGAGGAGACACAGTGCAAATACTAGCTTACCTATAAAGTCTTACTTAAACCCCAGGACAACACAGAAGACGGACGAACAATCAGACTTACACGGGGGATGATGGCAGGAACGAATGGCGGGAAGGATCCGGGTGGTTGGGATGATCGCGGCTCGAGTTGGGCAGCCGCGGGCTCTCCTCAACCGTCTCTCGTACGGCGACGTTGCTTCGAGGCTGCAACTGCCGTCACCGCTCAAAGCTGCCGTGGTCAAAAACTGCGGTGGTTTCAAAGCTCCGTTGGTTCAAGCTGCTGTCTCTGCCGCATCTGACGTGGGGGCGTTGCGTGACGGGTTCTCTCTCTCTCTCAAAGGCTTCCGCGCGCGCTTTTTATTGCGCCTGGGGCGATCAAGCCGCCGGCCTCCACGACACGCCCATCGGTGAGCTCTCCTCGGCCTTGATTGGTCGCGAGGGCTCACCGATCCCGCCCCTAGAGGAGGCGTTTGCAAGGCCACGCCTTGTTCCTGGCGCTGGGCTGACTCCTCCCACCTTCTGCTCCGAGATGACCTCGTGCGCAATGGAGTTTTGCGGCGAAAACCACAACCCCAAAGCAGCAGCGGAATGCAGAAAACCGCCCAATGCAGTTTGGCAATTGATGACAAAAGGGGAATGTGAAGGGAATCTACCTTATTTGAATTCGGTGCAATGGAGTGTTAATTAATGGAAGACAAAGCCTTAATCTAATACACATAATAAGGAGATAACTACTGAACAAGGAGCAAATCTATGATTTGCTACGTGATTGTATATGGAATAACTACGGGCACGACCTTTGACCTTTACACACCAAATGGAGGAAGGAGGGTGATATTTTACAACAACAATAAAAAAACACAATTCTCATATCCACAACAATATATTACTTTTACGTTTTATGAGAGTCGGCACAAAAACGACATATATATATCTTCGTTCTTTCTAATTTCATTCAACATTATTATCCGGAAGTAAAATATGTTTCAGGAAATTACCGAGAGATATGTCTTCGTTTTTTTTTATTAGTTATGTGTGCATACACTTTAAATAGGTTTGGCAATAGGGGTTGGCGAGGAGTGTGAGGGGTTGTAGAGGAGTGTGAGGAGGTATTGGAGAGGAGTGCAAGGAGGCATTGGAGAGGAATGCAAGGAGGTATTGGAGAGGAATGCGAGGAGTTATTGGAGAGGAGTGCGAGGCGGTATTGGAGAGGAGTGTGAGGGATTGGAGAGGAGTGTGAGGGATTGGAGAGGAGTGCGAGGGATTGGAGAGGAGTTTGAGGGATTGGAGAGGAGTGTGAGGGATTGGAGAGGAGTGTGAGGGAGTGGAGAGGAGTGTGAGGGATTTGAGAGGAGTGCAAGGGATTGGAGAGGAGTGTGAGGGATTGGAGAGGAGTGTGAGGGATTGGAGTGGAGTGTGAGGGATTGGAGCGGAGTGTGAGGAATTGGAGAGGAGTGTGAGGGATTGGAGAGGAGTGTGAGGGAGTGGAGAGGAGTGTGAGGGATTTGAGAGGAGTGCAAGGGATTGGAGAGGAATGTGAGGGATTGGAGAGGAGTGTGAGGAGGTGTTGGAGAGGAGCAAGGGTTGGAGAGTGAGAAGTGATGGAGAGGCAAGTGAGGAGCGATTGGAGAGGAGAGCGAGGCGCGATTGGAGAGGCGAGTGAGGCGCGATTGGAGGGGAGTATGAGGAATTGAAGAGGAGTGTGAGGGATTTGAGAGGAGTGTGAGGGATTGGAGAGGAGTGTGAGGGATTGGAGAGGAGTGTGAGGGATTGGAGAGGAGTGTGAATGTTTGGAGAGGTGTGTGAGGGGTTGGCGAGGAGTGTGAGGGGTTGGCGAGGAGTGTGAGGGGTTGGCGAGGAGTGTGAGGGGTTGGCGAGGAGTGTGAGGGGTTGGCGAGGAGTGTGAGGGGTTGGCGAGGAGTGTGAGGGGTTGGAGAGGAGTGTGAGGAGGTATTGGAGAGAAGTGTGAGGAGGGTTTGGAGAGGAGTGCGAGGAGGTATTGGAGAGGAGTGTGAGGAGGTATTGGAGAGGAGTGTGAGGAGGTATTGGAGAGGAGTGTGAGGAGGTATTGGATAGGAGTGGGAGGAGGTATTGGAGAGGAGTGTGAGGAGGTATTGGAGAGGAGTGTGAGGAGGTATTGGAGAGGAGTGTGAGGAGGTATTGGAGAGGAGTGTGAGGAGGAGTGGTATTGGAGAGGAGTGAGGGGGTCACATCTTATGTGAAATAAATAAGTTGTGTTCATTACACCATTTTAACCATTTTGTAAAATTTAATGTGCAGCATCTAAATCAAGATGTCCAAATGTCACACACCATACCCGTGGGATTCCCACGGGTGACCCCACTAGTTATTATTATAAGAGATAAACCATGCGGAGGACATACACCAATGACAACACAGCTACTACCATCCTCGCTAATTTCACGAAAAGCCCAAAAAGGTCTCTTTGGCGGTTGTCCGCTGAGACAGGAATGTCGAAATGCAGTATCCACCGCATTCTTCAAGCACACAAATGGCAGCCTTACAAACTTCAAATCCTGCAGAAATTATGCAAAGATGATCCGGACCGATGGATGGAATTTTGTGAATGCGCTGCGGAACAATGTGCTCAAAATTCTGATTTCCCATCCACCATTCTGTTCAGTGATGAGGCTGCTTTTCACGCAAATGGTGAGGTGGACCGAGAAAACACCCGCTACTGGTCGCAAGACACCCTCACTGGTTTGCTGCTTCAAAGGAATAATGTGCCACTCATGGTGTGCTGTGGCATTTGGAAAGAGCATGCTGTTATGTCTGTGGTAGAGCAATATGTAGAGCAGTTAGATCTGAGTAGGTAACATGCTTCGTGTGTCGCGGTAAGGGAAACTACCTTGTAATAAGTCCATGTGTAGGCGTTTTGGTCGGTTAAGGTGTATAATTGTGAATCTACCAGGAGATTCGTGGGTTAAGTAGTGTTAGTGCAGCAGATAAACACAAAAATTGTGCATTTTATGAGAAAAGCATGAAATTTTTAACATAGTTCGTGCATACCATAAGGTTTATTTCCGATGTGGAGGGAAGTCAGATTTGACCTCTGAGAGCCGTGAGGTCAAATCCAAAATGGCCGCCAGTCCACCGAGTCTAATGTTCAAACGCGCTTAATTTTGGAACCAAATAGTGTAGGAAAACATTATCGGTGTCATTTCCAACTAAATTGGGGATGCCCAGAGGTGAATGATGCTTTCAATGAACTCCTAGGCATGCCAAGTGAGGTCAGTGAAGGCTCAATGTTACTGCTAGAGCGATTTGTGGTGCTGATGTACGATAGAACCAGTGAGAGCACAGAAGTGAATGATGCCAGGAAACAGCTCTTCATACAGAAGTGTAGAACTCCAGAGAACATTCCTCCAACCCAGGCAACACTCAAGCAGCACATCAAGCGCACTTGCTACCAGGCCAACTGTTGTAACCAGGCATTGGTCATGGATCCAGAGATGCCAGACCCACCTGACTGGGGCTGGACAAAGGAGACAACTGGGTGGCAGCCTCTTTGGAGCACTCTTCCTGAAGCATCAAAATCGTGCCATGAATTGATCGACTGTGGCTGCAAGAAAGGGTGCACTGGATGCTGCAAGTGTGCCAAAGCTGCATTCAAGTGCACTGCACTGTGCTTCTGTTCTGGAGACTGTTAGATTTAGATCATTACCAATTTTCATCATTGCACTTGATTTAATGTAAGCTTTGGTGGACATACTTGGTTAACTACAGTTATTTTTTCAGAGGTTATTGCATCATTCCTTGCAATGTAAACACTTTGTTTTCATCATTTCTGGTCTTTGGGTGTTCTGTACCTATCCCTGTACCTGAAAAAATAAAGTTTTAAAAGTTCAAATGAACTTTTTCCAATAGCAGTTCCAACTGCAGTATCATAAAAATAGATATTTAACGTAATTTGACCTTGACCGTGACCTAAATGCATGTCCTTGAGTTCTGGCGATCTCAAAAGTATCACCAAATGAATGGGCATCCCCAATTTAGTTGGAAATGACACCTATAAGCATGTTTGAACATTAGACCCGGTGGACTGGCGGCCATTTTGGATTTGACCTCTCACGGTCCTCAGAGGTCAAATCTGACTTCCCTCCACATCTGAAAATAAAACTTATGGTATATACTAACTATGCTAGAAATTTCATGCTTTTCTCAAAAAATGCACAATTTGTTAAATATGAGAGCTTATACGCTGTACTATGTAGGGAATAATGAGTAGAGCCCTTGTATGTCTCACCTGGTAATCAAACCTTTGTCGCTTATGGCACTGCAGACCACATAGACACTTGGTTCGGATCCCTTGGTCCCATCAAAATAATACATATTTGACGAGAAGCCTTTTTCGTGCAAATCCAATCTCGTATGCCGAAAATAAGCAGTTTTGACATAAAAGTGCACGTTTCTTTAGTTGCAAGTCACCCTTCCAGTGCAGAAACGTGTGTGCTTCATTAGACAGGGTGTATTATACTTGTATACATCAACATAAATACATATTTGACAGGAAACTGTTTTCGCTCAAATCCAATCTCGTATGCCAAAAATAAGCAGTTTTGACAAAAGTGCACGTTTCTTTGGTTGCAAGTCACCCTTCTTGTGCAGAAACGTGTGTGCTTCATTAGACAGTGTGGAATTGTAAAGATATAGGGAGGCAAGTTATTGCCAACCGTTACAATTGCAGCAAAGACAGAATGTGTTTCATATTGTGCAGTCTGAGCAAAGCAGTGAAAATGGGACCAGGACGATAAGTGACCATCTGTAAGATGACCTTTGCCCTTTAATGGAAAGCCCTGTTGACTTTCAAAATATTGCAAGTTCACTAAATTGCAAGTCACCCTTCCAGTGCAGAAACGTGTGTGCTTCATTAGAAAGGGTGTATTACACTTGTATAAATCAAAATAATACATATTTGACAGGAAACCGTTTTCGCACAAATCCCAACTCGTATGCCAAAAATAAGCAGTTTTGACATAAAAGTGCACGTTTTTTTGGTTGCAGGTCACCCTTCGAGTGCAGAAACGTGTGTGCTTCATTAGATAGGGTGTATTACACTTGTATACAGTAATACCCCGGCCTACGTCATTAATTGGTTCCATATACCGTGACGTAACTCGGGTTTTTGACGTAAACCGGGCGTAATGTCTTAAAAATGCCTTTAAATGAAGACAAACACCGTAATTCGTAAAACTAGAGTAAATAACTGGAGGAGGCTGTGGCTTAGCCCTGAATCTTTGCCGCTCCCCGCCGGGAGTCCCTGCATTGTTTTCTATCGGTCGGGTCTTCTCCTCGAACGGGGTGACCGGCATGGACGTGTCGACCTTGAGCTGGCTTGTGTGCCGAGTGGCTCCACGGCCTGCTTCACCACGGCGTGCTTTACCCAACGTGTCCAAGCAGTTTCACTGGTGGCCGTGTCGTGTCATCTGTGACGAACGAACGAGCTCAGGGTTCCGTGAACCCGGTCGCCCCGGGGATCGACGCTCGCCTCCGAGTCATAGGCATGCCCCGTCTTTCCTCGAGCGGCCGAAGTTGCTTGCTTCTTTATTTTTGGACGATGCGATATACTCAGAAACGACGACGTACAGGCAGGCATTTGCAAATCCATGCACATGTGCACATGCACACGTCGATCGGTTCTTTACAAGGATATGCATCAAGTGTATCTACTTGGTATATCTACTACAAAAGTGCAGCCGCACAGCTCAGGGTTCCTGCACACTCCCCTTAACAAAGGATATGGGTCCATGGGTGGGGAGGAAAGACAAAGCAGAGGGTAGCGGGGGAAAGGGCGCAAGGGTACACGTCAAAACAAGGTAATGCAACATGAGGGGCGCGGGAGAGCGAGCGGAGAAAGCTCGTCCCTAGCCGTTCGTCACCCCCCATGTCAACCTACACTACCCTTGCCCCTCCCCGTATTTACACTTTACAAATTCCGTCTCTACCGTCTTGTCTCTTCTATCCGACTTTATGCCAAATTCGTTTCCAATCCCTCCCAAGAAGGAAGAGATGGATAAACACAATGTCTCACCCATGTCATGATGCGTCTTTCATCCCAAATCATCTGCAAAACCTGGTGTGGAGTCCTGTCACCTTGGTGATGGTGCGAAGAGATTTCATCCTAACTATCCTTCTAATTGACATCACTCTTTAAACTACCTGGGGTCTTGCCCTGCCTATCAATTGGCTTCTTTACACGATGTGGTTCTAAAAACCAATTCCCATTGACCCACCCTGTGGTGCCCTACCAAATTTGGGGACTCACTCCCCCCTTTTTTCTATCTGTGCCTTCGCACAATTTTGGGGCTGGGTCGTGTGGCTCTACCAGCAGGTCCTACTTACCTGCGCACCTCCGCCACTGAAGTCGCCACCCGATCTTGCCTTGCTCCTTCAACTACCCTAACTCGGGGAAGGCCCTCCTGGCTCTCTCACCCCTCTGATGCCCTCTCTGGCATTGGGCTACCCGGGTCCTCTCTTAGGATCCTCGGACCCCACTGAACTCTACACTGAACGCTTCCTGGCTCCCAGAGCATACCTTTGGCCTCACCTGTCCGACAGACTACCAGTGGCGGAGTGCCCATTTAACCATACTCACTAATTAAGCCCACACGCCCAGCCATTCCACTCACTCTTGCACCCCTCAAAGCAACAACTTGCTACTCCCTGCACCACAGATGTCAATTTCCAAACAATTTACCTACTCCCTCTACCTAACTTTAAACTACCCTTCCCGGGTATTCGTGAAGGGGTCCATCCTCCCCCATCCACTCCTTCGCACCATGCACTCCACACCACTCAATCCACACTACTCACTCCACACACCATTTATTCCCACATACCAAGTATTCTCTCCATTTATCCACTTGCACCCCATGCAAGTCAATCACTCAACACCATTACACATGTCCTCAATACACCACTCATACACTTTCTCCGGTCATCCCAGACCATTGCCTCATTTCACCAAGTTCAACGATAACCAGATTTTCACACACACAACCATTCTCGACCAATGCCTCATTTCACCAAGCCCAAGAGGCACCCACAATTACACCCACACAGCATCATCTAACTAACTACTTCCCTCTAATACTTGTGCTTTCCCTGTCTTCCCTTATACTAAGCACTTCCCTCGTCATTAACATCCTTCTAATCTGACTACGTCCCCTCTACCTGTATCAATGTCTCTACTTAAATCTCGGTCTCCTATTGTCATCCTTCTAAATCCCTAACAATATCCGAGCCTGCCCTCGGCTAGTTCACACTGCCAAACCCCATAAATCTACTGCTCCTTTGCCCCAACGTGAGGGCTGGTAGAGCTACCATCCCTCTACATCGAACACTATCTCCCACTATCACCCCCCAGTCCTCTCGCACTATGAGCCCCCGTCATTGGAGGTACTGGGTCCTGCCTATATATATATACAAACGTATACTGTACGTCCGAGCCGGCATCGTCATGTTTCGCCGTTGCCAAGTTGAGTTGGTTGTTTTACACAGTAAAGGAACCTTTACACAGCAAAGGAATAATCACAAAAATACGAGCGAAAGGCAAAGCAAGCACGCGACCGCAGCACAGGACAAAATGCATATGGCGTCGCCTTTGTTTTGAATGAGAACCAGCAGCTACGCGTACGTATACTGTACGTTCATTTTTTGTCATATTTTTAATGTGCTTTTTATTGTATTTTAAATAGTTTCGATCGTTAAAACATCAATGTTAAAACAACGATCATCAATCGTTAAAACATCCAATTGTTTAGATTGTTTAATTTTTTCACGTCCGTAGGAGTGACGTAAAGTCGCACATAATGACGTTCGCTGAACTGAAATTTACTCTAGAAGAGTGGCGTAAAGTTGGATTTTACGTTGGTCGAAATGGCGTAAAACGGGGTATGACTGTACATCAAAATAATACATATTTGACAGGAAACTGCTTTCGCGCAAATCCAATCTCGTATGCCAAAAATAAGCAGTTTTGACCTAAAAGTGCACGTTTTTTTGGTTGCAAGTCACCCTTCTCGTGCAGAAACGTATGTGCTTCATTAGAGAGGGTGTATTACACTTGTATACATCAAAATAATACATTTTTGACAGGAAACCGTTTTCGCACAAATCCAATCTCGTATGCGAAAAATAAGCAGTTTTGACATCAAAATGCACGTTTTTTTTTTTTTTTTTTTTTTTTTTTTTTGTATACAAGATCGAGGCTCGTGAAAGAGCGAACATTAATCACACAGAAAAACAAACCGACACATAAAACATATAACATCGGGAGCGGTAGACAAGATGTGGGGAGAGAGGGGGAAGGACACAAACACAACATTTGAGAGCAGGGACGGAGAGACATGGAGACATCGAGAGATCTGACAGAGGGCGAGGGCTTTGGGGGGGGGGGCATGGGAAGGGGGCGGTGGGAGAGGTATAAAACATATGGACACTGCCAGGACTTCCAGGAAAGAAGTTGGAATTTCAAACAAGGTGGATCTGGGGTGAATTAGCGGGGGTAGAAAAGATCAAGGTTTTGGATGGGGGAAGATAAGAGATGGTGGTGAACAGCTGTTTTAAAGACCTGGAGGGAGGAGTGGGATTGAAGGGAGTGAGGGAGTTTGTTCCAGAGGCGGGAGAAAAGAGGCATGAAAGAGTGAAGGTGAGCAGAGAGCCGAGATTTCGGCAGTTTAACCATCAGAGGGTTGCTGGCAGATCTTGTGCGACCTGTAGGAATATTTGGGGGACAGAGCACAGAGAGAGCTGGGGGTGCAAGGCCGGAGAGGAGTCGGTAGAAGACAGAAAGACCACCTACCTGCCTGCGGTGAGTGAGTGAAAGGCCCTCAGAGATAGCTTCATCGCGGGAGATTCCAATAATTCTGAAAGCTTTGGTTTCAACAGCGTGAAGCCGAGCTAGGTGTGAGGCAGGAGCACTGGCCCATAGGGGAGAACAGTATTCCATTGAGCTGCGGATGAAAGCCTTGTATGTGGTGAGGAGCTCAGGTGTGCCGAGGAAGGACTTCGCACAACGGAGGATGCCCAGTCGGCGACTGGCTTTGGAGGCCAGCTTGGAAATGTGGTTTTCCCAAGAAAGATCATGGCAGATAGTGAGACCCAAAATCTTGAGCGACAGAACTTCTTGGAGAGGATTGTTGAGAAAGTAGATGGGAGGGTTGTCCAGTCGATCTTTTCGGAGAGACATAGTAAGAGTGTGAGATTTGTCAGGATTGAAAGACATGTTCCACTTGTTTGACCAGTCTGTGATTTTGTCCAGGTCTTCAGAGAGTGAGGAGGCAGCAGACTGCCGATCTGAGGGAAGAGGAATGGAGCGGCAGAGAGTGGAGTCATCAGCAAAGAGATAGAGAGGATTTTCGAGAGAGTCAGAGAGATCATTGATGAAGACCAGAAAAAGCACGGGGCCAAGAACACTGCCTTGGGGAACTCCAGCCTGAACAGGAAGAGGAGATGAGAGAAACCCATTCAGGGCCACACGTTGACGACGACTAGAGAGGAAGTCCGCCAGCCCTGCGTGGAGATTTCCATGGATACCAAAGGAGGAGAGTTTGGTGAGCAGAGCGGGGTGCCAGACCGTGTCGAAGGCACGTGATATGTCGAGGGAGACAGCTCTAATTTCCTGTTTGGCATTGAGGACCTCCATCCATTGTTGAGACAGCAGAAGCAGCATGTCCAGAGTAGAGTGACCTGGTCTGAAACCAAATTGATGATCAGAGATCAAGCCATTGGAGTTTCTTTGGTTGCAAGTCACCCTTCTTGTGCAGAAACGAGTGTGCTTCATGAGACAGGGTGTATTGTACTTGTATGCATCAAAATAATACATATTTGATGAGAAACCTTTTTCGTGCAAATCCAATCTCGTATGCCCAAAATAAGCAGTTTTGACATAAAAGTGCACGTTTCTTTGGTTGCAAGTCACCCTTCTAGTGCAGAAACGTGCGTGCTTCATTTAATAGGGTGAATTACACTTGTATACATCAAAATAATACATTTTTGCAGGAAACTGTTTTCGTGCAAATCCAATCTAGTATGCCAAAAATAAGCAGTTTTGACATATAAGTGCACGTTTTTTTGGTTGCAAGTCACCCTTCTTGTGCAAAACCTGTGTGCTTCATTAGACAGGGTGCATTGTACTTGTATACATCAAAATAATACATATTTGATGAGAAACCTTTTTCGTGCAAATCCAATCTTGTATGCCAAAAATAAGCAGTTTTGACAAAAAAAAAGTGCACGTTTCGTTGGTTGCAAGTCACCCTTCTTGTGCAGAAACGTGTGTGCTTCATTAGAGAGGGTGTATTGTACTTGTATACATCAAAATAATACATTTTTGACAGGAAACCGTTTTCGCACAAATCCAATCTCGTATGCCAAAAATAAGCAGTTTTGACATAAAAGTGCACGTTTCTTTGGTTGCAAGTCACCCTTCCTGTGCAGAAACGTGTGTGCTTCATTAGACAAGGTGTATTGTACTTGTATTCATCAAAATAATACATATTTGACAGGAAACTGTTTTCGCACAAATCCAATCTCGTATGCCAAAAATAAGCAGTTTTGACAAAAAAAAAGTGCACGTTTCGTTGGTTGCAAGTCACCCTTCTTGTGCAGAAACGTATGTGCTTCATTAGAGAGGGTGTATTACACTTGTATACATCAAAATAATACATTTTTGACAGGAAACCGTTTTCGCACAAATCCAATCTCGTATGCCAAAAATAAGCAGTTTTGACATAAAAGTGCACGTTTCTTTGGTTGCAAGTCACCCTTCTTGTGCAGAAACGTGTGTGCTTCATTAGACAGGGTGTATTGTACTTGTATTCATCAAAATAATACATATTTGACAGGAAACTGTTTTCGCGCAAATGCAATCTTGTATGCCAAAAATAAGCAGTTTTGACATAAAAGTGCACGTTTCTTTAGTTGCAAGTCACCCTTCTTGTGCAAAACCTGTGTGCTTCATTAGATAGTGTGTATTGTACTTGTATACATCAAAATAATACATATTTGACAGGAAACTGTTTTCGCGCAAATGCAATCTTGTATGCCAAAAATAAGCAGTTTTGACATAAAAGTGCACGTTTCTTTAGTTGCAAGTCACCCTTCTTGTGCAAAACCTGTGTGCTTCATTAGATAGTGTGTATTGTACTTGTATACATCAAAATAATACATATTTGACAAGAAACCTTTTTCGTGCAAATCCAATCTCGTATGCCAAAAATAAGCAGTTTTGACATAAAAGTGCACGTTTTTTTGGTTGCAAGTCACCCTTCTCGTGCAGAAACGTATATGCTTCATTAGAGAGGGTGTATTACACTTGTATACATCAAAATAATACATTTTTGACAGGAAACCGTTTTCGCACAAATCCAATCTCGTATGCGAAAAATAAGCAGTTTTGACATAAAAATGCACGTTTCTTTGGTTGCAAGTCACCCTTCCTGTGCAGAAACGTATGTGCTTCATTAGAGAGGGTGTATTGTACTTGCATGCATCAAAATAATACATATTTGACGAGAAACCTTTTTCGTGCAAATCCAATCTCGTATGCCCAAAATAAGCAGTTTTGACATAAAAGTGCACGTTTCTTTGGTTGCAAGTCACCCTTCTAGTGCAGAAACGTGCGTGCTTCATTAAATAGGGTGTATTACACTTGTATAGGCCCTACATCAAAATAATACATTTTTTCAGGAAACTGTTTTCGTGCAAATCCAATCTTGAATGCCAAAAATAAGCAGTTTTGACATAAAAGTGCACGTTTCGTTGGTTGCAAGTCACCCTTCTTGTGCAGAAACGTGTGTGCTTCATTAGACAGGGTGTATTGTACTTGTATACATCAAAATAATACATATTTGACAGGAAACTGTTTTCGCGCAAATGCAATCTTGTATGCCAAAAATAAGCAGTTTTGACATAAAAGTGCACGTTTCTTTAGTTGCAAGTCACCCTTCTTGTGCACAAACGTGTGTGCTTCATTAGACAAGGTGTATTGTACTTGTATACATCAAAATAATACATATTTGACAAGAAACCTTTTCGTGCAAATCCAATCTCGTTGACCAAAAATAAGCAGTTTTGACATAAAAGTGCACGTTTCTTTGGTTGCAGGTCACCCTTCGAGTGCAGAAACGTGTGTGCTTCATTAGATAGTGTGTATTACACTTGTATACAGTAATACCCCGGCCTACGTCATTAATTGGTTCCATAAGCCGTGACGTAACTCGGGTTTTTGACGTAAACCGGGCGTAATGTCTTTAAAATGCCTTAAAATGAAGACAAACACCATAATTCGTAAAACTAGAGTAAATAACTGGAGGAGGCTGCGGCTTCGCCCTGAATCTTTGCCCCTCCCCATCGGGAGTCCCTCCGTTGTTTTCTAGCGGTCGGGTCTTCTCCTCGAACGGGGTGACCGGTACGGACATGTTGACCTTGAGCTGGCTTGTGTGCCGAGTGGCTCCACGGCCCGCTTCACCACGGCGTGCTTTACCCAACGTGTCCGAGCAGTTTCACCGGTGGCCGTGTCGTGTCGTCTGTGAGGAACGAACGAGCTCAGGGTTCCGTGAACCTGGCCACCCCAGGGATCGACGCTCACCGCCAAGTCGTAGCCATGCCCCGTCTTTCCTCGAGCGGCCGAAGTTGCTTGCTTCTTTATTTTTGGATGATGCGATATACTCAGAAACGACGACGTACAGGCAGGCATTTGCAAATCCATGCACATGTGCACATGCACACGTCGATCGGTTCTTTACAAGGATATGCATCAAGGGTATCTACTTGGTATATCTATTACAAAAGTGCAGCCGCACAGCTCAGGGGTAGTGCACACTCCCCTCAACAAAGGATATGGGTCCATGGGTGGGGAGGAAAGACAAAGCAGAGGTTAGCGGGGGAAAGGGCGCAAGGGTACACATCAAAACAAGGTAATGCAACATGAGGGGCGCGGGGGAGCGAGCGGAGAAAGCTCGTCCCTAGCCGTTCGTCACCCCCCATGTCAACCTACACTACCCTTGCCGCTCCCCGTATTTGCACTTTACAAATTCCGTCTCTACCGTCTTGTCTCTTCTATCCCCCTTTATGCCTAATTAGTTTACAATCCCTCCCAAGAAGGAAGACATGGAATAAACACAATGTCTCACCCACGTCATGATGCGTCTTTCATCCCATATCATCTGCAAAACCTGGTGTGGAGTCCTGTCACCTTGGTGATGGTGCGAAGAGATTTAATCCTCACCATCCTTCTAATTGACGTTAACTTTTTTAACTACCCGGGGTCTTGCCCTGCCAATCAATTGGCCTCTTTACACTATGTGGTTCTAAAAATCATTTCCCATTGACCCACCCTGTGGTCCCCTTCCAAATTTGGGGTCTCACTCCCCCCTTTTTTCTGTCTGTGCCTTCGCACAATTTCGGGGCTGGGTCGTGTGGCTCTACCAGCAGGTCCTACTTACCTGCGCACCTCCACCACTCAAGTCGCCACCCGAGCTTGCCTAGCTCCTTCAACTACCCTAACTCGGGGAAGGCCCTCCTGGCTCTCTCACCCATCTGATGCCCTCTCTGGCATTGGGCTACCCGGGTCCTCTCTTAGGATCCTCGGGCCCCACTGAACGCTACCTGGCTCCCAGAGCGTACCTGTGGCCTCACCTGTCCGACAGTCTACCAGTGGCGGAGTGCCCATTTAACCATACTCACTAATTAAGCCCACACGCCCAGCCATTCCACTCACTCTTGCACCCCTCAAAGCAACAACTTGCTACTCCCTGCACCACAGATGTCAATTTCCAAACAATTTACCTACTCCCTCTACCTAACTTTAAACTACCCTTCCCGGGTATTCGTGAAGGGGTCCATCCTCCCCCATCCACTCCTTCGCACCATGCACTCCACACCACTCAATCCACACTACTCACTCCACACACCATTTATTCCCACACATCAAGTATTCTCTCCATTTATCCACTTGCACCCCATGCAAGTCAATCACTCAACACCATTACACATGTCCTCAATACACCACTCATACACTTTCTCCGGTCATCCCAGACCACTGCCTCATTTCACCAAGTTCAACGATAACCAGATTTTCACACACACAACCATTCTCGACCAAGGCCTCATTTCACCAAGCCCAAGAGGCACCCACAATTACACCCACACAGCATCATCTAACTAACTACTTCCCTCTAATACTTGTGCTTTCCCTGTCTTCCCTTATACTAAGCACTTCCCTCATCATTAACATCCTTCTAATCTGACTACGTCCCCTTTACCTGTATCAATGTCTCTACTTAAATATCGGTCTCCTATTGTCATCCTTCTAAATCCCTAACAATATCCCAGCCCGCCCTCGGCTAGTTCACACTGCCAAACCCCATAAATCTACTGCTCCTTTGCCCCAACGTGAGGGATGGTAGAGCTGCCATCCCTCTACATCGGACACTATCTCCCACTATCACCCCCCAGTCCTCTTTCATGAAGAGCCCCTGTCATTGGAGGTACTGGGTCCTGCCTATATATATATACAAACGTATGCTGTACGTCCGAGCCGGCATCGTCATGTTTCGCCATTGCCACGTTGCGTTGGTTGTTTTACACAGTAAAGGAACCTTTACACAGCAAAGGAATAATCACAAAAATACCAGCGAAAGGCAAAGCAAGCACGCGACCACAGGGCAGGACAAAATGCATATGGCGTCGCCTTTGTTTTGAATGGGAACCAGCAGCTACGCGTACGTATACTGTACGTACATTTTTTCATATTTTTAATGTGCTTTTTATTGTATTTTAAATTGTTTCGATCGTTAAAACATCAACGTTAAAACAACGATCAACAATCGTTAAAACGTTAAAACATCCAATTGTTTAAATTGTTTAATTTTTTCACGTCCGTAGGAGTGACGTAAAGTCGCACATAATGACGTTCGCTGAACTGAAATTTACTCTAGAAGAGTGGCGTAAAGTCGGATTTGACGGAGGTCGAAATGGCGTAAAACGGGGTATGACTGGTCATCAAAATAATACATATTTGACAGGAAACTGCTTTCGCGCAAATCCAATCTCGTATGCCAAAAATAAGCAGTTTTGACATAAAAGTGCACGTTTTTTTGGTTGCAAGTCACCCTTCTCGTGCAGAAACGTATGTGCTTCATTAGAGAGGGTGTATTACACTTGTATACATCAAAATAATACATTTTTGACAGGAAACCGTTTTCGCACAAATCCAATCTCGTATGCGAAAAATAAGCAGTTTTGACATAAAAATGCACGTTTCTTTGGTTGCAAGTCACCCTTCCTGTGCAGAAACGTTTGTGCTTCATGAGACAAGGTGTATTGTACTTGTATACATCAAAATAATACATATTTGACGAGAAACCTTTTTCGTGCAAATCCAATCTCGTATGCCCAAAATACGCAGTTTTGACATAAAAATGCACGTTTCTTTGGTTGCAAGTCACCCTTCCTGTGCAGAAACGTTTGTGCTTCATGAGACAGGGTGTATTGTACTTGCATGCATCAAAATAATACATATTTGACGAGAAACCTTTTTCGTGCAAATCCAATCTCGTATGCCCAAAATAAGCAGTTTTGACATAAAAGTGCACGTTTCTTTGGTTGCAAGTCACCCTTCTAGTGCAGAAACGTGCGTGCTTCATTAAATAGGGTGTATTACACTTGTATAGGCCCTACATCAAAATAATACATATTTGACAGGAAACTGTTTTCGCGCAAATGCAATCTTGTATGCCAAAAATAAGCAGTTTTGACATAAAAGTGCACGTTTCGTTGGTTGCAAGTCACCCTTCTTGTGCAGAAACGTGTGTGCTTCATTAGACAAGGTGTATTGTACTTGTATACATCAAAATAATACATATTTGACAGGAAACTGTTTTCGTGCAAATCCAATCTCGTTGACCCAAAATAAGCAGTTTTGACATAAAAGTGCACGTTTCTTTGGTTGCAGGTCACCCTTCGAGTGCAGAAACGTGTGTGCTTCATTAGATAGTGTGTATTACACTTGTATACAGTAATACCCTGGCCTACGTCATTAATTGGTTTCATAAGCAGTGACGTAACTCGGGTTTTTGACGTAAACCGGGCGTAATGTCTTTAAAATGCCTTAAAATGAAGACAAACACCGTAATTCGTAAAACTAGAGTAAATAACTGGAGGAGGCTGCGGCTTCGCCCTGAATCTTTGCCCCTCCCCATCGGGAGTCCCTCCGTTGTTTTCTAGCGGTCGGGTCTTCTCCTCGAACGGGGTGACCGGTACGGACATGTTGACCTTGAGCTGGCTTGTGTGCCGAGTGGCTCCACGGCCCGCTTCACCACGGCGTGCTTTACCCAACGTGTCCGAGCAGTTTCACAGGTGGCCGTGTCGTGTCGTCTGTGAGGAACGAACGAGCTCAGGGTTCCGTGAACCTGGCCACCCCAGGGATCGACGCTCACCGCCAAGTCGTAGCCATGCCCCGTCTTTCCTCGAGCGGCCGAAGTTGCTTGCTTCTTTATTTTTGGACGATGCGATATACTCAGAAACGACGACGTACAGGCAGGCATTTGCAAATCCATGCACATGTGCACATGCACACGTCGATCGGTTCTTTACAAGGATATGCATCAAGGGTATCTACTTGGTATATCTACTACAAAAGTACAGCCGCACAGCTCAGGGGTAGTGCACACTCCCCTCAACAAAGGATATGGGTCCATGGGTGGGGAGGAAAGACAAAGCAGAGGTTAGCGGGGGAAAGGGCGCAAGGGTACACATCAAAACAAGGTAATGCAACATGAGGGGCGCGAGAGAGCGAGTGGAGAAAGCTCGTCCCTAGCCGTTCGTCACCCCCCATGTCAACCTACACTACCCTTGCCGCTCCCCGTATTTACACTTTACAAATTCCGTCTCTACCGTCTTGTCTCTTCTATCCCCCTTTATGCCTAATTCGTTTCCAATCCCTCCCAAGAAGGAAGACATGGAATAAACACAATGTCTCACCCACGTCATGATGCGTCTTTCATCCCATATCATCTGCAAAACCTGGTGTGGAGTCCTGTCACCTTGGTGATGGTGCGAAGAGATTTCATCCTCACCATCCTTCTAATTGACGTTAACTTTTTTAACTACCCGGGGTCTTGCCCTGCCAATCAATTGGCCTCTTTACACTATGTGGTTCTAAAAATCATTTCCCATTGACCCACCCTGTGGTGCCCTACCAAATTTGGGGTCTCACTCCCCCCTTTTTTCTATCTGTGCCTTCGCACAATTTTGGGGCTGGGTCGTGTGGCTCTACCAGCAGGTCCTACTTACCTGCGCACCTCCACCACTGAAGTCGCCACCCGAGCTTGCCTAGCTCCTTCAACTACCCTAACTCGGGGAAGGCCCTCCTGGCTCTCTCACCCATCTGATGCCCTCTCTGGCATTGGGCTACCCGGGTCCTCTCTTAGGATCCTCGGGCCCCACTGAACGCTACCTGGCTCCCAGAGCGTACCTGTGGCCTCACCTGTCCGACAGTCTACCAGTGGCGGAGTGCCCATTTAACCATACTCACTAATTAAGCCCACACGCCCAGCCATTCCACTCACTCTTGCACCCCTCAAAGCAACAACTTGCTACTCCCTGCACCACAGATGTCAATTTCCAAACAATTTACCTACTCCCTCTACCTAACTTTAAACTACCCTTCCCGGGTATTCGTGAAGGGGTCCATCCTCCCCCATCCACTCCTTCGCACCATGCACTCCACACCACTCAATCCACACTACTCACTCCACACACCATTTATTCCCACACATCAAGTATTCTCTCCATTTATCCACTTGCACCCCATGCAAGTCAATCACTCAACACCATTACACATGTCCTCAATACACCACTCATACACTTTCTCCGGTCATCCCAGACCACTGCCTCATTTCACCAAGTTCAACGATAACCAGATTTTCACACACACAACCATTCTCGACCAAGGCCTCATTTCACCAAGCCCAAGAGGCACCCACAATTACACCCACACAGCATCATCTAACTAACTACTTCCCTCTAATACTTGTGCTTTCCCTGTCTTCCCTTATACTAAGCACTTCCCTCATCATTAACATCCTTCTAATCTGACTACGTCCCCTTTACCTGTATCAATGTCTCTACTTAAATCTCGGTCTCCTATTGTCATCCTTCTAAATCCCTAACAATATCCCAGCCCGCCCTCGGCTAGTTCACACTGCCAAACCCCATAAATCTACTGCTCCTTTGCCCCAACGTGAGGGATGGTAGAGCTGCCATCCCTCTACATCGGACACTATCTCCCACTATCACCCCCCCAATCCTCTTTCATGAAGAGCCCCTGTCATTGGAGGTACTGGGTCCTGCCTATATATATATACAAACGTATGCTGTACGTCCGAGCCGGCATCGTCATGTTTCGCCATTGCCACGTTGCGTTGGTTGTTTTACACAGTAAAGGAACCTTTACACAGCAAAGGAATAATCACAAAAATACCAGCGAAAGGCAAAGCAAGCACGCGACCACAGGGCAGGACAAAATGCATATGGCGTCGCCTTTGTTTTGAATGGGAACCAGCAGCTACGCGTACGTATACTGTACGTACATTTTTTCATATTTTTAATGTGCTTTTTATTGTATTTTAAATTGTTTCGATCGTTAAAACATCAACGTTAAAACAACGATCAACTATCGTTAAAACGTTAAAACATCCAATTGTTTAAATTGTTTAATTTTTTTCACGTCCGTAGGAGTGACGTAAAGTCGCACATAATGACGTTCGCTGAACTGAAATTTACTCGAGAAGAGTGGCGTAAAGTCGGATTTGACGGAGGTCGAAATGGCGTAAAACGGGGTATGACTGGTCATCAAAATAATACATATTTGACAGGAAACTGCTTTCGCGCAAATCCAATCTCGTATGCCAAAAATAAGCAGTTTTGACATAAAAGTGCACGTTTTTTTGGTGGCAAGTCACCCTTCTTGTGCAGAAACGTATGTGCTTCATTAGAGAGGGTGTATTACACTTGTATACATCAACATGATACATATTTGACAGGAAACTGTTTTCGCTCAAATCCAATCTTGTATGCCAAAAATAAGCAGTTTTGACATAAAAGTGCACGTTTTTTTTGGTTGCAAGTCACCCTTCTAGTGCAGAAACGTGTGTGCTTCATTAGATACGGTGTATTATATTTGTATACATCAAAATAATACATATTTGACAGGAAGCCGTTTTCGCGCAAATCCAATCTCGTATGTGAAAAATAAGCAGTTTTGACATAAAAGTGCACGTTTTTTTGGTGGCAAGTCACCCTTCTTGTGCAGAAACGTGTGTGCTTCATTAGACAGGGTGTATTGTACTTGTATACATCAAAATAATACATATTTGACGAGAAACCTTTTTCGTGCAAATCCAATCTCATTTACCCAAAATACGCAGTTTTGACATAAAAGTGCACGTTTCTTTGGTTGCAAGACACCTTTCTAGTGCAGAAACGTGTGTGCTTCATTAGATAGTGTGTATTACACTTGTATACATTAAAATAATACATATTTGACGAGAAACCTTTTTCGTGCAAATCCAATCTCGTTTACCCAAAATACGCAGTTTTGACATAAAAGTGCACGTTTCTTTGGTTGCAAGTCACCCTTCTAGTGCAGAAACGTGTGTGCTTCATTAGATAGGGTGTATTACACTAGTATACATCAAAATAATACATATTTGACAGGAAACCGTTTTCGCGCAAATCCAATCTCGTATGTGAAAAATAAGCAGTTTTGACATAAAAGTGCACGTTTCTTTGGTTGCAAGTCGCCCTTCTATTTCAGAAACTGTGTGTGCTTCACCCCGGGCTTTCTCGAATGGGTTCCACTTCCCCCCATCCAATCCTTCGCACCATGCATTCCACACCAAGCATTCCACACCTTTCACACCTCAACTACTTTCACACACCATTTTTCTCACACGCCTCAACACAATTCCATTTATTTTCCACAATTCCTCAAACACACAGCATCATCTATCTAACTAATTTCCCCTAAACTCGTGCTTCCCTCGTCGTCCCTTTACACTATGCACACCCTTTTTCTTTAACAACCACCTAAACTCGCTACGTCCCCTCTACAGTTCAGGTGTCACTACTTAACTCTTAGTCCCTATGGTCTTCTAAATCCCTGACATTATCCTCGCCCTCCCTCGGCTAGCTTCAGTGCCCCATGGAGGCAACCATTGCTGGCCCCTCCATGTGCCTAACACTGCCATCCCCATAAACTAATGCTCATGGGCCCCCCTGTGGGAGGAATGGTTACACTACCATTCCCCCACGTGGGGTACACTACTCTCAGTCCTCTACACTATGAGCCCCCATTCAATGAGGTACATTGTCGTGGCTCGGCCTCGAAGGGCTGAGCGATCCATGCGGGTGGTTGGTCGCCTGTATGGGGTGTTCGTCCGGCACTTTTTATCCAAGGGAGGAGGGATTGATGGGCCCAGGTACCGGGCTCCATCCCTGCGCGGGGCCTCGCGGTCCCACGCACAATGACCCAACCGGCCACGGTCAGGGCACCTCATCCGATAAGGTGCGTGGCTCTGAAAACCCAAATCTCCCCTCGGAGCCTGCCGATCGCCCTTGCCGCCATATGGCGCCAACCATACAGTGCGGGGGCCGGAGGCACGAATCGTGCACGCCGGTCCTTGTGAGACCAACGCAGCACCGATCCCCTCTGGTCCCCGCAGCACACAACTCAACGGGGGCTCGCGTACGCTACTTGTCCCGCTAAGCACTACCCCGGTCTGTGTCGATGCCTGGGCCGCGTCCTCACCACACGCGACCCACTCCACACTCACACACCCAGGTGCACACGCGCCTCCCACACACTTCGTTACCACACACTCTGGTGCACACTCTTCCCACACACACTCCGGTGTGCACTCTTCTTTCACACACTCGGCCATCGCACACTCCGGTGCACACTCGGCCATCACACACTCCGGTGCACACTCTTCCATTACACACTCGGCCATCGCACACTCCAGTGCACACTCGGCCATCGCACACTCCGGTGCACACTCTTCCGTTACTCACTCGGCCATCGCACACTCCAGTGCACACTCGGCCATCGCACACTCCGGTGCACACTCTCGTTCACACTCCGTACCACCCTCTCGCTCCTCACACTCTGGTACGCACTCCCTCTCACACCGCACAATGGGCCCTTCACGAACGCCCGGGTCTCGCCTCTCTCCCAAGCTCGCCGAACACCAGTTCGCGCCAAACACATTCGCGCCATTATTACTCACCTTGGGGCCCTCCTTCTCTGCCAGCACCTGCAAACTTTTTATTGGGTTAGCAAGCACGGCATCACAGTGCAAACACGGACCTTGCGCGTGTTCCATTTCCACCTCCCGTGATTTGCTCTCTGTCTCTCCCGTCTCTTCAACCCCAATTGTTTCTTCTTCTAACACGACGATTGTCGGCGCCCTTAAAATTTCCTTTTCCAACTCAACCTTCGCCGGCGCCCCCCAAATCTTCTTTCCCAATTCGATGATCGTCAGCCCCTCGACACCCCGCGTCACTACTCCCATAGCCCCAGTCAATTTGGCTGTGCTCCGCTTTATCTCACTCCCCACACGTTCTCCGCACCGCTTCACCCCGCCATGTACCACCGCGACCTCCCTGCTCGGCCTGCGCCCAATCTCATGTTACTTCTTATTTCCCTTCTTGATTTGGCCCCCTGGGTATCCATTTTTTCAAGCAATCGATCCATGTTACACCTTGCTTCGTCTGTCATTTCTTTCATTTGCCTGGTGGATTTCTCACTCAACTTTTCCATGTCCGCCATGAATTGCGTCATCAAAAATTGCATGTACCCTGGCACCACAGGCTCGGCTTCCGCCGCCACGTGTGAGGCGCCGCCATTTTCTTTACCTACTGCCGAACCCTCTTCAGCTTCCTCCACTACCAACTCTTCCTGCTGGTCCCGGGCCATTAGTTCTTCCCTATCTGTTACTCCCACCGGCATTTGGTCGCCTTGGCCAGCCATTGTACGAATTTAATTTTAATTTTAAACTAAATTTTGTCCGCTCTTAATTTCGAGCACGTGAAGCGCACTCTAGGGCCAAATATCCCACTCCCGGACACCAATTTGTTACGGATCTCGAGCCCGTCGACGTACAGAGGGGGGTTGAACCCTTTTCCCTCTCGGGCCTTTGAGTCCACGAGGCCGCGACCCACTTTACACTCGTGGGGCGGATTGCGGAGCAATTCCAGCTGCCACCCCCGTAGCGAGCGTGTGGAAGGGTATCGGGTCGAATCCCCACGTACCTTCTATACACACGCCGCCACGAGAACGGGGACTGGACCTCGCACGAGTCACGCTAGTCTAATACGCCCAAGAGGTTTGCGTGTCATGTGACTCGTGCCGTTAATTCTTATTGAACCCGATTGAGCCGTTTTATTCGTTCAGTGTGAAGCCAATGGTGGGAAATGACATGAACGGCCAAATGGATGCGAAAGAACACAGGTTTTTTTATACAATTTATACAATGATCAGGGCAAAGAGACACAGAGCAGACACTTATCGTCCTTACTTAATCCCCGGACAAGGGCCCACTCACTCACGCGGGGAAAAGGATGAAGAAGGATGACGCGCTCCAAGCACGGTCGTTGGCGCTGTTCGCCCCAGTCAGGTCGTTCAGCGTGTCCCTGGGATGTTGGCGGCATGTGCAGGGAGCTCAGGCAAGGAGATCGTTGGCGTCTGTGGCCCCGGGAGAGATCGTCCTCGCAAGCGCTATTTACAGGCAGCAGAGCGCAGGGCAGGGAGAGTTCGTGCACAGAGAGCCTCAATCACATGGAGAGTTCCAACCACACCTCTATCACAGAGAGCTCGTTCGGGGGCAGTCTGAGTTAGTGGATCCGGCCTGGGTTTTATAGCCCCTCCCCAGAGTCTCACCCGAATGTTCCAAACTCCTCCCCTGGCCGTCGTTGTTAGCCACTCCCCTTGAGCTTCTATTGGCTGCTTGCCACTTACCGGCCACTCCCCTGCAGCTCCTCCCTCGGGCCTTCCAGACTTGTTCCAGGCCCTAGCACATGGTATTCCAGCCCAATGAACACCTGGCATTCCAGCCCAATGAGCAACGAAGCCTACACTTACTTGCCTGCTCCAACGCATACTAACACAGGAAAGGAGACGATGCTTACATTTAATAGGAAATAACTGAACTAAAGCGAGGCTGCATGTTGTGGTGTCACTAACTAAGAGGGGGGTTGCCTTTATTCTCATAACCGCAACAATATGTAACTTATCATGCGGAAACCATGTACCAAGTTTGAAATCATTAGCATTAAGAGTTTAGAAAAAAAGTCCGGAAAGCTGTTCTTTGCGTGACGGACTGACAGACAGACAGACTGACAGACTGACAGATGGACAGACGGAGGGATGGAGTGCACACCTATAGTCCCCTCCGGTGTACACCGGTAGGGGACTAATAATAGGAAAGTCAGGGTGGTGGTTGTTGAGATGTGTATATGTTAGGGTGCAGCAAACGCCCGTTTTTGAGAAACGTTCTCATATTGATCTGGTCATAATTTTCTTACACTAGCCCTATATAGCATTTCTGTAAAATATTTCGGATTTGCCATTTTGTTTAAGACCACCCACCAGGATCGAGTAAAAAAAATGGGTCCCCGCTAATGGGTTGCTTTGGCAAAATGTGAGATTTTTCGAACTTTATAAAAGTAAAAACACTTTCTTAAAGTAATTCAGTCACTGATTCCAACAATGGCCTCGAAAAGGTGGTGGAATCAAAATTGGAAAAAAATTGATTTGTTCAATTGTCTTGAAAATTGCGTAATCAGGTAACCAACAACAACAACAACAACATGCATTTTAAAGGCCATTTTCCCTACTAGAGCGGGGGTTAGCCTTGCGGTCCCCATAACAATCTTCTCCATTTTGCCCTATTTTCTGCATCTCTCCTTGTTAACCCCCTTGCCCGCATTTCTTCTTCCACCATCTTTAGCCAAGTCTTTCTCGGTCTTCCCCGTCCTCTACTTCCTTCTACATTCATTTTCATCACTCTTCTCAACCAGTCACTTTTATCCTTCCTCAACACATGACCAAACCATCTCAACCTGTTCCTCTTCACAGCATCAATCACAGGCTCCATTCCCATCATCTTTCACAATTCATCATTTGTCTTCCTCTCTCTCAACGATACTCCGCACATCTGTCGAACCATTCGCATTTCCACCCTTTCCAACCTTCGTTGCTGCTCTACGTTCATTACCCATGTCTCGCTCCCATAAATCATAACACTTCTCACACATGCAGCATACACCTTTCCCTTCAGCTTCAACGACACTCCCCTCATCATCAGCACGCCACTCAGTTCCCGAAACTTCTTCCATGCACATCTCACTCCAGCAACCGTTGCCGAGTCTGATCCACCTTCTCCATTCAGCATGTCTCCTCGGTAGCAAAATGTTTTCACACCTTCCAGCTTCACGCCGTCTCCACGATCCAACTCAACATTTCCTCCATCTGCAGCTCCCTCTGTGCACACCTTACATTTAAATGTAGCTGCCACACTGGTTAATGACCCTCTCAGACCACTACATTTTTGATGAACCCACTCAGCGCACATTGTACATTGAATGGAGTTCACTCCGACACCCTTCCTACACACAGCACAGGGCCACTTCCCAGTTCTTTCCACCTCACCACATGCTTTACCACTTGCCATCACCTTCGTCTTTCCGATATTCACCTTCAGACCTTTTGTCTCCATACATTCCTTCCACTTGTTCATCTTTTCATTCAGTCCATCCATACTTTCCGCAATCAACACCAGATCATCTGCATACAACTCCCACGGTAAACCCTCCTTTACGTTCTCAGCCAGCACCTCCATTACAGCTACAAATAGTAGTGGACTTAGTACCGACCCCTGATGCACTCCCACCTTCACCTCAAACTCACCACTATTCCCGTCCTTCGTCCTTACAGCTGTGCGCGCTCTTTTGTACAATCAGGTAACCAACGGACCACAAAAACAATTGGTTTTTTTTTGTTTTTGTTTTTTTGTATACAAGATCGAGGCTCGTGAAAGAGCGAACATTAATCACACAGAAAGACAAACAGACACATAAAACAAATAACATCAGGAGCGGTAGCCAAGATGGGGAGAGAGGGGGAAGGACACAAACACAACATTTGAGAGCAGGGACCGAGAGACATGGAGACATCGAGAGATCTGTGGGAGGGAGAGGGCTTTGGGGTGGAGGCATGGGAAGGGGGCGGGGGGGGGGGGTTGGGAGAGGTATAAAACATATGGACGCTGCCAGGACTTCCAGGAAAGAAGTTGGAATTTCAAACAAGGTGGATCTGGGGTGAATTAGTGGGGGTAGAAAAGATCAAGGTTTTGGATGGGGGAAGATAAGAGATGGTGGTGAACAGCTGTTTTAAAGACCTGGAGGGAGGAGTGGGATTGAAGGGAGTGTGGGAGTTTGTTCCAGAGGCGGGAGAAAAGAGGAATGAAAGAGTGAAGGTGAGCAGAGAGCCGAGATTTCGGTAGTTTAACCATCAGAGGGTTGCTGGTAGATCCTGTGCGACCTGTAGGAATATTGGGGGGACAGAGCACAGAGAGAGCTGGGGGAGCAAGGCCGGAGAGGAGTCGGTAGAAAACAGAAAGACCACCTACCTGCCTGCGGTGAGTGAGTGAAAGGCCCTCAGAGATAGCTTCATCGCGGGAGATTCCAATGATTCTGAAAGCTTTGGATTCAACAGCGTGAAGCCGAGCCAGGTGTGAGGCAGGAGCACCGGCCCATAGGGGAGAACAGTATTCCATTGAGCTGCGGATGAAAGCCTTGTATGTGGTGAGGAGCTCAGGTGTGCCTAGGAAGGACTGCGCACGACGGAGGATGCCCAGTCGGCGACTGGCTTTGGATGCCAGCTTGGAAATGTGGTTTTCCCAAGAAAGATCATGGCAGATAGTGAGACCCAAAAGCTTGAGCGACAGAACTTCTTGGAGAGGATTGTTGAGAAAGTAGATGGGAGGGTTGTCCAGTCGGTCTTTTCGGAGAGACATAGTAAGAGTGTGAGATTTGTCAGGATTGAATGTAACCAATTGCCATGTAACCAACAAAAAAACATGAAATACGTTGTGCATAGCATACTTGTGAAATCCATAAAAGATGTTGCTGACCTTTGGCCTATGTTGACCTCAAATATAATTGGTTGAATTAAGTGACCGGATGTGCAAATCCTGTTCAAATTTCAAGTCAATCGGATGAAAATTGACAATTTTAGAAATTCCACCTAAGTTGTTGACCTTTGGCCTATGTTGTCCTTTTCGCCTATGTTGACCTCAAAAAATAATTTGTGGTTGAATTCAATGACCTGATATGCAAATCCTCTTCAAATATAAAGTAAATCAGATGAAAATTGACAATTTTATAAACTTGGCCTAAGTTGACCTTTTGGCCTTTGTTGACCTCAAAAATAATCGGTGGTTGAATTCAGTGCTCTGATACATAAATCCTCTTCAAATTTCAAGTCAATCGGATGAAAATTGAGGATTTTAGAAATTTTCCAACGTTGTTGGCCTTTGGCCTATGTTGACCTTTTGACCTCCAAAATCCAAATCAATAGGCATCTTCCTAATAGTACCAAGTCTACCATTTGGTGATGTTTCGTAAAGATCGGTTTGAAATTGTGACCTGTAGGCGATTGACAAACAGACAGAATAACGCACAAGACCAATCAATATACAGTACATACTTAGAAAAAAATCTTCATTTTCACAAGTAACAAGCTCGTCGCTGTGTTCCGCGCATGCGCAGTATGAAGGCTGTCGTTTTTTCGCTGGCTACATGTTTCTGGACAGACCACAGACGGAATGGTTCCCACTCCCCTCCCACCCCGAATATGAAATTAAATCGATAAACTGAAATATTTAATGAATATGGTGTTTATAAAGCTTGGACATGAATGGCCAAATGGCCTCGTCCTGTGACTAAGTTCCTTTTATTATGTCAACGAAAATTGTGTTCAACAAGATAGACTTCCCGCGCTTTTTCTTTTTAATGCAGTCATTGGTGACCATGACGGTGTAGTTAACACCAACATGTTGCATAACAATAATTTTCGTCCAAATTGTGCAAAGTTTCTTTTGTCGTTAAATAGTATTTGCATTTGAAGTAACCTCGTGTTTTGATATTCGGACGACCTATCTCAAGTGAAGATAACAAATGTACTCGGTGACGTTTTGTTTACCGGAAAGACATGCCTCTTGGGCCACGTGCTTTTGGCGCCATTTTGGTTCTTAGGGCTCAACCGCCATCTTCCACATATTGGTAACTATGGGCAGTGTATCATGATTTCGCTTTTTATGGCTCTTTTGAAATGGTCTTTAGATACTTAATATTCGTTTATACATTTAATTTGGCGGCTGTAGTTTAAAGTTTTTGTGCTTTTATTTTAACTCTTCAGTGGGGTGCTTACTTAGTTCTTGCTTTCAGATAATTATTTGTTTTAATTGAATTTCTGACAGGTTATTGCGGTTAATTGCATTCTTTCAAACACAACGTTTATGTCATTGTGTTGTCCTTGCATAAATTTATTAAACACCAGGTGGCGATAAAATGTTAAGACCTTTCGTTCTTAAACAAACAAGACCTTTTTATTTCGAAACTCGTCTATCTATGGGGTGTTTTTTCGTCCTCTCAGTCCCCGGACGGTGGTTCAAACAGTCCATGGATATATGGAAGGTTTAAATTTAATACACATTGAGTTATAAAAATCGCCAAGCAAAAGGCATCAGGATCCTTACATTCATTACCTTGCTCCATGCTTTGTATGAACTGGTCGTGGAAGGTCGTTGGTAACACCATTAGGTATCCGTATTGGTGATTTTTTGAATTTTGAGTGATGTACTTTGTCTTTGGTGGAAAGAAAAGGCTCCATGGACCTGTGGCCTTCTCGGAGCTGGAAATGGGTGTCGAGACCATTGGATTGGGTCGATAAATTAAGGGAATGTGCAGATCGTGCCATAGCAATGGGTGCTTCATCATGGATGCACTGTATCGTGTATGTCATGAGTGCTTCATGATGGATGTACTGTATGTTCCATGATGGATGCACTGTACATGCCATGAGTGCTTCATGATGGACGCACTGTACGTACCATGAATGCTGCATGATGGATGCACTGTATGTGCCATGAATGCTTCATGATGGATGCACTGTATGTGCCATGAGTGCTTCAAGATTGATGTACTGTATGTTCCATGAGTGCTTCATGATGGATGCACTCACTGTACATGCCATGAGCGCTTCATGATGGACGCACTGTACGTACCATGAATGCTGCATGATGGATGCACTGTATGTGCCATGAGTGCTTCATGATGGATGCACTGTATGTGCCATGAGTGCTTAATGATGGATGTACTATATGTGCCGTGAGTGCTTCATGATGGGTGTACTGTATGTGTCATGAGTGCTTCATGATGAATGAATGAATGAATGATCGTTTTAAGGCCATTTTCCCCGCTCGAGCGGGGTTAGCCTTGCTGGCCCCATGACAATCATGGTTCCCTGTTTGAGGCAATGTTTTTATGGCCGGATGCCCTTCCTGACGCCAACCCTTGGTCGCCTCTTACGATGCGCAGGGATACGGTGTACCTATTCTAAATCGGGGTACACACCGGGATCATTCATCCCAGTAAGCTGGTACTCAATTTGCCGACCTCGGAAGGATGACAGGCTGAGTCAACCACCCTGGCGTTATGATGGATGTACTATATGTCATGAGTGCTTCATGATGCATGCACTGTATGCGCCATGAGTGCTTTATGATTGATGTGCTGTGTGTGCCATTGATGCTTCATGATGGATGTACTGTGTGTGCGCCATGAGTGCTTCATGATTGATGCACTGTATGTTTCATGATGCATGCACTGTATGTGCCATGGGTGCTTCTTGGTGGATATTGGATGTACTCTATGTCATGAGTGCTTCATGATGGATGCACTGTATGTGCCATGTGTGCTTCATGATGGATGCACGATGTTCCATGGGTGCTTCATGGTGGATGCACTGTATGTGCCATGAGTGCTTTATGATTGATGTGCTGTGTGTGCCATTGATGCTTCATGACGGATGTACTGTGTGTGCGCCATGAGTGCTTCATGATTGATGCACTGTATGTTTCATGATGCATGCACTGTATGTGCCATGAGTGCTTCATGATGGATGCACGATGTTCCATGGGTGCTTCATGGTGGATGCACTGTATGTTCCATGAGTGCCTCATGATGGATGCACTGTATGTGCCATGTGTGCTTTATGATGGATGCACTGTATTCCATCAGTGCTTCATGATGGATGTACTGTGTGTAATGAGTGCTTCATGATGGATGCACTGTATGTGTCATGAGTGCTTCATGATGGATGTACTGTGTATGTGCCATGAGTGCTTCATGATGGATGTTCTGTATGTTCCATTGAGTGCTTCATGATGGATGCACTGTACATGCCATGAGTGCTTCATGATGGATGCACTGTACATGCCATGAGTGCTTCATGATGGATGCACTGTAGGTGCCATGAGTGCTTCATGATAGATGCACTATGTTCCATGGGTGCTTCATGGTGGATGCACTGTGTGTCGAGTGCTTCATGGTGGATGCACTGTATGTTCCATGAGTGCTTCATGATGGATGCACTGTATGTGTCGAGTGCTTCATGGTGGATGCACTATGTTCCATGAGTGCTTCATGGTGGATGCACTGTATGTTCCATGAGTGCTTCATGATGGATGCACTGTATGTGCCACGAGTGCTTCATGATGGATGGTACTGTATGTGCCATGAGTGCTTCCTGATGGATGTACTGTATGTGCCATCCGTGCTCCATGCTGGATGTACTGTATGTTCCATGAGTGCTTCATGATGGATGTACTGTGTGTACTGAGTGCTTCATGATGGATGTACTGTGTATGTGCCATGAGTGCTTCATGATGGATGCACTGTACGTACCATGAATGCTGCATGATGGATGCACTGTATGTGCCATGAGTGCTTCATGATGGATGCCCTGTATGTTCTCTGAGTGCTTCATGATGCATGCACTGTTTGTTATATGAGTGCTTCATGATTGATGTACTGTGTGTGCCATGAGTGCTTAATGATGATGCAATGCACTGTTTTGCATGACTGCTTTATTATGGATATACAGTACTGTGTATGTTATGAGTGTGCTTCGTTATTGATTTATTGAATGAGCCACAATTTCTTGTGGATGTACTGCATGAGCCACAAATTCCTTGTGGATGTACTGCATGAGCCACAAATTCCTTGTGGATGTACTGCATGAGCCACAAATTCCTTGTGGATGTACTGCATGAGCCACAAATTCCTTGTGGATGTACTGCATGAGCCACAAATTCCTTGTGGATGTACTGCATGAGCCACAAATTCCTTGTGGATGTACTGCATGAGCCACAAATTCCTTGTGGATGTACTGCATGAGCCACAAATTCCTTGTGGATGTACTGCATGAGCCACAAATTCCTTGTGGATGTACTGCATGAGCCACAAATTCCTTGTGGATGTACTGCATGAGCCACAAATTCCTTGTGGATGTACTACATGAGCCACAAATTCCTTGTGGATGTACTGCATGAGCCACAAATTCCTTATGGATGTACTGCATGAGCCACAAATTCCTTATGGATGTACTGCATGAGCCACAAATTCCTTATGGATGTACTGCATGAGCCACAAATTCCTTGTGGATGTACTACATGAGCCACAAATTCCTTGTGGATGTACTGCATGAGCCACAAATTCCTTATGGATGTACTGCATGAGCCACAAATTCCTTATGGATGTACTGCATGAGCCACAAATTCCTTATTGATGTACTGCATGAGCCACAAATTCCTTGTGGATGTACTGCACGAGCCACAATTCGTTTTGGGTGTACTGTATGAGCTACAAGTACTTATGGATTATTGGGAGGGAGGATTATTGAGGACTCTTAGGTGGTAAATAATACTTTCTTTGGGCACCAAAGTTTGTAACAATTTGTTAGGAGGACACTAGGGTTTGAAGAACTTTGGGAGGAGGACACTAGCGTTGGGAGGACTTTGGTAGGAGGATACGAGGGTTAGAAGAACTTTATTTGGAGGACACTAGGGTTAGACGAACTGTGTTAGGAGGACACTCGGGTTTGAAGAACTTTGGTAGGAGGATACTCGGGTTAGAATTTTGTTGGGAGGGCACTAGGGTTGGAGGATTTTGTTTGGAGGGTTAGGAAGCATCACCAGAAGTACCAAAATGTTCGGCTTCTGTCTATGCAGATCAGTGCATCAAACGTCATCCTCACTTACCTGGCCTCAACTGCCTATAGACAAAGGGAAACAAAAAAACACCGCTCGTTTTCTCTTGAACCACTATTTTGGACAGCGCTATCACCCTTAGCAACGCAGAAATGCATATCCTATCCCTAAATACACTTGATACATGTGCAGAAAAAATTCCGAAAACTTGCATGGACATACCTGTTGGTTGGGGCCTTAAATTGGCGACTGCCTCCTACCCCATAAACAGAACAATAATTGGATACTGGCTGGGAGTGCAGAAAATATTGTTACAGACACGACTTTGATGTTAAGGTGGGCCGAGCGGAATGGCCGTCGTGTCCGCACAAATTACCCGATCGTACTCGAACGTCGACGAAGCCGCGCTACGCTGGCTCAATAGGAAAGAGAAGACACCCGGCTGGGTTATAATGACACAATACGACACCAGGGGTTCAGTTCTCAAGACCTCCGGAGGAGGTTATATTCGTGCGGAAGGTCAGATTACAGGGACGAGAGGTACAGCATAGAAAGACAGGCACTTAGACACACTCTTATATTAACCCTAGACAGACGACAGATAAACGGGACAACGCTGGCTCACACGGGGTTTGATGGCTAGGAAAGGCAGATAGCGATGGCTCAAGGTGCACTCTTGGCTCAAAGCAGGGTACACGGTTCGGTCCAGAGATGCGGGGAGGTCTCGTCGCAGCGCTCAGAGGTGACGTTCTTTCTCAGGCCTCTCCAAACTCAGGCGCATCCGTTTCAGCGCTCGCAGGTCCGTCTTTCTCCAGCTGGGGGCGTATCTCACGTCACGTCCGGCAAGCGGCTGCGTATATCCGGCGGGGAGTGACACGCCCTCGGCTCGTTAGCTCCGCCTCGTGGAATCGGCACGTTGCTTCTCATTGGGTGCGTGCGGGGGGGGTTACTGGCTCCGCCCCCGACGAGGAGCTGACAGCCAGCCCCTTCGGGGTAACCCCGTGGAGCGCATGGTCTGGAGCTAATCGAGCCGGTGTGAGGACGCATCCTCCCCCGCTCCGCCGCCATCCCCTCTGTTGTTGTTGTAATTGTTGTTGTAGTTGTTGTTATTGTTGTTGTTTGGGGAAGAAGATGGGAGGAGGTATGGGAAAGGTCCTAAACTCACTACTGATGCCATATAATCACATTCTGGTGCAACGAAGAGTCATAATTAATGGAAACGAGGCCTTAACTGACATAGATTAAGAATAACTAGGAAGATGTCCGAAAGTTGGCTACGTGTGGTGCGGTGGACCTGGGCACGACATTTAATGGGGGAATAAGGGGAAGGTCGGCTCTACTGATTGTTATTTACATGCAATGGGACTAGGGAATGGGGGATTGGGGAAAGTTGGGGAGTATTGGAGAAAATAGGGGAATATTTACAAGCGGATATGGAGGCCAAATTCCATATTCGCAACATTGCACCCTTCTCTACCCTCGGGGCGTCCCGACCCGATAAATTTTTACCTACTTTAGTGTGGCACGCAATGTAGTTCCCTCTACTATTAACTCTACCCTGAGTGCGACAGTTTTACAGATATTCACAAATGAGTAAATATGTCCCCCTGCGACGTTGCACCCTTCTCCTCACAGAAACACACCCACAGGATAACCGAATCCGGAAAGAATTCGCAAACTACACATACAGCCGGTAGGGAGCATTATTTACAAGATTACGCTGATATCTACACTACGATCCAGGACCTGTCTTTGGAGGAACACATGCAGATGTTATGCATAGAGAGAGCGCGCTTGCCAACATCGATACACCAACCCACGAGTGCTCTGTGGCCGACGGCCTTTAATAACGTGCAGAGCACCCTTCCCGAGCATCAACAGCACCACCCCACCACCAATCGGTGCAGTCACCATTGTTCATTGGAATAAAAATAAATTCGACAACCCCTAACCCTGCAGGTGTCTCTTGCTCTTCTTGTGGTGCACTTGGTGTTAGTTAACAGTGGTTCACCTTTATGGCATAGGTGCCACGTTGACCCATAGGTCCATCCCCGGGTGGTGCTTGGCCGCAAACGAACTGCGGTCCATTGTGGGTGGCCACAAACATTGCGGTCCATATGGTGTATCGATCCCGGCAGCAAACAGCGAAAGTGCAGGCCCACAACTGCGCAGCCAGCACCTCTCTCTCCTCTCTCTCTACCCCAAAGCCAGATCCTCGGAGGTGGGAGACAAAAGAAGAAACAAGTGAGTAAGGTGGTAAGGGCGCAAAAGTGCACGCAATGTAAGGTAATGCACACTGGGGGCACATGGGAACCAGGTGAGACAGGTACGTTCCTATCGTACGCCCCCCCCCCCCCCACCAGGTAACCTACATGGCCCCTCCCTTACCCCTTACTGTATCCACAAAACACAACACTACCCATAAACATCTACTTTACAAATCAACAAACATCCCTACTGTCTTCCCCGTTCCTCCCATAAACCAAATTCGTCTTCTCTCCCTCCTAACCAATCAAATTTGCCATTTTCAACTCTCATCAAAATTTGCCATCTCCAACTCAACATCATAATTTGCCATTACCAATTCATCATCAGTCCCTCCTAGGGAGGGAGAGATGGAATCACCCCAATGTCTCATCCACGTCGTGATGCGTCTCACAAATCCACACAGCGATTCATCTCCTGCAACAAAACAAAGAAAACACAGGTGTGGAGTCATCATCATCACCACAGGTAAGTGGCTGCGTATGGTGCGACAGGTTCATCACTCCTAACTATCTCCTAAATGACTTTAACAACTTTACACTACCCGGGGTCTCTCTCCGGCCAAACCATTGGCCCTCTTACACTATGGGTTCTAAAAACCAATTCCCATTGGCCAAACTGTGGTGCTCTTCAATTTGGGGTCTCACTCCCCCGATTCATCTCCCGGTGCCCTCGCACAATTTCTGGGCTGCGGCGTGTACCTCTCCCAGTGGGTCTACCCACCTGCACACCTCCACCACTGCAGTTGCCTCCGAGCTTACCTGCTCCTTGCCCTAACCTAACTACCTGGGGAAGGCCCTCTGGCACTCTCCCCACTCCGTGCCCTCTCTGGCACTGGGCTGCCCGATCCACACCCGGGATCCTCAGGCACCCACTCACAACTACCGGCTCCCAGAGCCCACCTGCGGCCTCACCTGGCCGACATCCTCACAGTGGTGGAGTGCCCAACCAACTACACACACTAACAGGCTACACGCCCAGCCATTTCCACAACACTAATGCACCCATTCACAACACCATTCTGCAACCGCACCACAAATGCCAATATCCAACCACAATTTACCTGCACCCTCTACCTAACACTTACACTACCCGCCCCGGGTACTCGTGAAAGGGGTCCACTCTTCCCCCATTCACACCTTCGCACCATGCACACCACTCCGTACCACTTACTCCAACTCTCTCCACACACCTGTACCTGCACACCTGTGCTCTCGCACCTGGTGCCACCTGCACCCTTCTCTCCCCAAGCGCATTCGCGCTGATCCACAACACCCACTACTCACACACTGCTCCACACACCTGTCCAGTTGCACACCTGTGCAATCACACCTGTACAATCCTCACACACACGGCATCATCTCAGCTAACTACTCCCTTCTGAAACTTGAGCTTCCCAGTCGTCCCTTTAAACTATTGCGCTCCCACGTCATTATCATCCACACTAAACTACCTGCGTCCCTACTACAGGTATCAGTCACTAACTAAACTTAACGTTACCTACTGTCATCTTCGCTAGATCCCTACACACAATATCCTAACCCACCCGGGCTAGTTTTCACTGCCATACACCCCATAAGCTATTGCTCCTTTGCCCCCCCATGGGAAGGGTGGCAGGGATGCCATCCCACCACATCGGGGGTCTCTCACTACCAATTTTGCACATCAAATTTCAACAAATTAAAAATTTGCCAATCACTAACCATCATCTGCCAATCACTACTGCCAATCCCTTGCCAATCATCAAATTTTGTTTTTCTCCAATTTTGGGTCCAAAACACTAACCTCATCACCCAGTCGACTCACTAATACCTCTCGGTGCGCCAATCCCTGTCCAAAGCCCGGCTTCGTAAAGCCAAGCAATGGATGCTGGTTGTTTTGTGCCAGCGGCTGGATGCGTCCGGCACTCGGTGCAGGGACGGGGGCTTACCCGGGCCGAGATCCCACACATCACCTCGGCGTGGAGCCATCCAATGTCCCGATCTCGACCTGCCGGCACGTCTCAACAAAACGTGGTCGCCATAACGACCCTTCCTATCGGGCTGCCCGCTCCGCCTAGTGGAGCACGGACGCGGCCGTTCAAAGCGAGGCCCAGCACGCACCGAGGGCCTGCTTCGGCTAAAAGTCGCTCTAACCTCTAACCCGTGTAACGTCGATGCTTCACCTGGACGCTTACACCCCGCAGCCCGTTCCTTGCTCACACATCCAGCTGTGCCCATGCTCCTCGTACCCTTCCTTACACACCCAGGTACACCCATTCCACTCACAGCCTTGGTCACACACCTGACCACCGAACACTTTGGCACACATTCGTTGCTCGCACACCTCACCAATACACCGCTTCGCGCCCCCTCCTCGGTCACCTCCTCTGTGACAATCACAGGTGTGCCCTCATTCGCACACCCAACCATGTGCCTCACCACCAACTCCAGCGTGCATTCCCACTCACGCTCTACCATTCCAGGTGTGCATCCTTCCATCCCAGGTGTACATCCTCGCTCACCTGTCACCACTAACTCACTCTCCTTGTCACTCTCACTACTCTCACCTCCACTCGTGACAACGCACTCACCCTTACTCTTGACAGCACACTCTTTCCCCATGCACCTGTCCGTCACACACCTTTCTCGCGCACACTCTCCCGTCACACCCTCTGTAACACTCACCACAGGTGGACACTCTTCCTTACTTCTGACAGCGCACTCTTTCCTCACACACCTTTCTCGCGCACACTCCTGCGCACACTCTCTCGTCACACCCTCTGTAACACTCACCACAGGTGGACACTCTTCCTTACTTCTGACAGCGCACTCTTTCCTCATGCACCTGTCCGTCACACACCTTTCTCGCGCACACTCCTGCGCACACTCTCCCGTCACACCCTCTGTAACACTCACCACACCGCGCTTCCATGTGCCCCCTCGCACACGCGCTACGACCGACTCATTCTCGCCAACACCCTCACTCCTTGGCGTGCACTTTTTCCTCACACACCCCATGGTCGGACATTCTCGCACACCCCTTTTTTCGCACACCTGTCCTGTCACACACCTCACCAACGGCCTCTCACGAACACCCGGGTCTATCTCGACCCCCAAGCCTCTTAAATCACCTGGCGCATCATACGCACGACCATATTGGTCACCACTTACACCGGGTCCTCTTCCTCTTCGCTTCTCCTCCATCACCTGCGAATCCCTCATCCGGTTAACGAGCACATCACGATCCAAACACAGACTTTGGACCAATTCTTTTATCTCCTCTTTTATCTCTTTGTTATCCCCTCTCCGTCGCTTCTTAATTTCGCTCACCCCTTCTTCCACTTCTTCTAATTTGTGCCTCACCTCTTTTATTCCCCGGTACGTCTCCTCAAGCTCGTCCTCCAAGGCTACCTTGACCGTTTCCATGTGCGTCCTCACCTGCCGGTCCTTCGTCTCCATAACCTCTATCACCTCGTCCAGCCTCGTTGTCAGTTCCTCACGTACCATCTGACATTCCCTCTTTGTCGCTATCAAGTCGTTTTTTATGTCGTTTTGTGTCGCTTTTAAACCTCCTAATACCGCAGTGTTCCTTTGAACCTGCTCCGTTAGTCCTTTTTGTCCCTCCGTCAGCTGTTCCACCTCCTGCGTCAGGACCTCTATGCCCCCTTGTAACTTTACAGTCCCCTTTCTCACCTCCTTCTCCATGTGCTCCTTACAGTGCCTCACCTCCTCGCGCACTCCTCCGACCTCCTCACTCACTCCTCTTCTGATCTCCTCTCCCATCACTTGCATCTCCTGCCCAGATGCCACCCTCATCTGCTCCATTTCCTCCCTGTGAGCATCCAGTTTGGTTTCTACCCCCATTCTGACCCCCTCTATCTGCTGCTCCATTTGTTTAACTTCCCTTTCCGCTTGGTCCCTCATGTCCCTCAATTTGCCTTCCATACTGTTTTCTAACCCCTCTAACCCATTTTTCACTCCCTCTATCTGATTCTCCTGGGCAGCCATTCTATTTTCTACCCCCATTAACCCATTTTTCACTTCTTTTATCCCGTTGTCTAACCCCTCAAAATTATTGTCTATCTTCCCAAATTTCTTGTCTAACTCCTCAAAATTATTGTCTAACCCCTCACTGGTACCCCTCGCTTCGTCCCTCATTACCCCCATTTGGTTTCCCATTACCCCCATTTGCTCACTCTGAGCCCTCGCTTCGTCCCTCATTACCCCCAATTGCTCACTCTGAGCATCCATCCGGTTCCCCATTACCCCCATTTGGTTTTCCAATCGCTCACTATTCTTTTCCATAAGGGCCGTCATTTGTATAAAAAAAAGTTCCAATCTTCCCAGCGGCGCTACTTCGGTCGCGGGCACGGTGACCAGCGAGGCGCCATTTTGCGCGCCCGCTTCTTCGTGCGTGACGGCGCTATTTTGCGAACCTGCCGCCCTCACTGCTTCGCTCTCCTCCTGTCCCTCATTTTGGTCCTGGATCGACCCTACCTCACTCTCCTTTACCGGACCCCAGCTGTCTTGATCCGCCATAGCGCGACTTGCAAAATTCGAGTTTCGTAAAACAAATCCAATTTTTTTTTTTCGTTATAATTTCGTCGAGCGCAGTACGCGCTCCGAATCGATTTTCCCTCCCAAAATTTGGGCCTAACTAATTTAGTCCCGGGTCCGAATCCAACTCCTCGACACCAATTGTTACAGACACGACTTTGATGTTAAGGTGGGCCGAGCGGAATGGCCGTCGTGTCCGCACAAATTACCCGATCGTACTCGAACGTCGACGAAGCCGCGCTACGCTGGCTCAATAGGAAAGAGAAGACACCCGGCTGGGTTATAATGACACAATACGACACCAGGGGTTCAGTTCTCAAGACCTCCGGAGGAGGTTATATTCGTGCGGAAGGTCAGATTACAGGGACGAGAGGTACAGCATAGAAAGACAGGCACTTAGACACACTCTTATATTAACCCTAGACAGACGACAGATAAACGGGACAACGCTGGCTCACACGGGGTTTGATGGCTAGGAAAGGCAGATAGCGATGGCTCAAGGTGCACTCTTGGCTCAAAGCAGGGTACACGGTTCGGTCCAGAGATGCGGGGAGGTCTCGTCGCAGCGCTCAGAGGTGACGTTCTTTCTCAGGCCTCTCCAAACTCAGGCGCATCCGTTTCAGCGCTCGCAGGTCCGTCTTTCTCCAGCTGGGGGCGTATCTCACGTCACGTCCGGCAAGCGGCTGCGTATATCCGGCGGGGAGTGACACGCCCTCGGCTCGTTAGCTCCGCCTCGTGGAATCGGCACGTTGCTTCTCATTGGGTGCGTGCGGGGGGGGTTACTGGCTCCGCCCCCGACGAGGAGCTGACAGCCAGCCCCTTCGGGGTAACCCCGTGGAGCGCATGGTCTGGAGCTAATCGAGCCGGTGTGAGGACGCATCCTCCCCCGCTCCGCCGCCATCCCCTCTGTTGTTGTTGTAATTGTTGTTGTAGTTGTTGTTATTGTTGTTGTTTGGGGAAGAAGATGGGAGGAGGTATGGGAAAGGTCCTAAACTCACTACTGATGCCATATAATCACATTCTGGTGCAACGAAGAGTCATAATTAATGGAAACGAGGCCTTAACTGACATAGATTAAGAATAACTAGGAAGATGTCCGAAAGTTGGCTACGTGTGGTGCGGTGGACCTGGGCACGACATTTAATGGGGGAATAAGGGGAAGGTCGGCTCTACTGATTGTTATTTACATGCAATGGGACTAGGGAATGGGGGATTGGGGAAAGTTGGGGAGTATTGGAGAAAATAGGGGAATATTTACAAGCGGATATGGAGGCCAAATTCCATATTCGCAACATTGGGGCCTTAAATTTTGGACAGCGCTATCACCCTTAGCAACGCAGAAATGCATATCCTATCCCTAAATACACTTGATACATGTGCAGAAAAAATTCCGAAAACTTGCATGGACATACCTGTTGGTTGGGGCCTTAAATTGGCGACTGCCTCCTACCCCATAAACAGAACAATAATTGGATACTGGCTGGGAGTGCAGAAAATATTATTGTTTTTGAGTGACAACAATTCTGAAAACCACATGACACAAAAGGCTGGGAATTCCTTTTTTGGCATATGGTGTACCTCAGAGGTGGAATGAGTCGTGTGTTTGTCCTGCGCTAAATACAAAACCTCATTTTGGGAGCACGCCTTCCATTGCTGGTGCGAAATCTATGATGCAAATCGTATTTCAAACATAATTTTCAGCATTTAGACGAAAGAGTGGCAGTTTCATTATGGTTAACTATAATTGTTCAGTTGCTGATTGAAAATCGGAATCGCGGAAATATCGGAAAAAGAGAAACATGCATTGATGAGACTTAGAGGTGTCAATTTCCTGTCACTTCCTGTTAATAAAAACAACAGCCACCATGAATATGTAAAAAAAAACATGGGTGGATGGTTTAACCTTTAGCAATAGATGCGAAAATCTAGCATTCATTTCTCTTGGGGCCCCGGAACCAAACAAACAATGTGTTTATAACAGCCCTCTCAGCTCCCATAGCACCTGCCTCCGCCACCTCCCAAACATGAATAATAGTAAATATAATCATTTAAAATTTGCCCTCCACATTTACAAGCCCCAGATATGTCCTTCCCATCGGCATTCTGAAGAACGTAATCCAGACATACAAGTCCATTCACTGGTAGCGATCCGCCGGGGGGGTTTGTGTCGCACACGCCCCTCCGCTCGAGCCATGCATTGCCCCACATGGTCGGGAGTTTGCAGCACGAGCAGCTTCCCATTCGACAAGCTGAGTAAGTTCTCCAAGTCTTTCGTTGTGCAAAAGCACAGCCCTTTCTCTCAGGTATTTTTCCAGGTATTTTCGCCTTTTTTCAGAAGCTTTGTATTGTAACGTGTTAGTTAAAAATATCTCTCTGGCACACGGTATATCTTGTGCCCTGAACGCCAGCGTTTCCTGAGGTTTCTGTACATGCACGCCAAGCATTCTGGGGCGGAATACGTAATTTCTAAAATGTCGTATTGACCACCAACAAATGTCTGCTACCATGGGAGCACCGTGAAGATGTCTTGTCTAAAACTCAGGTTCAGGTTGAAACTTAAACTTGCTCAGGTAAAACTCAGTTATCCTGTGCAATGTGACTCGGTAATAATCAGTACTTGATGCATACCATTTTGATGCAAACTCTTAGCACCAACCTCTTATGTTATGGATATAATATTTTGTACACTCCCTCTTGCCGTCAGCTCTGTTGCCGTGTTCGCAGGTTCTTGATGCCATGTCTCCATTTGCACCTCCCGTCCACGCGACTCGACGAGCTGTCTGTTAAACCCGCAAGCTAGTGATGAATTAAGAAATCCATCAGGCGGTTATTCATCAAAAAGGCACCCTGGTTTCAAGAACTTCGTTTCTTCTGAGTCTGTGAGTACGTCACATACATGGAGCTCAGTACCTATTTGGTCTAGCTTGACCTTTTCATCACCAAGTACCCCACTGGTTTGGTCTGATTTGCCTTTCACACATCTGCCATTCGTACTCTGTCCCCATTTCTGCCTGCCTTTGATGTACTCTATTAACTTGAAGGTCAGCCTTGTCTTAAAAAAAAACTTTATACGACTTGCTTGTAATTCTCTTTGAGCACCATTTGTCAGATGCCATCGCGCTTGCTGCCTGCAACACAGGCACTCCACATCCATTTTTCACTTTCTCAAGCTCAGTACCTGTCTTGTGGGTGCGCGCTCTCTCACAGCTCAGTGCCTGTTGCTAGTACATAACAACCAGCGTAACAATCAGCGCTTGTAGCTCAATTACCTGCCTCCCACGCCCCCCCACCTCCACACCTCACTGCTGCTCTGCACATACGGTATTACGATGTTGTGCCCGCACACCTCTTATTCCTCACGGCTTGTTCCTCGTTGCTCACATGTGTCCCCATTGCTTGGTTTGTGTTTTACTCACTCGTTCCCCCTACCCTTTTATGGTGATCATGTGTGATCATGACCTGCCACTTTCACATGTCTCCATATTGTTTCGAAGTCGTTGGTCGCATGCACTCCTCTTTAGTGTCGAAAGATGGTGTTGCTTTTGCTTTTGCTCGAGTAATGTGTTTGGACTCACCTGTACACGTTTTCCTGCAGTTGGGATTTGAGGGAGTAAGAGTGTTTGTATTGTTGCGTACCATGGACACCGGCAAAATCAATTACACCGAGCAGGGTCCATTGGTACAACTACCTGAGCTAGAGTCCATGCACTCAGCATTCACCCGTCTTCCAACTGCTACTACTGCCAAGCGAACTGTGGGTAACCATTGCCTAAGCACTAACAAAGTGAAACCGTGGAGCAAAACTTCCCATCTATCTATGAAGTACACACTATGTTGGATCAATGAAAGAAAGGACAAGAACGAGCAGATTGGAAAAAAGGTTCAACAAACAGCAATTCTTTATTCACAAAACAAGCAATCACCAGTCTTCTATTCACACAGCAAGGTAATCATAGAAGCATGTATTTGCAAGCAAAGCAAAAGGCACAGCAGAGCAGACTTGCTCTGAGAACGAATTTCCCCCTTATACAATCTTATTTACACAATACATGTGGCACCACCACTCATTCACAGGAAAAAATAGACGAGATGTGAGGAGAAAGAGGTAGAGCGGAGTATAATGACAAGCCATCACTTACCTTGCACCACCCGGCGGGGTAGCATCAGTCCAAATATGCAAGATGGGCAAAGGATGGGGTGTGTCGGCACAGCGTTGGAGTGTGGTGCAAAGTGATTGAAACTTCTGCACCCAAGGATCATGTGCTGCTGTCTGCCCTCAGAGCCCTTTGGTCAGCACACTCGGTCAGCAATAAAAGAGGCAGCTCGAGGTCCAGCCGACAGCTCATAGAAGGCAGTCAGCTTGTGGAGGGCAGTCAGCTCGTGGAGGGCAGTCAGCTCGTGGAGGGCAGTCAGCTCGTGGAGGGCAGTCAGCTCGTGGAGGGCAGTCAGCTCGTGGAGGGCAGTCAGCTCGCGGAGGGCAGTCAGCTCGCGGAGGGCAGTCAGCTCGCGGAGGGCAGTCAGCTCGCGGAGGGCAGTCAGCTCGCGGAGGGCAGTCAGCTCGCGGAGGGCAGTCAGCTCGCGGAGGGCAGTCAGCTCGCGGAGGGCAGTCAGCTCGCGGAGGGCAGTCAGCTCGCGGAGGGCAGTCAGCTCGCGGAGGGCAGTCAGCTCGCGGAGGGCAGGCAGCTCGCGGAGGACAGGCAGCTCGCGGAGGACAGGCAGCTCGCGGAGGACAGGCAGCTCGCGGAGGACAGGCAGCTCGCGGAGGACAGGCAGCTCGCGGAGGACAGGCAGCTCGCGGAGGACAGGCAGCTCGCGGAGGACAGGCAGCTCGCGGAGGACAGGCAGCTCGCGGAGGACAGGCAGCTCGCGGAGGACAGGCAGCTCGTGGTGGACAGGCAGCAGCATTCCTGACGAGGTCCACAGCACATACAAACAGCAGCCACCGAACGACGTCCACAGTACAGACGAACAGCTGCCACCCCACAAACCGAGCCATGTTCTTCTGGCCTCTCTACGTGCCATGCTGGGCGTGTTTTTGAGGGAGCACAGCTCAAGTGAGCTTTCCTTGCCATGCTCACCCCCCTCTCATTGGTGCGTGCCCGAAGGGGAAGGGTCTCGGGATGCAGTTGTGGAAAATCCCCTTGTCACGATATGGAGGCAGCGACTGGTGCTCCCGCCCCTCCTTTTGTGTGCGAAATGTTCCTCTGCATTGTGCATGTGAGAAGCACCACTCCCGTGACGAATGCGGTAGTGAAAAGAAGGGAGGAATAGGGGAAGGTAATTTGAAAGACCGGTCTGGAGGATTAATTGTTTATGGTCATGAGGTAGTCACCATCGCGTACGTGGTTTACGTGGATGGACTGATGTGAAGCAGGCGGACCGAAAGAAGAACCACCTTTAGAGGCCATGTTTCCCCGCAGAGCGGGGGTTGGCCTTTTTCGGGCACCTTGGTCCCCTTTTTGAAGCAATGTTTTATGGCCGGATGCCCTTCCTGCCGCCAACCCTGTTAGTCACCTCTTGCGACACACAGGGAATTACCAGTGAACTGGAGCTCAATTTGCCGACCTCGGAAGGATGACAGGCTGAGTCAACCCCCCTGGCATCAATTCAGCGATCGATCGGGATTCAAACCCAGGATCCGAGGATCCCAAGCCGGCACCCTAACCGCTAAGCCAACACCAGGCTTAGAGAACATACCGAAAGACCAGAATAAACTGACTGCGGGGGTTGAAGGAAATCCCAATGGGGTGAAGGAGGGATTGTTGAATTGAGGTTTGGTGAAGCAGATTTATTGATGGATTAAGGAGAGAGATTTATTGTTGAAACGGACCGATGTCAGAGAGATATAGAGATATAGAGATATAGCGGCATATGGGGAAACATCACACCGGGAATATACAGATGAACCTCAACGCATTCCTCCTTCCACCCTGCCCCCCAAACCCATGGACAATGGACAAAGGCCTACCTACCACATAAATGAAAGAAATAACTGTCTGGGGATTCCTACGTGTTCATGAATGTTCTCCCCTGTGGTACATTTCCAAAACTGTAACAGTATTTTATTTCAGAGCCTTTGTTATTTAAAGAGGGGGTGCATTCTGCGTTTAACATTCCTCCAAAGCTCCACTTGTTTTATGATCTGTATGGACCACAGTCTTTGTGTTGTATTTGATATGTTTGGTACTGAACTGTACTTCATTATTTCAGTCTTTTCAGTATTTTTGATATTTGGAGGACATTGGGATGGATCTGTTGAAACAAAACTTGAGCATCTTGAATTGTACTAGTTGTAGTGTAACCTGAGGTTCTGCATAACCTGCAGGAAGTGCAATGGATGACCATGTGAATGGTGGACAGAAAGAGGCTGTGGAGACAATGGAGATGGGAGGAATGAAGACTGACCCTGAAGCTGAAGCGGAAGTTGATCCTGACGCCGAAGCTGAAGCTGAACCTGGTGCTGAAGCTGAACCTGGTGCTGAAGCTGAACCTGGCGCTGAAGCTGAACCTGCTACTGAACTTGATCCTGATGCTGATCCTGATGCTGAAGCTGACCCTGAAGCTGACCCTGAAGCTGAGGTTGAATCTGATGCCACGCCCCATACTGATAATTTTCAATTCTTGTTGAACTATGGCCTTTCTCGCAATGTTGCCGAGTCTCTGGACAGCATCTACATGGCAGGTAAGGCTCATCTTTTTTTCTGAATGGAGGTATGTAAATGGACCAAAGCTAAAATGAGCAACTTCATGGGTTGTTGTTGTTGTTTTTTTTCTCTTTTTTTTTCTTTTCTTTTGTTGAGGCAACATCACTCATGGTGACTTGGATGAGCGAGCTCTCGAGGCTCTAAAGGAGTTCAGTGAGGCGGGTGCTCTTTCTGTGCTCAACCAGTTCAAGGACAGTGACCTTTCTCATGTACAGGTATTGATTCCTGTTATATTTATCCCTGCCAATTAGTTGGTCAACCATGACTGTCGGTCGTTGATGAGCTAAAGGAGAAGGCGATATCTATTGGCTGAACCCTGATGAAAGCCATCTTTAGTCTGCGACCACATCCTGAAATATTTTATTTGCAGACTCGCCGCATCTTCCCTCCACGTTCCTCTTTCTCTTCCTTGTACTCATGCTGTTTCTGATGGTTAACCCATCATTTCAACCCTTCTCAAACTCCTGCACCTCACCCTCATCATCCTCTCACTTCAAATTTCCTTCACTCGTAAATCATTATCCTCCCCTTTCATTACTCACATTTCTTGTTTGTGGAATCAAGTGAAAGACAAAATATTACATTGGGGGCATCAGAAGGAAACCAAATAAGCAAAGAGCAGAGATGGAGTCAAGAGGAGGAAGCTGGATAGGATTTTGGTTTCAGCTGCTGCACCTCAACCCCTCAAACACATCCAGATGCAGCCAAGTAAGCCTTGCAAGTATTTGTATGAATTCACTTATACGTAGACAGATACATAAAGAGAGAAACTAAGAGCAAAAAGAAAAATGAGCAAATATGGGGTGGGTAGAGGAGGGGAGGGGGGGGGGGTTGGAGTTTTAGGGGGGGATGGGTGGAGAGGAGGGGAGGGGGGGGGTTGGAGTTTTAGGGGGGGAAGGGTGGAGAGGAGAGGGGGGGGGGAGGGAGGCCGTCAGGGATGCCATTGTTTTTTCAGGTGCCAGAGCTAAGCATCAGGGGTCCCATCAGGAACCTGTGGGTCCTTTTTTTAAGGCCTCTCACCATTTGCAAACACTTTCTGGTTGATTATCAAAGTCTGTTTCTGAACCGTGCACCTCATCTCTTCCTTCATTCTTCAGGATGGTCACTGTGACATGCTCATGCTTGGGCTGAGTGCCTTAACACTGTCTGTGTGGACAGACCATGATCCAGTCGCAAATCCCTCTCTT
>NC_136262.1:179597253-179672253 GCF_964187855.1 Myxine glutinosa
AATGCCCTAAATATCAAATAATAATAATAATAATAATAACAAGAAATAAATGTACTAACATGAAAATAACTGCATTTACCTTAGTGGAGAGTTCTGATGGTGCATGTGGAAGCTGGAGAGGAGGAAGGAGGGAGAGGGTTTTATTGCTTGGAAGGTGAGGCACCTTCCAAGCTAACATCAGATGACTGTGCTTCTGGTGTTTGCTCTCTTTGTCTCTTAACACCACTTGTAGAGGGTTGGGGCTCACTAGGCTTGCTTTCTTTAGAGAACCACCTCTCCAAAGTTGCCTGGTGTTGGCGACTTTTCTTAATTTTTCTGAAGTGGTCAATCACATTGTCACCGAACAAGTTAATGCTCCTGTTAACCACTGCTTTATTAGGGTGCCACCTTTCAACAATGGCCTGTGTTTTAGACCAATGGAAGCACAGTTCTTTAATTTCAGCACTGGAAATGTTACCACTGGCTCCCTCTTCCTCCTCTGAATAAATTTCCACTGCCACTTCTTCTTGCTGCATCTTGTGGAGGTGCTGAAGTTCTTCTGTGGTGAGTTCCTTGTTGTGATCCTCCACTAACTCCTCCACATCCTCTTCACTCACCTCCAAGCCCATGGACTGACCCAATGCTACAATAGCAGGCACAATAGGTTCTTCAAAGCCTTCAAAATCTCGACGCTCGCGGCGGGAAATATGAACGACGCTAACGCTATGTTGGCGGTTCGGTTATAGAAATACATTCGGAATTAGGGACAAAATTTTCTCGAATTTACGGTTCGGAATTAGAGTAGTTCGAGATGAGGGGCGTTCGGAATTAGGGGTCACTACTGTATATATATATATATATATATATATATATTGTCGCGATCCCGGCTGTGAAATGGTTCCCAGCACGGAATACGGACGTTAATGTCCGGGCTTCAAGTAGTCCACGGAGTGGACAGAGAGAACTCAATAAACACAATGGTGTTTAAATCGGCCTTCTAGGGGTAAGGGACGATGCTTTATTGGCTCGATCACAAAACCATGAAAGGTAACAAAATGGAATAAACTGCACAAAGCCTGCAGGAACTGTCGGCAACAGACGCTCCAAACAGGACGCAGGTAAGATCACTCGCGGCTCCAATCGACGATCTCCGGGACTCGGAGGGTAACAGGATGGAATTCACCGCACAAGGCCGGCAGGAACGGTCGGCCAGCAGCTCCAACACGAAGCAGGCAATCACTCGCGGTTCCAATCTACGAGATCCGGGAATCACTCGTTCTCTTCCGGAGTTACTCGCTCGTAAAATACCGAACTGTAATCGACCAGCCCAACTCGGCTGTCGTGAGGATTCAAGGGAAGCCCTTTTGAGATTTCCCACTCGGAGCCTTCGAGCCGCGTCCGTTGCATAAGATGGCGACCGCGCTCTCTGACCCTCCACCAATCGCGTGAGGCTCAAAGGAGGTCACGTCACGCGGTGGGCGGGGCACCAAATCTGGGTGAGAACAGGTGGTTTCACCGGTGGTTTCTCACAGTCCTCCCCCCCTAAGTAAAAACCCCGTCGAATAGACGGCGTTTTTAAAACCAGTATTTGTAGTAGGTGCAAATCACATGGCAAGATGATGGCGGTAATCGCTAACAGGCAATTAACGCAATTAACAATTATTAACACTTATTAACAACAATAACGCAACAACGCAACAATACAACGCAAGACCAATAGCGCAACAATAACGCAATTATTAACGCACAGGCAATTAACAGGCATTAACAGGTTAACAATGAACCAGTTTGGTTTTTTTTTTTTTCACACACAAATTTTAACACCATACACCACATTAATATCTACCCTACAAGAGTTACACTTCACACAAAGCACAATAGAGAGGCAAGGGGGCCAAACTCAAGTTGGGGGAAGCGTTGACAGGAAGGAAACGGGCCGAGACCTAGAGCGGCGGGTACTCCTCCGGTGTCGAGAACAACAGTCATATGCGTAATGACCCCTTTCACCGCACTGGTAACATCGATCGTTCGGGTCGAAAGGCCTGCGGACCAAAGGGCGTCTGAAACGAGGCCGCCGCGACATGCCATTCGACATCTCGACGCACACACGCGATCCGCAAATTAACCTTCCATCAAGGGCTCTGACCGAATCTTCAGCATCTCGTGGCTCTTCAAACTCAACAACTGCAAATCCAGGTGGGTTTCGAGCAACCCATACGTTGCGGAGTGGTCCGTAATGTTCGAAGACCCTCCCTAGCTCGGCTTTCGCTGCTCCATGGCCCAGGTTTCCCACATATACCTTAGCATTAGCGTTCCTGCTGAATCGCGACATGGCGGGGAGCGGTCCCTGAGGAGCACGGCACCTGAGGGTGGCTTGACGGGAGGCTCGGGTGGACTTCAGCTGACGCAACGTCACCGTCGGGAACTGGAGTCGAGGCGCTAGGCTCCTCGGGCCAGAGTGAAGATATGTCTGACTCCGCCACTCTCTCCGCCTGTTTACTCTGGGATCTAGTGACCCCCCCACAGGTCAGAGTCAATGACTCCTCCCTGGCCATGGCATCATTGCCAATCAGCAAGGAGACCCCGGGTATCGGGTAGTAGGGTACCACCACACAGGTCACTGGACCCTTAAAAATGTCACTCCGGACCTCGAGGAGGGCAAGGGGATACCGGCCAAGAACCCGGTCAATGCCCCGAAGGAGGGTATACTCGCCGGTATAACGCATCTGAGAGGCCGGAACTACCCCCGCCCGGAGAACACACCGTGTCGCCCCAGTATCCCGAAGGTATTGGGCCTCAAACTTCAGCATCGAATCAGGGCCACCCACTAAGGCTGTCCCTGAATAATCCTGGTACAGTGGATGAATGGAATTAGCCTCGGTGGCAGTGACCTCGGTCACCGATGCCACCGTCGTGTGCGAGGGCCCGGCGGATGAGCTCCACTGATCTCCCTCCGACTTAACAGGAGGGTTGCCTCGGTAGGCCGGACTAGCGGGATTAGAGAAGCAGCGGTTTTCACCGTGCCCCACGCGTTTGCAGAAATCGCACCAGGGCCCTGCCCTGGTCTGCGGCTCGCGACCGCCACCAGTGGAGGGCATCGGAGAACCCCTCCCCTCGATCCAGCCGCCGGGCAGACGGGGGGCGGTCTTGATCGCAGACTCCTCCGTCTTACGACGCGACTGCGTGACTTGCAGCATTTTGCACGCCAAAACATGTTTATCAATAAGGTTGACGCAGTCTGCCAAGGAAACAGTGTCTTTGTCGACAAGAAACAATGCTAAGTCAAGCGGAAGCTGTTGATCGATACGGTAACGCACCAGGAGTTCCGCAACCGCTTGAGGTAACTCAACCTTGCTCCCCTTGAACCATCTCTGCAGCTGTTCCAACAAGGCCCGCGAATGTTCCTCATAGGTTTGACTGGACTCACGAGTCCAGCTGAAAAAATTTCTCCTATAAATACATGCGGACACCGCATAGGCGTTCAAAATCTCGGCCTTCAATGCCTTGTATTTGTTTGCGTCCTCGGTTGCCATCCTCGCATATACCTCCCTCGCCTTCTCAGATAGATGGCTCACAAGATGGCCGACCCACAAGCTCTCATCAATGCCACCGGCAGCCAACAACTTCTCCGCCATCTCCAGATACGCTTCTGGCTTCGTGTCTCCCGTCCAGTCCGGCAAACGAACATGAACAGTTTCCGGGACTCTTGCAGCAGACCCCTCTGCCCGCGGTCGTTCAGTCAACATTCGCAACTCATGCTCTCTGACGCGTTCAGCTTCTGCTGCTGCCGCACGCTCTCTCTCTCTCTCACGCTCTCTCTCTGCTGCCGCATGCTCTCTCTCTGCTGCTGCACGCTCTCCCTCTGCTGCCGCAGCACGCTCTGCCTCTGCTGCTGCCGCACGCTCTCTCTCTCTCTCACGCTCTCTCTCTGCTGCCGCATGCTCTCTCTCTGCTGCTGCACGCTCTCCCTCTGCTGCTGCCGCACGCTCTCTCTCTCTCTCACGCTCTCTCTCTGCTGCCGCATGCTCTCTCTCTGCTGCCGCAGCACGCTCTGCCTCTGCCCTGTCATTCTCCCTGTTATACATGTCAAGTTGTTGAACCGGAGTCAGCCCGGTCCAGAAAGGCGAACGCATGCATTTAGTCATGATGGAATCGCTTCCTAACATATCGGGTTTAGTGACTGGGTCAAGGCTGATTGCGTCGCTCGCATCGCCACCCACGCGACTGTCAACATGATCAGGTTGAACTCTCACTTCTCTGGTCGACATAGCTTGGCTACGAGTTATCATAAGACAAGGCACAAAACACAACGCTCAAACACAACGCTCTGTTGGGGAAATACGACACGAACGACACAATATCACCACCGCACATCAACTTGCCAATGAGAAAAATACCCCGTACAAATACTCACGTTTTTTTTTTTTTTTTTTTGTCGGTTGTTTGGAGGGATCCGAGGCTCACTTATTCTGCAGTGAAGCACCACCCAAGACAGCGTCCTACGGCGAGAAAGTTCCTCCAAGACGGCGTCCGCTGGTGAGAAGATGCAGAGAAGATGCAGATGCCGAATTCCCGTCTCAATTCGAATGTCTCTCACTTGAAAGATCCTAGGACGAGCAACCCATTTGTCGCGATCCCGGCTGTGAAATGGTTCCCAGCACGGAATACGGACGTTAATGTCCGGGCTTCAAGTAGTCCACGGAGTGGACAGAGAGAACTCAATAAACACAATGGTGTTTAAATCGGCCTTCTAGGGGTAAGGCATGATGCTTTATTGGCTCGATCACAAAACCATGAAAGGTAACAAAATGGAATAAACTGCACAAAGCCTGCAGGAACTGTCGGCAACAGACGCTCCAAACAGGACGCAGGTAAGATCACTCGCGGCTCCAATCGACGATCTCCGGGACTCGGAGGGTAACAGGATGGAATTCACCGCACAAGGCCGGCAGGAACGGTCGGCCAGCAGCTCCAACACGAAGCAGGCAATCACTCGCGGTTCCAATCTACGAGATCCGGGAATCACTCGTTCTCTTCCGGAGTTACTCGCTCGTAAAATACCGAACTGTAATCGACCAGCCCAACTCGGCTGTCGTGAGGATTCAAGGGAAGCCCTTTTGAGATTTCCCACTCGGAGCCTTCGAGCCGCGTCCGTTGCATAAGATGGCGACCGCGCTCTCTGACCCTCCACCAATCGCGTGAGGCTCAAAGGAGGTCACGTCACGCGGTGGGCGGGGCACCAAATCTGGGTGAGAACAGGTGGTTTCACCGGTGGTTTCTCACAATATATATATATATATATATATATATATATATATATATGTATATATATATATATATATATATATATATATATATATATACATACATATATATACATACATACATACATACATACATACATACATACATACAGTGAAACCTTGACTTTACGAGTGCACCAACTTATGAGTTTTCCGAGATACGAGCCGTCGCTCGGGCGGTTTATTGCTTTGAGATGCGAGCCGAGATCTGAGTTACGAGCTTACGCCACCCGCCACCAGGTGGGTTCCGGTCACGTGGTTATCTTGCCGTGCAAGCATCTCTGCCGTATATCGCTGCTGCTTTGTTTTCGCATTTTGGTTATTTTGAGCTTACGCCACCCGCCACCAGGTGGGTTCCGGTCACGTGGTTATCTTGCCGTGCAAGCATCTCTGCCGTATATAGCTGCTGCTTTGTTTTCGCATTTTGGTTATTTTGGAAAATTTCTTAGTTTTAACCATGGGTCCTAAGAAATTGAGTGCCAAGGGCAGTACTGAGAAGAAGAAGAGGATGATGTGCTTGGATATAAAACACGCAATCGTCGAAAATCATGAGCGAGGTGTGCGTGTTGTCGACTTGGTGAGGCGGATGTGAAGGCAGCTGAAGATTTTATTATAACTTTTGCCGAACTGATAGAAGCCGAACGATACATCCCCCAGCAAATCTTCAACTGTGACGAGACAGGGCTCTTCTGGAAAAAGATGCCGAGGAGGACGTATATAACGGCAGAGGAGAAGAGCATGCCAGGCCACAACTTGTTCAGAGTGCCGGCGATAGCTCGCCTTCTCTTTGTGGAAAACACGGTGAGATCCTTAACATCCAACAACTAATGGGACGCAAACGGGGCGCCCAGTTTAGCGGTACACACATTGATGAATCACCCTGCCTGTGATTCACCCATGACAGGTTGTAGCTGGGTCGGGATTCAAACCCAGGCTGGACAGTTTAGAGTCAAGTGTGCGTACCTCCAGTCCAGGCCATCCTGCCAACTTGTATGCTGCATACAGGTGAAATATAAAGCGCGAGATATTTTTATATATACTGTATATTTAAGAAAAAATTTGTGTGGTTTTTGGTGGGCTGGAACGGATTAATATCATTTCAATGCATTTTAATGGGGAAATTTAATTTGAGAAACGAGCAAATTGAGTTACGAGCTCGGTCACAGAACGAATTAAACTCGTAAGTCAAGGTTTCTATATATATATATATATATATATATATATATATATATATATATATATATATATATATATATATATATATATATATATATATATATATATATATGTATGTATGTATGTATGTATGTATGTATGTATATATATATATATATATATATATATATATATATATATATATATATATATATATATATATATATATATATATATATATATATATATATATATATATTTATATATATATTGAGTACCAGTTCACTAGTAATTCCCTGTTTGTCGTAAAAAGGCGACAAAAAGGGTTGGCGGCAGGAAGGGCATCCGGCCGTAAAACATTGCTTCAAAAAGGGGACCAAAAAACAACAACAACCATGTTCCCCGAAAAAGACCCACCCCCGCTTGCGGGGAAAATGGCCTCTAAAGGTGGTTTTTATACAGTTAAGCCCAAAATTATTCATACCCTATGAAAAATCTGAGATTTTTGCATTTATCTCATACAAGCTAAAGTGGTGGAACTTTCACTTCAGGCAAGGACATTTAGCTCAACATTATTGGCATAACAATTAATGTTAATAGTTTTTGTTTTTATGCCTGTCCAAAATTATTCATATCCCATACCAAGTCTCAGAATTGAGGCCAATGTTTGTGATAATGCACATGCTTTTGACATTCCTCAGATTCTTTATAATGTTATGCAATTATTCCAAGATGTGTGCATAAAATCTGAATACAATACTAATGTGGTCTATTGAATGTGCAGCGAGGAATGTTACCGAACAACACTCTGCTTTTAGACTATAAATTAAGGGGAGCTGATGCAATCATTCTCAGTTCATAGTCAGCATGGCGAAGAAGAAAGAACTCAGTGAGGACCTTAGGTTGTGCATTGTGAATGCTCACAGGGAGGGAAAAGGCTACAAAGCTATTTCGAAGCAATTCCGAGTGCCAGTTGCCACCATACAAAGCATAATTAGGAAGTACACGGAGTTCCACACTGTAAAAACCATTGAAGGACGTGGTCGGAACCCAAAGGTGTCACCTCGTCTGGCAAGAAAAATGGCGAGAGGCCAACAACAATCCACGGATCACCATCAAGGCTCTCCTGAACAATCTTGGCGAGTCTGGGACCAAGATATCAAGGCAGACACTCCAGCGGACGGGGGACTCCATGGACGCCGACCAAGAAAGACTCCACTCCTGAAACAGAGGCATAGAGAAACTCGTCTGGCATTTGCAAGAGCGCACCTGGACAGAGATCCAAGCTTTTGGTCATCAGTTCTGTGGTCGGATGAGACGAAAATGGAGCTTTTCGGGTACAGAGATGTTGCTTTCGTTTGGCGAAAAAAAGGTGAAGCATACAACCCGAAGAACACAGTCCCGACCGTCAAGTATGGAGGCTGGAGCATAATGCTTTGGGGATGTTTCTCAGCCAGTGGGCCCGGCAATCTCGTCAAAGTGGATGGCATCATGAAAAAGGAGCAGTACATCAAGATCCTTGAGGAAAACATTAAACAGTCCGCAGAGAAACTTCACCTCGGGCAGCATTGGACGTATCAGCAGGACAACGATCCAAAACATACCGCCAAGTCAGTCAAGAAATGGTTCCGGGATAATGATGTAGACGTTCTCGAGTGGCCAAGCCAAAGTCCGGACCTCAACCCAATCGAGAATCTGTGGAGGGAGCTCAAGACCCGAGTGATGGCAAGGAAGCCTTCCAACCTCAAAGACCTGGAGACCTTCGTGAAGGAGAAGTGGGCCAAAATCCCTGTAGAGACATGCAAAAACCTTGTGAGCAAGTATAAGAATTCTCAAGTATAAGAGCAAGCATAAGAATTCTCTCGCCAGCCATGGCTCCTCAGCAAAGGACTTCTGCGACTCACTGGGACTGACAATCTGTTAATTTCCCGACCCGGATCTCAGTCAACGGAGCATCTTCTCTTCTGCACTTGGTTATGACTAACTTCCCTGTTAACGTAGCGTTATGACTAACGCCTGGCACGATAGCCTGCTTGAACCAGTCGTTGGTTGAATAGCCTTCTGGATACAGGCACATTTGTCAGTTGCTGCCACTCAGCCCTAAGCCGATTAGCTGACTTGGTACGGCCATTGCAGACTAACCGGTGCAGCTGGCGATCATCTCCTTGTGGTTCTGCGGGGACGTCCTGGCCTCGGTATTGGAGTAGGGACACCCCTCTGAGCATTTCGTTTCAGGATATTTGACACCTGACCTTGAGTGATGCCATACTGCCGAGCAATAGCACTCTCTTTCATGCCGTAATTTCGTAAAGCCACCACTCCATGACAAACAGCATTGTCGAGTTGACGGACCATCTCCAGAGGAAGCGGAAGTAACTTTTGGAGACGTGCAGCAGTTGTTTTCCACTAATACAGAACGCAACAACCCTTGTATACCCGACTGTGAAGCCAATCGTCAAATGCACCTGTCAGTACATTTTGCCACGCGACCTGTGATATAATCCTGTTGTTGACTTCTTGCTGCGCCAGACAATCAGTGACATGGTTCTTTTAACAAATAAATCACCAAAGTGTAAAATAAACTCACCAGATTGATATACTGAGTTAAGAAAGTAAACCCAAGTCAAGAAAAAACAAGTACAAAAAGTTTTAATTAAAACAAAAGCTGCGTCGATGTTACACAATGCTTAGATGCAGCTGTGCCTATAATGTCGATGTTATAGGCACAGGACATTCCTATTGATTCGATTACTTGATGTTATTTTTGTGCAAAGTGAAAATATATCTCGGCAATTTCCCATGTGTGGCGACGAATTTTTAATATATCTCGGCATTTTCCCATCTGTTATTTCAGGCGGTGTATGACTGACCATGCCGCGATTTAAAAAATATATATCTCGGCAATTTCCCGTGTGTGGCGACACGTGAACGAAGCTATGCTCCTCTCTCCACATTATTGTGACGACGTATAAATTAAATATTTCATCGTGACGATTGTCATCAAATGGACGAATTTTTAAAATATCTCGGCATTTTCCCATCTGTTATTTCGGGCGGTGTATGACTGACCATGCCGTGATTTAAAAAATATATATCTCAATGGACTTGAAGTTACAGGCCTTTGAGAATTCATTCCGTTCTATAAAGGGCAACTTTCATCGGATTTTCTTCCCGTTTTTTTTCAACCGAGTCTAAAACTATGTTAGCGACTGTGAAAAATGAAATGATATATCGAATTTGATTTGAAATAAAACTGTGTGAGAGAGGAAGACACCACGGGCCTACAAAACAGGCCTCAAAGCTATGCGAGTTAATAAAATGGTGGATATTTGTTTATATGAAGGCTCTCCCAGAATGGGTGGAGCTATGAGGTTTTGTCTTCTCTGCAAGAACAAGAAGAAGAACAACAACAACAGCAGAGGGCACTCTATGAGCAGCGTCTGTGACGCGGCTAAAAAAAAATCCATATTAAATGCCAAGTCTGTATATATATATGTGTATATATATATATATATATATATATATATATATATATATATATATATATATATATATATATATATAGTGGATATGAGAATGTTGTTTTTTTTTTTTGTTGTGTAATGAATTGTTGTAAAATGTCACCCTCCTTCTTGCATTTGTTGTTGTATAAAGGTCAAAGGGCGTTCCCATAGTTAATTCCATAAAGCATACACAAAGGACACCATATATCCCTGTTCAGTAGTTATATCCTTATTATGTGTATTAGGCTAAGGATTTGTCTTCCATTAATTTAAATACTCCATTGCACCAAGTGAAATAAGAGTAGATCCCCTTTCATTCACATTCCCCTTCCAACAATTGCCAACTGTTCCCTCCGCGACTCCATTCGCCACAAGGTCGGCTTGGAGAAGAAGGGGGAGGAGCTGCCGACTCCTGGGCGTGCCCGCCCATCGTCATCAAGGGCGGAGCCAGAGGGCCGTGCCGACCAATCAGGGCCGAGGCGAGCTGACCGATGGGCGTGTCCTGGACACCAGCGGCTTGATCGCCTGAGGCGCTATATAGAGCGCGCGCGAAAGCCTGGAAGTTGTTGTTGGACTAAGCAAGAGAGGACTGAGTTGGACTAAGCAAGAGAGGAAGTTGTTGGACTGGGTTGGACTAAGAAAGAGAGAGGAGAGAAGGGGCGAAGCGAAGCAAAGAGAGAAAGAGGCCTGGAGTTTGTGAAAGAGGGAGAGAGAACCCGTCACGCCAGACCCCCCACCAGCAGCTTGGCTCCACCAAGCAGCTCCGACCCGTTACCCCGCCCACACGACAGGATCGGTGGCATCGGCGGCCGTCGAGGTCCAGCCCGATGTCCCGTGCGGGATCAAGCTTCAGCCAGCTCCGTGCCTTCCTCCCCCTCCAGCCACCCACCTCCTGTCATTCCTGCCTGCAATTTCCCCATTCGTGTACGTGAGTTTGTTCTGTGTGTTCTGTCCAGGGTATAAATTAAGCCTGTTTAGATAAGCTAGCGATTTTCACTGTCTCTGATTTCTTCTGTAAATTATTTTATTATCCTTCCTTCTCCTTGGTTTCTTTGATTGTGTAAATAGTAGGAATAAATTTAGTAGCATTTCCAACCTTTTTGCTTTGGTGTTCTTCTTCTTCACATCCTTCGCTTTAGTCTTTTCCCCATTGAATGTCTGTGGCGCGATTCGGCCAACGTTCAGGAATCGGGTTAGTCGGGATAACTGTTCGGGCACGGCGGCCATCCGCTCGGCAAACAACATCCTAGCCGTGTCCGTAACAATTGGTGTCGGGAGTGGGATTGGACCCGAAACGCGCTTAACGCGCTCAAAATTACGGCGGCCGAAATTTGTTTGGTTTTAGAAAAACCTGAACTTTGAAATCGCGCCATGCCTAGTCAAGGCGATCGGATGCAGGTGGGTGAGCTAGAAGAGGGGTTAGGGGTAACACAGGACCACAGGGAAGAAATGGAGGAGAGTAATGATGATGTGGTTGAGGAGGTGTCAGGTGCACAAAATGGCGCCCTCGCGCACGTGAATGCAGCGGGACCAAATTTAGCGGCGCCCGTGACCGTAGCAGCACCAGTGGATTCGAACCTTTTTTTGCTACAAATGGGGGCCCTTATGGACAAAATGGGTGAGCGACTGAGGGACGAAGCGAGGGCTAATAATGTACGATTGGAAAACCAACTTGTGGGAATGAGGACTGATAGCGAGAAAATGGAAAACAGAATGGGGGAGCGGCTAGAAGCTAAATTTGAGGGGTTAGACAACAATTTAAAGGGGTTGGGCAATAAATTTGAAGGGTTAGACAACGGGATAAAAGAGGTGAAGAAGGGGTTAATGGGGTTGGAAAATACAATGGACGACAAATTGCGGGAAGTTAGGGGAGCAATCCGCCCGGGAAATCAAACGGATGGGGAACCAGATAGAGGAGGTGAAAATCGGGTTGGAAGGTAAATTGGATGCTCAGAGGGATGAATTGGGACAGATGAGGGCGGCATCTACAAAAGAGATGGAGGAGATTTGGGAGGAAATACGACGAGGTGTAAGCGAGGAGGTCTCGGGGGTACGCGAGGAGGTAAAGCGAGGTGAGAAGCGTTTGGAGAAAGAGGTGAGGAATAATACGGCTGGGTTACAGGGGGGCATAGAGGGTCTGACGAGGGGAGTAGAACAGCTGACAGTGGGACAAAAGGAACTAGTGGACCAAGTGGAAAAGAACACTGCAATAATCGGGGGGTTAAAAGCGACACAAAAAGACATGAAAAATGAATTAATAGCGACAAAGAAGGAATGCCAGATGGTACATGAGGGGTTGACGAAGAGGTTGGAAGAGGTGACAGAAGTAATGGAGACGAAGGACCGGGAGGTGAGGACGCACATATAAACTGTCAAGGTGGCCTTAGAGGACGAAATTGAAGGGGCGCACCGGGAAATGAGGGAGGTAAAGGAAAAATTAGAGGAGGTGGAAGACGGGGTGAATGAAATTAAGAAGAGACGGGGGGGAAACTAAGAGGGAGATAAAGGAGGAGGTGGTGGAATATGTACAAGGTCGGTGCTCAAATCATGATGATGTGCTCACTAACCAAATAAAGAGTTTGCAGATGGCGAAAGAGGTGCGGAGACGAGGTGCCAAGGTGAGTGGCGATATATTCGGAAATGTATATGATGTGAGGGAAGCTTCAGTCGGCTTGGGGGTTGATTTGGATCCGGGTGTTCGTGAGAGGCCGTTGGTGAAGTGTGCGACAGGTACGGAGTGCGAAGGAGGAGGTGTGCGAGAATGTCCCACTCTGGGGTGTGTGAGGAAAAAGTGCGCGCCAAGGAGTGAGTGTGCTGTCGAGAGTGAGTTGGTCGTAGCGTGTGTGCAAGGAGGCACATGGAAGCGCGGAGTGGGGAGTGTTACAGAGGATGTAACGGAAGCATGCGCATCTGTGGTGAGTGTTACAGAGGGTGTAACGGCAGAGTGTGCGCAAGAGGAGGCGCGAGAAAGGTGTGTAACGGACGGGTGCATGAGGAAAGAGTGCGCTGGTGAGAGCAAGGTTGAGTGCGCGACCGAGTGTGGAGGTGAGAGAAGTGAGAGTGACACGGAGCGTGAGTTGGTTGTGGCAGGTGAGAGAGGATGTACACCTGGAATGGAAGGATGCACGCCTGCAATGGTAGAGCGCGTATGGGAATGCACGCTGGAGTTGGTATTGAGGCACGTGGTTGGGTGTGCAAGTAAGAGCACACCTGTGGTTGTCACAGAGGAGGGAGCGCGAAGAGGTGTGTTGGTGAGGTGTGCGAACGACGAGTGTGTGCAAAGGTGTGTGGTGGTCAGGTGTGTGACAAAGTCTGTAAGCGGAATAAGTGTACCTGGGTGTGTCAGGGAAGGTGCAATGACAAATAGCATGGAGACGGCTGGATGTATGAGCAAGGAACGGGCTGCGGGGTGTGAGCATGCAAGTGGAGCATCGACGGTAACCGGGTTAGCGGTTAGAGCGACGTATAGCCGAATCGGGCCCGCGGTGCGTGCCGGGCAGCTTTGCGTGCCGCGGGGATCCGCGGCGGTTTCGAAAGAACCGCCGTGCGGGAGCCACGCCGTCCCGCGCTTTGAACGGCCGCGTCCGTGCTCCACTAGGCGGAGCGGGCAGCCCGATAGGAAGGGTCGTCATGGCGAACCCCTTTTATTGAGGCGTTCCGGCAGGGCGAGATCGGGCCATTGGACGGCTCTGTGCCGAGATGGTGCGTGGGACCTCGGCCCGGGTAAATCTCCTTCCCTTCACCGAGTGTCGGACGCATCCAGCCGCCGGCACCAAGCAACCCGCATTCATTGCTCGGCTTTACGAAGCCGAGCTTTGGAGATGAATTGGCTCAGCGAGAGGCACTAGTGAGTAGACTGTGATGATGAGAATAGTGTTTTGGCCCCGAAATTAGAAAAACAAAATTTGATGATTGGCAAAGGATTGCCAGAGTGATGATTGGTAATGGTAGAGTGATTGGTAGTGATTGGCAAATTTTTAATTGGCTGGAATTTGATGTGCTAAATTGGTAGTGAGAGATACCCGATGTGCTGGGATGGCAACTCCGTCATCCCTCACAAACGGGGGCAAAGGAGCAATAGATTTATGGGGTTTATGGCAGTGAAAACTAGCCCGGGAGGGTTAGGATATAGTGTGTAGGGACCAAGAAGATGACCTTAGATAACGGTAAGATTAGGTCGTGACAATAATACCTGTAGTGGGGATGCAGGCAGATTAGTGTGGATGATAATGACGTGGTATGTGCTTGGTTTAAAGGGAAGGCGGGGGGCACTAAGTTAGCAGGGCAACAGGTAGATTAGATGATGCCGTGTGTGTGGTTAAAAGGTGTGATTGCACAGGTGTGCAACTTAACAGGTGTATGGAGCAGTGTTTGAGTGAGTGATAGTGATGTGTATTGTGTTGACCAAATGGTCCAGGAAGGAAGGAGGGTGCAGGTGGCACCAGGTGTGATTGCACAGGTGTGCAACGACAGGTGTATGGAGAATGGTTGTGTGGAAGACATGGAGTGTGGGATATATGGAGTATTGGAATGGATGGTCGTGGAGTGAGTATGGTGGAAACTGTGGAGTGGAGTGGATGGTGCGAAGGTGTGAATGGGGGAAGGATGGACCCCATCACGAATACCCGGGGAGGGTAGTGTAAGTGTTAGGTAGAGGGTACAGGTAAATTGTGGTTGGATATTGGCATCTGTGGTGCGTGGTGGAAGAATGGTATTTGGATGGGTGCATTAGTGACGTGGAAATGGCTGGGCATGTAGCCTGTTAGTGTGTGTAGTTGGTTTGGGCACTCCACCACTGTGAGGATGTCGGCCAGGTGAGGACGCAGGTGGGCTCTGGGAGCCGGTAGAGTTGTTGTGGATGGGGCCCGAGGATCCGGAGGACGGACCCGGGTAGCCCAGTGCCAGAGGGCACCGAGGGGTGACAGAGCCAGGAGGGGCCTTCCCCAGTTAGATAGGTTAGGGTGAGGAGCTAGGTAAGCTCGGGTGGCAACTGCAGTGGTGGAGGTGTGCAGGTGGGTAGGCCTGCTGGGAGAGCTACACGACCCAGCCCGGAAATTGTGCAAGGGCACCGGGAGATGAATCGGGGGAGTGAGACCCCAAATTGAGAAGCACCACAGTTTGGTCAATGGGAATTGGTTTTTAGAACCCATAGTGTAAGTTGGCCAATGGATTGGCAGGGAAAGACCCCGGGTAGAGTAAAGAGTATTAAAGTCATTTAGAAGATAGTTAGGATTGAAATCTCCTCGCACCATCCGTATCCACTCACCTGAGGTAAAGATGGTACTCCGCACCATGCCATGGTTGTTTTTTATTATTTTGATGCAAATGTTTGGAATGTGAGACGCATCATGACGTGGGTGTGACATTGTGCTTTGTGTTCCATCTCTCCCTCCTTATGAGGATTGATGATGAAATTGGTGATGGCAAATTTGGTTAGAGGGATTGTGGGGACGAATTTGCTCTAGGGGAAATATGGGGAAGACGTAACAGTAGTGACGAATTTGTAAAGGTGTAGATTGTTGTAAATATGGGGTAAGGGCAAGGGTAGAGTAGGTGACGGGGGGTGACGTACGGTAGGGACGAGCTTTCTCACTTCGCTCTCCGTACGCACTTCGCCTTGCATTGCCTTATTGATGTGTACCCTTGTGACCTTACCCCTCGCTTATCTGTCTTTTCCCCCTTTTGTCTCCCACATGAGGACCTGTGCGCCACTGGGCGCCGAGGGGAGCGTGCGTGGGTCCGCCATTGTGCGCCCGAAACTCCCGGAACCACAGCTGTCTGCATCGATGCACCACCTTATGGACCACATGTCTGTGGCCGAGCACCACTTATGGACCCCATGGGTTGGGGCAAGGCCCCTCTGCTGGAACCGGCCATGAAGGCCCGAGATCTTGCTGGCGGACCTTGGCCACAGGGCACCTATGCCCCACAGGTGAACCACACTAGTCGGCCCTGTGGGCCATAAATAAATAAAATGAAAATGGACACGTTTTGTGCAAATTTTATTGCAAATAGGCCGCCAGCAAAGAAGATGACAACAACTGGAAGATAGCAATAGCCAGCAGAGGGAGCCGAAGAGCAAGAGACCACCAGCAAGGTTTGTTTGGTTATTTTTATTGAGAACTGTGATGACTGTGCACCGATTGGTGCTTGAGGGTGTATTGGTGTGTTTTTGGGTGCTTCATGGTGCGTCGATGCAGAGCAGACTGTCCCCCCCCCCCCCCCCCCAAAAGAACAATCACAGGTCCTGGGTTGCGTATTGTAAATAACGTAGAGTCATTTTAAATAATGCGCCCCCACCGAAAATGTATAGTTTGAAGACCAATTCCGCAATTCGGTTAGCTGTGGGCGTGAATCTGTTAGGCAGGGTGCAATGGAGCAGCGGGACATATTTATTTATGTTTTAAAACTGTCGCACTCAGGGTCAGGTTAAATGTAGAGGGAACTACACCTACGTGCCACACTAAGGTAAAAGTTCATAGGCCCGGGACGTGCCTAAGGGGAGGATGGTGCAGTGTTGTGGATATGAGAATGTTGTTTTTTTTATTGTTGTGTAATGAATTGTTGTAAAATGTCACCCTCCTTTCTGCATTTGTTGTTGTATAAAGGTCAAAGGGCGTTCCCGTAGTTAATTCCATAAAGCATACACGAAGGACACCATATATCCCTGTTCAGTAGTTATATCCTTATTATGTGTATTAGGCTAAGGATTTGTCTTCCATTAATTTAAATACTCCATTGCACCAAGTGAAATAAGAGTAGATCCCCTTTCATTCACATTCCCCTTCCAACAATTGCCAACTGTTCCCACCGCGACTCCATTCGCCACGAGGTCGGCTTGGAGAAGAAGGGGGAGGAGCTGCCGACTCCTGGGCGTGCCCGCCCATCGTCATCAAGGGCGGAGCCAGAGGGCCGTGCCGACCAATCAGGGCCGAGGCGAGCTGACCGATGGTCGTGTCCTGGACACCAGCGGCTTGATCGCCTGAGGCGCTATATAGAGCGCGCGCGAAAGCCTGGAAGTTGTTGTTGGACTAAGCAAGAGAGGACTGAGTTGGACTAAGCAAGAGAGGAAGTTGTTGGACTGGGTTGGACTAAGAAAGAGAGAGGAGAGAAGGGGCGAAGCGAAGCAAAGAGAGAAAGAGTCCTGGAGTTTGTGAAAGAGGGAGAGAGAACCCGTCACGCCAGACCCCCCACCAGCAGCTTGGCTCCACCAGCAGCTTGGCTCCACCAAGCAGCTCCGACCCGTTACCCCGACCCGACAGGGTCCCTTCGACAGGATCCCTTCTCCGCAGGGAGAAAGTTTACAACTAGGCTTATCTAGCCTTCAAGGGGCGCACGTATACAACGAGGCCATCTGTTCAGCACAGATGAAGCAAGTATTTTCTCATTTTAAACTATAGCAAAGCGACAACCTTTTATTAACTTTATGAAATAGCATTTTTAAACAGCATTTATAACATAACATATTAGTCAAACGACATCTATAACAGAGCATTAAGCAGTAACAAATCTGCGACCTGACATCCCTTCCTCTTGTCTCGTCGAGACAAAGTATCTCAAGAGACAACATGCCGCATCGGGCTTTATTGAAAGACAATCGTGTAATGCGGGTATCTCCCAAGGGCATACCGTGCGCCAATAGCGCCTCGCCCGTGCATTTGGGGAACGTGTCGTGTGGTGCGTGCTTGAAACCTGAGGGCTCAGAACATGAAAGTCCATTAACGTTTCGGATCCACAACGAAGGCGTCTGGTCCAGATGAGGTTCTGCCCCACCAGGGGGCCAACAACCTCCCCTGCGGAACTTGCTCCCCCCACCCTTTGTAGACGCGGTCCTTGCAGATCTTCGAAGTTAATCAACGATCATGCCCATGAGATCTCTCACGTGCTGCTGTTCTGGGGAATACATAATGTTGTCAGTATCTTGTGTCTCATCTTCCTGGTCAGGGTACAGAGCGTTAAAATCCGAATCACTTGAAGCATTTGAACTTAAAACTTTTGAAGCAAAGAGAGGGACTTCCTTTATGTCAAAGTCTCCCATGGACGCCTGGTCGGCTTGCGGGTCTAGGATATCCACGTCGGGTCCCTCGACTGCCAGACCCAGCGTCGCAATCAGATCCATACTTGGGTCGGAAGGGGGTGTACAGCTGTGAGCTTGTAATACATAAGAGGCGTTAGCCAGTACACGCAAGGGGTTTACAGCACAAGTATCACAGTCATCACAAACATCAATACAGGCAGCAGCCAGTTCCCACATGGGATTTTCAACACAAGTATCACAGTCATCACAAAAATCAATACAATTTTCTGGAGCGCCGGTCACATCTGCCTTGTTGAAGGACCCATTCAGGTCGACGGCCTCTGTGGTCAGAACCATTGTCGTTGTCGGCGGCTTCTTCACTTTCCATCCTGTAAAGTACTTTCTCATACAGAGGAGGACTAAAGATTTCATTAGTGCCCCCCAAATTACTACCCCGATTATCACGGCCAGTGCGGTCAATAACCACTTCACTATGGTGCCCGTCCATCCCCGGAACCAGTCAGTGAGCCAGCTAAATTTATAAGAGTTCTCGCGCGCGATCCGATCGATCGTCAGGGCGTGGCTAGTTTCCCTTAGTCTCACTATTGCGGCTGACACTCCTTCGGATGGATCAGGTATGTAAGTGCAACATTTTCCCTCTATTATTCCGCATACCCCTCCTTTCTCTGCCAGGAGCATGTCCAAAGCCACCCGATTCTGCATCACCATTGTACGCATGTGAATTACCGTGCCCAATAGTATGTCATGAGCCGTAGCGGTGTCGTTTGCCACCTTTTCTAGGGCCAAAGCCAATTTATCTATCCGGAAGCTGTTCATGGCTGTGCCCGCACCTGGGAAGAAGAAACCTAACACCTTTTCCCATAGGCTCCCGTGTAGTTTAGTGGTTCCATCTTCGTTCATGACTGACCTCTTATGTCGCCTGTCCAAGGACTTTGGGTCTAGCTCATCCAGTATCTCAACGTCAGGAAGGACTGAACCAAGATAACATGTGCCCCCCCAATTATTTGGTAAATAGGGGTAAGCCTTGTCGCCGCATATAAACATTGTCCCATGGGGTGGGACCAGGTGGGTGGATAAGCACTGGAGTCCCTTTATCACCCCATTAATCCTACTAACCCCCCTAGAGAATGTTATAGCCGTTATGTTGTGGTTGTGTTTATCTTGCAGTACTATTCGTAATGTAATCCCCGAGCTCCCTTGTCCCAGCTTCCCGGGGAGAGTGTAGGCGCATTCTGATTCTCCCATACGCAAGTGGCCGGAACCCTGGAGGCAGACCATCCCTTTCTGTGGTTTGACCCAGACGGGGGCAGGCCTCTCGGCCACATGGGCAATCATTGACGGGCGATAATTAAATTGTCGATTGCAACTCTTGCCGTTGCCAACCCCTTCTCTTTCCAGCGTGGTGACTAAACATGGGGAATCGATAGGTTGTGAGCAAAGGTCGTTGAGGGACAGAGGTAGCACTATCATGTGTATTCCTGTGGTGCCTGCTTGGGGAAAGTGCATGCACGACCAGCAGTGTGTCCTATTTTGAATTGTTGCCACCTCCCTTGCCACTTTCCAATATGTGTTTTCACCCTTCTTTGGGGCCTTATCCTGGGGTTGCGGCGTGAGTATGTATTTGATGCATGGTAGTCGGGGAGTCAATAATTGTATGGTCGTAACTTCACATATCAATATCAGGGTGGTATTTCTTTCTAGTAAAGCGTCCGTGGTTAAAGTGTTCGGACCTTTTCCCCATTCGATTCCTGCTCTGGCGGAACTTACTGTTGGTCCAACCTTTCCTCCCCGTTTTACTTGCCTCCGACGAGAGAGGGCAACTTGTGTTGACTTCGTTCCGTTTGGATTTGTCCTTTCCGCCCTCCACATTATATGTATCCACGGGGGGTCCTTTGGTGGTATTAGACAACATGGTACGTTTATCTTCTGTCCCCAAGTAACGTTTTGATAATGGACGTGAGATATATATATATATATATATCTATATATATATATATATATATGTATATATATATATATATATATATATATATATATATATATAATATATATAATATATATATATATATATAATATATATATATATATATATATATATATATATATATATATATATATATATATATATATATAATATATATATATATATATATATATATATACAGTGGAACCTTGACTTACGAGTTTAATCTGTTCCGTGACCGAGCTCGTAAGTCAAATTGCTCGTATCTCAAATCAAATTTCCCCATTGAAATGCATTGAAATGCTATTAATCCGTTCCAGCCCGCCAAAAACCACACCAATTTTTTTTTAAATATACAGTATATATAAAAATATCTCGCGCTTTATATTTCACCTGTATGCAGCATACAAGTTGGCAGGATGGCCTGGACTGGAGGTACGCACACTTGACTCTAAAGTCTAAACTGTCCAGCCTGGGTTTGAATCCCGACCCAGCTATAACCTGTCATGGGTGAATCACAGGCAGGGTGATTCATCAATGGGTGTACCGCTAAACTGGGCGCCCCGTTTGCGTCCCATTAGTTGTTGGATGTTAAGGATCTCACCGTGTTTTCCACAAAGAGAAGGCGAGCTATCGCCGGCACTCTGAACAAGTTGACGGCAGAGATACTGTACTTGCACGGCATGATAACCACGTGTCGCACGATCTCTTGTCATGGTCCACAAGATTATCACAGAGAGGTGCAGCTTCCAGCGTTTCGAGATCTGATCCAGGCCTATCCAACGAGACCGGTCCCAGCGTTCTAGGCCCGGTGGTTGTCTCAGATGGACCCGACAACGGCAGTGTTCGTTTTAACTCGATTCGATTCGAGCGCCGACGTGCCGGCGAACAAAACCGGTCATATCTTTTGAACGCGTGGCTCGATTTTTACAAAATAAACTTTTTCTTGAAGGTCTGAACCGTGCGCTCAAAACGATACCGAGTTTGACCCTGAGAGAGCCGTTTTGCGCCGGCAAAGGCGCCTTGTGTGACGTGAGGACCACGTCGTGCTGCATAGATTATCATAAATTATCATATCATTATCGGCGGCGTTATATATCATTAGCGCTATACGACAGAGATACTGTACGTGCACGTCAAGATAACCACGTGACCGGAGCCCACCTGGCGGCGGAAACTCAAAATAACCGAAATGCGAAAACTAAAATGCAGCGCTATACTACGACAGAGATACTGTACGTGCACGGCAAGATAACCACGTGACCGGGTGGCGAAAGCTCGTAACTCGGATCTCGGCTCGCATCTCAAAGCAATAAACTGCCAGAGTGACGGCTCGTATCTCGAAAAACTCGTAAGTTGGGGCACTCGTAAGTCGAGGTTCCACTGTATATATAATATATATATATATATATATATATATATATATATATATATATATATATATATATATATATATATATATATATATATATATATATATATATATATATATATATATATATATATATACAGTGGAACCTTGACTTACGAGTGCCCCAACTTACGAGTTTTTCGAGATACGAGCCGTCGCTCGGGCGGTTTATTGCTTTGAGATGCGAGGCGAGATCCGAGTTACGAGCTTTCGCCACCCGGTCACGTGGTTATCTTGCCGTTCAAGTACGTATCTCTGTCGTATAGCGCTGCGTTTTAGTTTTCGCATTTCGGTTATTTTGAGTTTACGCCGCCAGGTAGGTTCTGGTCACGTGGTTATCTTGCCGTTCAAGTACAGTACGTATCTCTGTCGTATAGCGCTGCATTTTAGTTTTCGCATTTCGGTTATTTTGAGTTTACGCCGCCAGGTAGGTTCTGGTCACGTGGTTATCTTGCCGTTCAAGTACAGTACGTATCTCTGTCGTATAGCACTGCGTTTCTGTTTTCGCATTTTGGTTATTTCGAGTTTACGCCGCCAGGTAGGTTCTGGTCACGTGGTTATCTTGCCGTTCAAGTACAGTACGTATCTCTGTCGTATAGCGCTGCGTTTTTGTTTTCGCATTTTGGTTATTTCGAGTTTACACCGCCAGGTAGGTTCTGGTCACGTGGTTATCTTGCCGTTCAAGTACAGTACGTATCTCTGTCGTATAGCGCTGCGTTTTTTGTTTTCGCATTTTGGTTATTTCGGAAAATTTCATGTTCATGTCGAACATTTCATGTTCATGTTCATGTTTTCATGTTCATGCCATGCCAGGCCAGAACTTGTTCAGAGTGCCGGCGATAGCTCGCCTTCTCTTTGTGGAAAACACGGTGAGATCCTTAACATCCAACAACTAATGGGACGCAAACGGGGCGCCCAGTTTAGCGGTACACACATTGATGAATCACCCTGCCTGTGATTCACCCATGACAGGTTATAGCTGGGTCGGGATTCAAACCCAGGCTGGACAGTTTAGACTTTAGAGTCAAGTGTGCGTACCTCCAGTCCAGGCCATCCTGCCAACTTGTATGCTGCATACAGGTGAAATATAAAGCGCGAGATATTTTTATATATACTGTATATTTTTTTAAAAATTGGTGTGGTTTTTGGCGGGCTGGAACGGATTAATAGCATTTCAATGCATTTCAATGGGGAAATTTGATTTGAGATACGAGCAATTTGAGTTACGAGCTCGGTCACGGAACGAATTAAACTCGTAAGTCAAGGTTCCACTGTATATATATATATATAGGCTGTATTGCCCGCGCGGGTGTGGGACCAGGCCAAAATACACGCACGCTGGCCAAATGTAGCACCAACCCCGGCCCAAACCGTGGCCCAGACCCTCATCGATTGGAATGCCCTTGTCGACCTATTGTTGGCCGGGGTATACACCGCACTGATGCCAGCCGCACTGATGCCAACCGACCAATTAGTTGAAGCGGCCGAGCAATGTGGCGACGGCGACGATAAGAAGGCCGATGTGAAGGACGACATGTTGCAAATGCTTGTCCAGGAAAAAAGGGCCCCCTCCCCAAAACTGGAACATGCAGGGGCCCCCTCCACAGCCGCAGAATTGGGCCGTGCAAACCACCCCCCCCCAAGACCTGAGCTCAGTCCCGGGGCTCTAGGCAACACCCCAACACCCCCGCCCTGCCTTCCCGTTCCACCTCAACCCACCCCGTCCAACCCGTCCCAAAAATCCTTTTTCCTTGAATGAGAGACGTAATATGAATGAACAAAGATTGTACATGGGAGTGACTGGAGGAGGGGCATGATTTGAGTCGATCTGATTTTCGCGCGAAGTCTGGGAGACTCACTGGTATACGAATGAGGAATGAATGTATATTGGGATATTAATTGACGTATGTATCTGGCCAATGTATTTGTCTGTATGACGTATGCAAAGCAGAGGGTTTCGGTGTGAAGCTTTGTAAGTGGTCTGCTTGACGTGCGGGAAATCCAGGCCGGGAATGTCGATTTTAGCGTCTATCCGAGGGACCAGGTGAGGTCCTTAACTGAGTCCGGATTTTCATTTGTTTGGGAGTGTTTGGGAGCGATTTGATATAAATCGGGTCAGGAAAGCACTCGGAGGAACGTTGATATGAAGCGGTTTCTTGGAGATGGTTACAAGATGGGCTGCCTTTGTCTTTCGAGTGGCAGTCGGGCAGAAATTTGGAATTTGTTGAACTAAATTCAGAATTTGAATCGAAATGTGTGTTTGACTTGAATTGAAGAGTTCATTCAATGACAGATTGAAGAATTCAGTCAATTCAACTGAATTCAGAAGTTGAATTTAGAATACGGAGTTTGCTCAGAGTGCAGGTGATAACCTGCCTACTCAAAAAGGATGTGCCCCGCACGGTGGGAGGTCCGTGAATGGTTGGCAAAGGGTTTCTTGAATTTAATGGCAGGAATTATGCGATTAACGATTATATTGTGTATTGGTGACTTGTGGATTGTATGAGTATATCCCTGAGACCGATGTGACCTTGGGAGTCAATGGGTCATGTAATGAGAAAGATTACAGTTTGCTGGTGTGAAATTATGTCATGGTGTGAAATGTCATGGTAGAGGTGCGAAACACACACCTTTGATCTGAAGGGAGAGCGGAGGTTGTGGTTTCATTGCTGTGTCTGTATGTGGAGTTATATTTCCGAGGCATGGATTTCAAGGAGGAGGTGTGTGCCCCGAGAAGATTGTGGGTCGCAGATTGGGCACTCTGGGTGGGCACTGGGGGCTGCAGTTGTGTGTGCGCGCAGGAGAGTGCAGGGGGAGTGGGCGCGAGGAGGTGTGTTGATGAAGTGTGCGAACGAGGAGGGATGTGCGAAAGGTGTGCACCAGGTAGTGAGGGTGCTGCATTGTAAAGCACGCCTCCCACGGAAGTTCCTGGGCGGATTGTTGACGGTTGTTTGATTCGTAGGGTGTTGGCATTTTGCGATGTGGAGCCTCAATAATGGTCATTTGTCTGTCCGGATGTGGAGTTCCTGCAGGGGTGGAATGTCGCCGGACTTGTATTATTTGTGGGATGAAAGCGCTGGTTACCCCAATTCGACGTTTGTACCACCTTTCTTCGTTTGAAGTTTGACCTTTTGAAGTTTATTTGACCTTTGTTCGAGATATGCAAGGGAAAGAGGTCAGAGGTAATTCACTAACCTTGGAAGGACGACAGGCTAAGTCAATCTACTGGGTGTTGCTTTAACGGCAGGATATAGAACTTAAATCTGGAAAGAAGGGACATATACTGTTGGTTAAAACTGAAATCATGTACGTAATTAGTGAACAGAGAATATCGAGTTCTGTTTTTGTTGTTGTGGTTGTCGTTGACGTCTCGATTCAGGGGACTCAAGAAATAAACAGATTTCCGGTGCCGACCGGAAGCGTCAGGTACAGTATGCTTTGAATTTAATTTAACCGGGCCGAGTACAGTGACGTGTTTGATCGAGCTCTGGGGATAGTCATGTTAAATGGAGGACATTTGGGAGGATGCAAAGAGATGCAAGTAACATGGATTAAGTTGTGGTATCAAGAGGTGGGTGCCCAGCTGAAGTGGTTATTATAACTTGCTGATTATGGGGGGCGCACCAGTAGCGATCGGGTTGCATGGTGGAGCATGCATGCATGGAGCATGGAGCTTGGTGGAGCTTGGAGCATGCATGGAGCATGGAGCAGGGTGGAACACCCCGTGTGGTTGGAGGTTGCAATTGCGTGAAATGCAGTGAACATGCCCGACTTTTGGCTTTGCGAGGCTCTAGATAGAAGTTGGCATTTCGATACTGTGGATTATATTGTGCCTGTCTGGAGAGGTGATGTCCTGTGCTGAGGCTGGTGACACGCCTTTGTCTGTCTGTCTGTCTGATTGTAAGTCAGTGGTACGATCCTATGGAGGGCTAATTGAGTGCTCAGGCGTCATTGTTCCATGGAGGTAAGGTGTGAAATATAGCATAAATAAGCTATAGGTAATGGAAATATGGCAGTGTAAGCTCGCTGAGGAAGAGTTACCTGTAGTAGGGGACGTAACAGATTGGTGGATTATAATGACGGGGGAGCGCAATAGTATAAGAGGCGACTGGGAAGCGCAAGTCTCAGAAGGGAGTAGTCAGCTTAAATGATACAGTGTGTGGGAAGGAGGTGATGAAAGCGTGGATGAGGGTTTCTGCAGCCATGGAGGAGAGGGATGGACGGAGACGGGCGATGTTTTTAAGGTGAAAGAAGGCTGTCTTTATGATGTTTTTAGTGTATTTGTCAAAGGAAAGGGTTTGGTCAATGATGATGCCAAGATTCCGGATGTGAGGGAAGGTGGATACTGGGAAACCATCAATGTTGAGGGCAGAGTTATGGGTGGTTGAGGTCGTTGTTGGTTGTTGTTGATCTGAAGCCAGGATTTTATTTCAGTGATGCAGTTTGTCAGGATAGAGTGGGTTGTGGTGATTGAGCCGTTGTAGATGTCATCAATTTTGCTTTGGATGAATGAAAGGAAGGAGATGCAGTTGTCTACTGTGAATGACAGGTGGTGTGTGTTATCGTTGTTGGCTTGGAAGTTCAGTTGTTGACATAGTCCGGAGTGTTCTAATTTGCACAGGGAATGACAATTGGGATGACAATTGAAAAGAAAAAATTGAGTAAGTTACAAGTTTTGTTTTGTTGATCTGAGGACAAGCTAGTTTGATGGGTACCCTGGGGTCTTCAGCGTGTCTATGTGTTTGTCTGTCTGTTACACCGGACTCTTGAATGGGTTTTCATGAGACGAATTTCAGACATAACAACAGTGAGAATCTATTTTGAGTGAATCACAGTGGGTGAGAAAAACATTGTGTGTGACCAGACACCAGAACTGACCAGAATTGGAATTGAAATTGACCAGACAGTAAGACATATTTCCAATAAATAGACCAGGTTATTTCTATTATTATATATATATCTATATATATATATATCTATCTATATATATATATATATATATATATATATATATATATATATATGTATATATATATATATATATATATATATATATATATATATATATATATATATATATATATAAATAAAATATATAACTGTGAGAAATAGTAGAAACTCCACAGTATGAGCAGGGCGTCTCATTTGCATTAAATAAATAATCGGGAGATTAAATCAGACGCGGACGTAGCTTCAGGACGGTCGATCTTTAATTCTCAACAAGCTTTCGACCAACAAAGGTCTTCTTCTTTGTCGTCCCCAAGATTATATATATATATATTGTTGCGGTTTTGAGTTTGTAAAGTGAGTTTAATAAAGGATAAAATTTCCCCCTCATAGTTAGTCACACAAGCAACATGTAGCCTCGCGATAGTATAGTTATGTCTATTTGTGAGCTTAGTTCCTTTCCATTGTTAGTTCTGCGTTGAAGTAAAGTCAGGAGAATAGGCCCTACTGCCACCGACTATCCAGCGTCCGTAGCCTCATGCCCTTTTGCACTAACGTTGGTTCATTTTGGGCGAGTTAACACGAGGCAGGCTAGGAGGACCGGGGCGGAGCGGCATAAGCGCTGACGGTAAGCACGGGCCGCCAATCAGGGCTCAGAGGTGGTGACGGCGGCGTTGCGTCACAGGGCATGGCAAGAAGGTTCGAGAGGATGCCAGAAGGTTCGGAGGCGTAGCTATAAAACCCGCTGCGCAAATCCCTCAAAAGGGACTCGCGCGAAAAGGATTGGTAAAAGGACTTGCGGCAAGAGGACTCGCAGCGAAAGACTTGATGAGCAAAGAACTCGCGTGCACTGGCCAGACTGGAAGGATCGAGGAAGAAGGGTTGTGAGCGTCCGAGAGCTGTACAGATACGCGGGCGAAGCCCGACGCGCATGAACCGAAAGACGCGCTTTTATGAGTGACGCTCGGTTGAGTTTGAGGCCGATCGCTATACAGTGCATTGAGTCGCGCGAGTGAGGAAAACGGCTGTGTAATCGCCAGCCGCGCTGAGAGTCCCTCCCTTTCCCATTCTGCCTCATCATCTGCTTTGTTCGGGAGACGTGCTACGAGTTCCTGCCATCGCCTGCCACCATCTTCGCGGGACGTGCTGGGACCGTGGAGAGCCGGACGGGGGCCGTCTCTGGACGACGCGTTGGCTGGACATCTACCCATCCGCAATTCCCTGTGTGAGTGTGACGGGCCCGACTCCAAGGGATAAGTTAAGATTGACTAAGGCTGCTCTGTGTCTCTGCGTCCCGGATCATTGTAAATACGTGTGGGAATAAATTAAACCTGTGTTCTACCTTTCTTCCATTCAATCGTTTCTGTGGTTTCTTCATTGGCTAAGCGTGGTACGAATGGGATCGCTCAAATCGGGTTCCATTAACTAAGACTGCACGGACCACGTGGTACTCAATCCGCTCGGTGTACTCAAACCACACGTGGCTCGTGCGAGGCTTGCTTCCTCGCTTCCAGGGCGCGCGCAGGGAATTAGGTACGAGCGAGAAGTGGTCCCGAGACCCTACTCTGCGTTTGTCCGGAAGGGACGTATCAAGCCTCGGTTCCGCCAAGCCCAGCAAGAACAAGGGGATTAATCCCCCCTTGGTAAGGAGAAGAAGGGTGGCGTAGAACCGTAACAATATATATATATATATATATATATACACACACACTATACAGGTATCCCTCGTTTATCGCGGGGGTTACGTTCCAGAACCCCCCGTGATAGGTGAAAATCCGCGAAGTAGAAACCATATATTTATTTTATTATTTTTATATATTTTAAGCCTTTAAAAACCCTCCCCATACTCTTATAAACCTTTCCCACGCTCTTATAAACCCTTTCTACACTCTTAAACACACTTTTGAGACCCATCCTTACGTATTAGAAAAATATTTGTACGTGTATATATAGCTGTACAGTATATTTGAAAATACTGTAATAGATACTGGTTAAGTATATCAATAATAGTTTTTACTGTACTGCGCAGCAAAGAAGAGCATTACAGCTCTTCTGAAGGTGCCACTTCAGCAGGCGCCTCGTCAGGTGGTGCAGTATCTTCATCGTCGTCCGGAACTTCTTTTCGTGCTGAAGACGTAGGCGTGTCTTCTTTCTTTTTTCGGGTGAGGAACACCTGGGCAGTTGCTGGCGCTGCCTTTTCTTCTGGGCGAGGAGGTTTTTATAGACTTCAATGCCTCAGTCGATTACATTTCTGAACTTCAACGAACGAATCATCTGGGGTCCCATTCTTCAGCCCTTTCCTTAAGTTCTTTTGCCATTCTCACTAGGGTTGCGAGGCGTTCCAGTGATAGGCCTTCTTCTTCATCCCCTGGACCCACTTCTTCCTCTTCTTCTTCCTCACTTGCTGACTTCGTCATCTCCGCCAGGTCTTCGTCCGTTAACGGATCTGAGTGGGTCTCGAGCAGCTCCTCAACGTCATCGGGAGTCATATCGTTGAAGCCATCTCCTCCTAGTAATTTTGCCAGCTTCACTGCCTTATCTACTGCAGAGTGGTGGACTTCGTCAGGAGAGAAACCCTTGTACACGTAATCGTGGACTACTTCTGGCCACAATATTTTCCAGCAGGCATTCAAAGTTTCTGTCTTCATCTCCTTTATGGCCATCTGAATATTTTGCAGACACGTTGCAATGGTGTACTCACGCCAGTACGCCTTCAGCGAGAAGTTTTCGTCCGAGTCCATAGCCTCGACCAGGTGCTGCAGGGTGTTTCGCGTATAAAGTGCCTTAAATGCGCGAATGACGCCTTGATCCATGGGCTGTATCAGCGATGTGGTGTTTGGCGGTAAGAACTCTATTTGTACGCCATCATACGACAGGTCGAGCGCGTGACCTCCTGCATTATCCATGAGCAACAGCACTTTGAACTCGAGTCCTTTTTCTGCGAGATAAAGCTTGACCTCGGGAATGAAGCACTGGTGGAACCAATCCGATGTGAGGAGTTTCGTAATCCAGGACTTCTGGATCCAATACACTGGCAGCAGGTTCTTATTTTTGTTTTTGAGGACCCTTGGGTTTTTGGACTTGTAAATAAGACCAGGCTTTATCATAAAGCCCGCAGCATTCCCACACATTACTAAAGTCACCCAATCTTTGTGGGCCTTAAATACAGGGGCTCTGGCTTCCTCGATCATGATGAAAGTGCGAGACGGCATCCGTTTCCAAAATAAGGCTGTCTCATCCATATTGAAAACTTGTTCAGGCTTATAACCCCCTTCCTCGATGATCGTCCTGAACGTCTCGTTCACGTACCCCTCGGCGGCGGCTTTATCAGCAGAAGCAGCTTCTCCATGCAGGACCACGCTCTTTAGCTTAAATCGTTTTTGAAATTTTTCAAACCAGCCCTTGCTGGCATTGAATTTGGTTGGTTTGGTGGGAGATGTGGTCGATGGTTCGGATTTGGGGTCGTCATCGCCAGCGCCTTCAGCAAACTTGGCGTAAAGCTACCTGGCCTTCTCACGGATAACGTTGGTATCCAGTGGGATATTCTTCTTCCTGCAGTCACTGATCCAAAGGGCCAATGCAGACTCCATCCTTACAATGGCCTTATTGCGTGAAGTTACCACCCTTTTCGCTGTCTGGTTAAAGGACACTGCTGCCGTCGCCCTTATATTCTTTTCGTCCTTCTTAATGTACCGGACCGTAGATTCATTGAGCCCGTAATGGCGGCCTACAGCCGCAAAGCTTCTCCCTTCCTTTAACATGTCGAGGAGTTTCACCTTCTCTACGATATTAAGCATCTTCCTCTGGCGCTTAGGTTCAGTGCCAGAACCCTTAGAAGACGCAGAACGTTTACCCGTCATCGTAGGGCTTGAAACAACTTCACAATTTTACACAAAATGCACAAAAACACAACACCGCAGGATACTGAACAGCGTGCTCTGATTGGTTGCGTCTCATCCATCTGCCAATAGTGTGCCGCGTACGAAATCATCTGGGCAAACTAGCGCAAGCAACCCAAGCTTGGTTTTCCATACGCGCGATTCTTTGTCTACTCATTTATAATGCGTATTTTATTTCGATTTACTGTAATATTCTTTTAATATAGGTTTTAATGAATGTGTTATATTTTTATCTATATTATTATTAATTTTTTAGGCTAGAAAATGCTTATTTTACCGCAAAAATAATTAAAATCTAAAAAAATAAAAATACCTATAGGCCGCAGAATCCCGCGATATAATGAAAAATCCGATATATAATTTTACATATGCTCGCGAGAAAAACCCGCGATGTACCGAAGCCGCGAAAAGTGAAGCGCGATATAGCGAGGGATGACAGTATATATATATATATAGATATAGATATATATAGATATATATATAGATATATATATTGTTACTGATCGCGGTTTAGATGGTATGATGGGCCGAGCGGATGGTCCAACCGCGACCGAACAGTTACTCCCCGATTAGAACCCGATTCCACCCGACGTTGACCAGATCGCACCGCGGCTGCTCAATGAGGGAAAAGACTAAAACGACGAATGCAAAGAGGAAAACGAAGGCAAAGAAAGGTTTGGAAATACTACTGAATTTATTGACTATTTACACACATAAGCAAAAAGAAAGCAGTCACGTTTATTTACAAGCACATAAGACGCAGGTGACACAGTGAAATCTTTAGCTTACCTACACAAGCTTAATTAACCCAGGACAGAACAAACAGAACAAACTCACGTACACAAGAAGGATGGAATGGCAGGAGGTCGATGGCTGGAGGGAGAGGGAGGTCCAAGGGGGTCCTGCAGCTCAACCGGCGCGTTTAGCAGCCGCCGTTCCTTTACGGCCCTGCTCCAAACCGCCGTTCAGGCCCCCAAGCTGCTGTTGTGGCTGCTGTGGACGTCGCGTGCTTTGCCAGGCCTTGTCCGACTCGTCCGGTCCAAACCCTCAACTCGTTCTTGGTCCACTCACTCTTTACCACCGACTCCTCACCGCAACCAACGCAACCAACTGACCACCACCACTGACTCCTCACCGCAACCAACGCAACCAACTGACCACCGACTCCACTGACTGACTCCTCACGACTCTCTCCACGACCAACTCTCGACTCTCTTGCGTGCGCGCCTTTTATAGCGCCTCCGGCGATTAAGCCGCCGGCCTTTTGGACACGCCCATCGGGGTGCTCACCTCGGCCCTGGTTGGTCGCGCGACCCTCTGGCTCCGCCCTTGATGACGACGGGCGGGCACGCCTTTCTTCTCCGATTCGAGCACATGTTCAATGGTGGTTTTGGAGGGGAGGTAATTGGGAATCGAGGCCCGGCAATGACGGAAGGGGATGTAAAAGGAAATGGAGATTTTGGGGATGGGAAGGAAAGGGGATCTATTCTCTTTCACTGGTGCAATGGAGTACTTCAATTAATGGGAGACACAGCCTTACCCTAAAACACAGAATAAGAGATAACTATCAAACAGGGGTATTCTATTATTTGGCTGATGTGTATGCTTGTGGACTAATTATGGGATGCCCTTTCACCTTTACACAGCTCCGGAGGTAGGGGGGCGCAGAATAACAATAATAATAATAATACAGCACACAATCAAAAAATACAGTCCTCATCTCCGCAACAATATATAGATATATAGAGATATATATATATATATATGTATATATATATATATACAGTGGTACCTCGGCTTACGAGTTTAATCCGTTCCGTGACGGAGCTCGTAAGCCAAATCGCTCGTAAGTCAAAGCAAATTTTCCCATTCAAATGCATTGAAATGCTATTAATCCGTTCCAGCCTCAAAAAAAAAAACACCAATTTTTTTTGTTAGGTGCTTTTAAATAACAAAAATGTACTTTATAAATAACAAATAATGTATAAACAAGCACGACCTCGTATATACTGTACATAATACAAGAGAATGTAAAGAAATAAACTGGTTTTATTAAGCAGAGGAGAAGAGCATGCCAGGTGAGGTGTGCGTGTTGTCGACTTGGCGAGGCAGTACGATCGTACTCCTTCTACGATATGTACGATTTTGAAGCAGAAGGAGTCCATAAAGGCTATAACGCCAGCCAAGGGCGTTACGATTATTTCAAAGCTCCGGACCTCTATCCATGAAGATATGGAGAAGTTGTTGTTTGTGTGGTTGAAGGAGAAGCAGCTCGCAGGAGATACCGTGACCGAGAGCATCATGTGTTTGAAAAGATTGAAACTCGGATATCGAGCACGGACCACGAGGTGTTTTTTCTTTTTTCTTAATCTCGGTTTCAGTGAACTTTTGCTCTGTGCTCACGTGTACTGTACCTGTACCTGTAATGGTACGTCAGAGGATGGCACCTGTTGTCATCATATTAAGTGCAAGATGTTCTGCATCGTAAGTTGGTACACCGTGGTCTTTCGGCGGTGTTTAAGCCGGCCGTCTTGGCTTCTGTCACCATTGGCATTGAGTCTTTCGATGTAGGTAGGTCGTTGTGTGCCGGTGCCTTGGCCGAATTCCTTCATTGCTGCATTGTTAGCTCACCTGGTTTTTTATACCACATCTTTGGTTATCGGACCAGCGAATGACGTCATCTCCAAAGTATGGCTTATTCTCACTTGTCTTGGACGATCTTCTACTTCTAGCCTTCCACCGTGCATTTGGTGTCCACTGTACTTACTGTACAGTGCCTGGTAAAATTGATGTAATGGGTTTTTGACCGTCAACGCCATGAACCGTCATGAACCGTCATGAACCGTCAACGCCATGAACCGCTAACACTCAAAAGCCCATTTATCGCGCCTTACAAAGCAAAACGCAAACCGAAAGCCATGCCTCTCAAGCGAGGCGTGCTTCCGTGGTCACGTGATCCACAGGTGTAGCTCATTATACCCGCACGCGCGACACGCTTTGGCGGTCACGTGACCAGCCACTCTGGAGGCGGGGATCCCCGCCGATGACGTCACCGGCTGGAGCAAGGAGATTTCTCGCTCATGTATTTCGACGATTGCGTGTTTTATATCCAAGCAGAGATGCTTTCACGGCAAGATAACCACGTGACCGGAACCGGAAGCCACAACCGGAAAATTCAAAAAAATAAATTTTTTGAGCTCGTACATCGGATCTCGGCTCGTATCCCAAAGCAACAAACCGCCCGAGCGACGGCTCGTATCCCGAAAAACTCGTACGTTGGGGCACTCGTAAGCCGAGGGTACCACTGTATATATATATATATATATATATATATATATATATATATATATATATATATATTAGGGTGGGCTTCAAAAAAGCAAAATGCAGATTTTCTCCGGGACATGGTCGATTGTTGTTCCTTTTGGTGTCAAAGGAAACCACACCACATTTGAATGGAATCCAATAATATTTAGGGGTGCCACATCAGTGATGAATTTTCCCCCATGCAAAAATAGAAATGCCCATTTTTTGGGCTGTATATACACAAAATAAATACATAATTATATATATACATTAAATATAATATTAAAAATAAATATATAGTAAATATACATTAAATAATAAATATACATAAATACACATTATACATTATATATATACAATATATTATACATACAGTTTTGAGACTTCCTATGATCACTATCTGGGCAATTTTCATGCATGTTTTGTACAGGTTCCCGGGGTCAGGGGTACGCTTTTTTAGTGTGTAATATGTAGGCCTAATTGATTGACTGTGGCTCTTTTGTAGAGAGTTACCCTGTGGAGTAAGAATTAACAGTATTTTACCCACATTCTTGCTTATTTTGCAGATATGGCATGTGCTAGTACCAGTGTTTCATTGAAAACTCGGGCTCAGGATAATGTGTATCTCATTGGGTCCACTTCTGGAGATGCCATCAAAGGTGCCAAGCTCCCGACTGTGCATCAATCTCTTGTCCTGTTTTTCCATCACCTGAAGAAGGAGAATCGCACTGCCCGGGAGAGTGCAACCCTCACCATTGAAGAGGTTGTGAAATTCTGGGAAAAAGCTCACCTACCTACAACGACGAAGCAGCACTGCATCCATCGTTTGGAGAGGCTATATGAAGAATGGAGGAGCCTCCAAAAAGGTGCAAAGCAGGGTGGTGCGACCCAAGAGAAAAAGGAAGCATCCTTCAAGGCCTCCTTGGAGAAGACGTTTGATCTTAGGCATGCAGATTCGGAGGCCATAATCACCAACCCCGAGGACAGGAAGTTTCTTCACGATCAATTCTCAGAGAGGAAGGCTTCAATGGGATCTGTAGACACTGTGTTGGAAGCAAAAACGTTCTTGTGTGTTTGAAAGATCAGCAGCCACGAGATGATTATCGTGAACTCCTAGAACTGACTGTCATCTACATGGGAGGAATCCCACCTCGTGGAATCCGGATCATGGCTCCAGGAGCAATGCACAGAGCCAGATGGATGGCAAAAGCACTATATTCACTACAGGTGTTCATGTTTCGGTCAGAGTTCCACTTGACACTTCGAGAGGCGAGAGAACTCCGAGCCTTCAACATTTTTGTCTGCCTTGTGTATGTACTGGCTTGGTTTCGGGCTCCACAAGCTATTGAGGCTCCCCTGAATGACATTAACCTCTTCAAGAAGTTGGAAAAGTTTGAACAAATCAATCAGAAGATGGCTCAGGCAGCCTTGAAGGCACTTGGCCGCCACACGTGGTACATGAGCCCAGTACTAGTGGCATTTGCATTCTTTGACACCAGAATTGACAAAGAAAGCAAGATCAATATGATTGAAGCATTGAAAAATGACGGTGAAAACCCCTCTCCAAAGAGACCAGCTATCAAACGAGGAACCGCCCTGTCAATCGCTGGCCTCATAACAAAACACACCAAGCATTTCTTCAGCATCCTAGGGACCCCAACTGATTGGATGGATAAGGATCCTGGTTCATGGGAGCAAGAAACCAGCTTTCAGGAAGCAAAGAAAGCCGCCAGTGGCTTAGTCGTGGTGAACGACAGGGCAGAAAGGGGTGTCGCATTGATACAAGACTACAATAAGCTCCTTACAAAGGATGAAGAGCAAAACGGAAGCTCTGCTCCAAGTTGTTTCTGCTCACAGGAAGATGTACCCCGATGCCAAGAAGGCAACAGTGGTGAAACAGGCCCAGAAATAGGAGTTACATTTCTCATTATATTTGGGTTTTTTAATATTATGTGATATGGTGTCTCTTCATTTTATGAACTGAACATTTCGATTGTTATCATTGAATTTGAGTTTTCATAGCAAAATAGTGCTATTTGTGCAGCTATTGTAAGTTGTGTTTGCTAGAATACAAATAAAGTGAGTGGAGGGTGGATTTTCATAAAACAAACTTCTGGTTTTGCTTTCGATCCATATATAGAAAAGTTTTGTAGACACCTTTAGTTTGAAGGCTGATGTGGCACCCCTAAATAAAATCAGATTGCTTTCATATTTGGTGTCTTTTCATTTTGGAACAAAAGGAACAACATAAAGCCATGTCCCAGTAAATATTTAAAAAAATATATTTTGAGCACCACCCTAATATATATATATATATATATATATTGTTACAGACGCGGTTGTGGATGTTGGTTTACCGAGCGGTTTGGCTGGGTTAAACTGGGTTAAACTGGGTTAAACACAACGGCTGGGTTAAAATGACACGACACCAGGGGTACAGTTCTCAAGACCTCCGGAGGAGGTTATAATATTGCGGAATGTTAGATTACAAGGACAAGAGAGACAGCATAGTAAGGTAGGCACTTAATCACGGTCTTATAGTAACCCCGACAGACGACAGATAAACGGGACAAGACTGACTCACACGGGGATTGATGGCAAGGAAAGGCAGGTAGTCGATGGCTCAAGGTGCACTCTTGGCTCAGGGACAGGATACAGTACGGTCCAGTAGATGCAGGGAGGTGTCACAGCGCTCGGAGGTGGCGTCTGGTTCTCCTTCGTGGCTGAGGCGCATCTGACGTCACGTCCGGTAAGTGGCTGCGTATATCCGGCGGGGAGTGACACGCCCTCGGCTCGTTAGCTCCGCCCCAGTTGGAATCGGCCCGTTGCTTCTTATTGGGTGCGGGGGTTACCGGGCTCCGCCCTTGACGAGGAGCTGACAGCCAGCCCCTTCGTGGTAACCCCGTGGGCGCACATGGCAATGGCGGCTAACCAAGCCGGTGTGAGGACGCACACTCCCCGCACCGCGGCCGCGCCGCCCCCGCTGTGGTTGTTGTTGTTATTGTTTCATGAGGAAGATGGGAGGAGGTATGGGGAGGTCCTAAACTCACTACTGGTGCCATACAATCACATTCTGGTGCAACGAAGAGTCAGAATTAATGGAAACGAGTCCTTAACTGACATAGACTAAGAATAACTAGCAAGATGTCCGAAAGTTGTCTACGTGAGATGCGGTGGACCTGGGCACGACATTTAATGGGGGAAGAAGGGGAAGGTCGGTTCTACAGAGTGTTATTTACAGGCAATGGGACTAGGGAATGGGGGATTGGGGATAGTTGGGGGGTATTGGGGAAATAGGGGAATATTTACAAGCGGATATGGATGGAGGCCAAATCCCATATCCGCAACATTGCACCCTTCTCTACCCTCGGGGCGTCCCGACCCGATAAATTTTTACCTACTTTAGTGTGGCACTCAGATGTAGTTCCCTCTACTATTAACTCTACCCTGAGTGCGACAGTTTTACAGATGTTCACAAATGAGTAAATATGTCCCCCTGCGACGTTGCACCCTTCTCCTCACAGAAGCACACCCACAGGATAACCGAATCGCGGAAAGAATTCGCAAACTAAACATACAGCCGGTAGGGAGCATTATTTACAATAGACTACGCTGATATTTACACTACGATCCAGGACCTGTTTTTGGAGGAACACATGCAGATGTTATGCATAGAGAGAGCACGCATGCCAGCATCGATACACCAACCCACGAGTGCTCTGTGGCCTTACGGCCTTTAATAATGTGCAGAGCACCCCTTCCAAGCACCAAAAGCATCACCCCATGACACAGTCAGCACCATCCGGTGCACCAATAAAGTGTTTATAAATCACCGGTGGTGTCGCAGCCGGCCGATGTTCTGCCGCTGGTCTTGCCTTCGTGTGGTGCACTTGGTGTTCTGGCTTCTTTAAAAATAAAGAAAGGCGCCAACCGCGTCCATTTCTTTATTGTGGCCGTCAGGGGGCCAACTATTAGTGGTTCACCTGTATGGCATAGGTGCCACGTTGACCCATAGGTCCATCCATGGGTGGTGCTTGCCCGCAAAAGAACTGCGGTCCATGGTGGGTGGCCACAAACATTGCGGTCCATATGGTGTATCGATCCAGGCAGCAAGCAGCGAAAGTGCAGGCCCACAACTGCGGAGCCAGCACCTCTCTCTCCTCTCTCTCTGCCCCAAAGCCAGATCCTCGGAGGTGGGAGACAAAAGAAGCAGACAAGTGAGTAAGGTGGTAAGGGCGCAAAAGTGCACGCAATGTAAGGTAATGCACACTGGGGGCACATGGGAACCAGGTGAGACAGGTACGTTTCTCCCGTACGCCCCCCCCCCCCCCACCAGGTAACCTACATGGCCCCTCCCTTACCCCTTACTGTATCCACAAAACACAACACTACCCATAAACATCTACTTTACAAATCAACAAACGTCCCTACTGTCTTCCCCGTTCCTCCCATAAACCAAATTCGTCTTCTCTCCCTCCTAACCAATCAAATTTGCCATTTTCAACTCTCATCAAAATTTGCCATCTCCAACTGAACATCAAAATTTGCCATTACCAATTCATCATCAGTCCCTCCTAAGGAGGGAGAGATGGAATCACCCCAATGTCTCATCCACGTCGTGATGCGTCTCACAAATCCCCACAGCAATTCTCATTTCCTGCACACAGAACAAAGAAAACACAGGTGTGGAGTCATCATCATCACCACAGGTAAGTGGCTGCGTATGGTGCGACAGGTTCATCAATCCTAACTATTTCCTAAATGACTTTAACAACTTTACATTACCCGGGGTCTTTCCCTGCCAATCCATTGGCCAACTTACACTATGGGTTCTAAAAACCAATTCCCATTGACCAAACTGTGGTGCTTTTCAATTTGGGGTCTCACTCCCCCGATTCATCTCCCGGTGCCCTCGCACAATTTCTGGGCCGCGACGTGTACCTCTCCCAGCGGGTCTACCCACCTGCACACCCCCACCACTGCAGTTGCCTCCGAGCTTACCTGCTCCTTACCCTAACCTAACTACCTGGGGAAGGCCCTCTGGCGCTCTCCCCACTCGGTGCCCTCTCTGGCACTGGGCTGCCCGATCCACACCCGGGATCCTCAGGCACCCACTCACAACTACCGGCTCCCAGAGCCCACCTGCGGCCTCACCTGGCCGACATCCTCACAGTGGTGGAGTGCCCAACCAACTACACACACTAACAGGCTACACGCCCAGCCATTTCCACAACACTAATGCACCCATCCACAACACCATTCTGCAACCGCACCACAAATGCCAATATCCAACCACAATTTACCTATACCCTCTACCTAACACTTACACTACCCGCCCCGGGTACTCGTGAAAGGGGTCCACTCTTCCCCCATCCACACCTTCGCACCATGCACACCACTCCGTACCACTTACTCCAACTCTCTCCACACACCTGTACCTGCACACCTGTGCTCTCACACCTGGTGCCACCTGCACCCTTCTCTCCCCAAGCGCATTCGCGCTGATCCACAACACTCATTACTCACACACTGTTCCACACACCTGTCCAGTTGCACACCTGTGCAATCACACCTGTTCAATTCTCACACACACGGCATCATCTCAGCTAACTACTCCCTTCTGAAACTTGCGCTTCCCAGTCGTCCCTTTAAACTATTGCGCTCCCTCGTCATTATCATCCATACTAATCTACCTGCGTCCCCACTACAGGTATCAGTCACTAACTAAACTTAACGTCACCTAATGTCATCTTCGCTAGATCCCTACCAATATCCTAACCCACCCGGGCTAGTTTTCACTGCCATACACCCCATAATCTATTGCTCCTTTGCCCCACCATGGGAAGGGTGGCAGGGATGCCACCTTTACCCACCGGGCCCATCGCACACTACCAATTTTGCACATCAAATTTCAACAAATCAAAAATTTGGCCAATCACTACCCATCATCTGCCAATCACTACTGCCAATCCCTTGCCAATCATCAAATTTTGTTTCTCTAATTTTGGGTCCAAAACACTAACCTCATCACCCAGTCTACTCACTAATGCCTCTCGGTGCGCCAATTCCTGTCCAAAGCCCGGCTTCGTAAAGCCAAGCCATGAATGCGGGTTGTTCTGTGCCAGCGGCTGGATGCGTCCGGCACTCGGTGCAGGGACGGGGGCTTACCCGGGCCGAGATCCCACGCATCATCTCGGCGTGGAGCCATCCAATGTCCCGATCTCGACCTGCCGGAATGCCTCAACAAAAAGTGGTCGCCATGACGACCCTTTCTATCGGGCTGCCCGCTCCGCCTAGTGGAGCACGGACGCGGCCGTTCAAAGCGAGGCCCAGCACGCACCGAGGGCCCGATTCGGCTAAAAGTCGCTCTAACCTCTAAACCGGTTACCGTCGATGCTTCACCTGGACGCTTACACCCCGCAGCCCGTTCCTTGCTCACACATCCAGCCGTTTCCATGCTCCTCGTACCTTTCCTTACACACCCAGGTACACCCATTCCACTCACAGCCTTGGTCACACACCTGACCACCGAACACTTTGGCACACATTCGTTGGTCGCACACCTCACCAACACACCTGTTCGCGCCCCCTCCTCTGTCACCTCCTCTGTGACAATCACAGGTGTGCTCTCATTCGCACACCCAACCACGTGCCTCACCACCAACTCCAGCGTGCATTCCCACTCACGCTCTACCATTCCAGGTGTGCATCCTTCCATCCCAGGTGTACATCCTCGTTCACCTGTCACAACCAACTCACTCTCCTTGTCACTCTCACTACTCTCACCTCCATTCTTGACAACGCACTCACCCTTACTCCCGACAGCGCACTCTTTCCTCAGGCACCTGTCCGTTACACACCTTTCTCGCGCACACTTGCGCACACTCTCCCGTCACACCCTCTGTAACACTCACCACAGGCATGCATTCTTCCTTGCCTTTGACAGCGCACTCTTTCCCCATGCACCTGTCCGTCACACACCTTTCTCGCGCACACTCTCCCGTCACACCCTCTGTAACACTCACCACACCGCGCTTCCATGTGCTCCCTCGCACACGCGCTACGACCGACTCATTCTCGCCAGCACCCTCACTCCTTGGCACGCACTTTTTCCTCACACACCCCAGAGTCGGACTTTCTCGCACACCTCCTTTTTCGCACACCAGACCTGTCGCACACTTCACCAACGGCCTCTCACGAACACCCGGGTCCATCTCGACCCCCAAGCTTCTTAAATCCCCTGGCGCATCATACGCACGACCATATTGGTCACCACTTACACCGGGTCCTCTTCCTCTTCGCTTCTCCTCCATCACCTGCGAATCCCTCATCCGGTTAATGAGCACATCATCACGATCCAAACACAGACTTCGGACCAATTCTTTTATCTCCTCTTTTATCTCTTTCTTATCCCCTCTCCGTCGCTTCTTAATTTCGCTCACCCCTTCTTCCACTTCTTCTAATTTCTGCTTCACCTCTTTTATTCCCCGGTACGTCTCCTCAAGCTCATCCTCCAAGGCTACCTTGACCGTTTCCATGTGCGTCCTCACCTGCCGGTCCTTCGTCTCCATTACCTCTATCACCTCGTCCAACCTCGTTGTCAGTCCCTCACGTACCATCTGACATTCCCTCTTTGTCGCTACCAAGTCATCTTTTAGTTCCTTCTGTGTCGCTTTTAACCCTCCTAATACCGCAGTGTTCCTTTGAACCTGCTCCGTTAGTCCTTTTTGTCCCTCCGTCAGCTGTTCCACCTCCTGCGTCAGGTCCTCTATGCCCCCTTGCAATTTTACAGTCCCCTTTCTCACCTCCTTCTCCATGTGGTCCTTACAGTGCCTCACCTCCTCGTGCACTCCTCCGACCTCCTCACTCACACCTCTTCTGATCTCTTCTCCCATCACTTGCATCTCCTGCCCAGATGCCACCCTCATCTGCTCCATTTCCTCCCTGTGAGCATCCAGTTTGGTTTCTACCCCCATTCTGACCCCCTCTATCTGCTGCCCCATTTGTTTAACTTCCCTTTCCGCTTGGTCCCTCATGTCCCTCAATTTGCCTTCCATACTGTTTTCTAACCCCTCTAACCCCTTTTGCATCCCTTCCATTTGATTCTCCTGAACGGCCATTCTGTTTTCTACCCCCATTAACCCCTCCTGTATTTCCCCTAATCTATTGTCTAATCCCTCTATTCTACTCCCTAACCCCCCAATCTGGGCCCCTATGTCATCCCTCAATTTCTCGCTATTGGACCCCATTTGGCCCTCCAATCGCTCACCCTGAGCATCCATCCGGTTCCCCATTACCCCCATTTGGCCCTCCAATCGCTCACCCAATCGCTCATTATCAGCCCTCATTTCCTCCCTCATTTTCTCGCTATTCTGGGCCATAAGGGCCTTCATTTGTATGAAAAAAAGGTTCAAATCTACCAGCGGCGCTACTACTGTCGCGGGCGTGGTCGCCGTGGCCATCTGCGAGGCGCCATTTTGCGCGCCCGCACCCTCGTGCGTGACGACGCTATTTTGCGAATCTGCTACCCTCACTGCTTCGCTCTCCTCTTGTCCCTCAATTTGGTCCTGGATCGACCCTGCCTCACTCTCTTTTACCGGAACCCAGCCGTCTTGGTCTGCCATAGCGCGACTTTCAAAATTCGGGTTTTTATTTTTTTTGTAAAACACAATTAAATTTTGCCGTTATAATTTCGAGCGCGTGAAACGCGCTCCGGATCGAATCCCACTTCCCGACACCAAATGTTACCCTAATGGTACAATTGGTGTTCCAAAATTTGGGCCTAACAAATTTAGTCCCAGGTCCGAATCCAACTCCTCGACACCAAATGTTACAGACGCGGTTGTGGATGTTGGTTTACCGAGCGGTTTGGTATGACCGCGTTTGCACAGTTTACCCGATTATACTCGAACGTTGGCCGAGTCGCGCTACGCTAAATCAATTGAGGAAAGGACACAACGGCTGGGTTAAAATGACACGACACCAGGGGTACAGTTCTCAAGACCTCCGGAGGAGGTTATAATATTGCGGAATGTTAGATTACAAGGACAAGAGAGACAGCATAGTAAGGTAGGCACTTAATCACGGTCTTATAGTAACCCCGACAGACGACAGATAAACGGGACAAGACTGACTCACACGGGGATTGATGGCAAGGAAAGGCAGGTAGTCGATGGCTCAAGGTGCACTCTTGGCTCAGGGACAGGATACAGTACGGTCCAGTAGATGCAGGGAGGTGTCACAACGCTCGGAGGTGGCGTCTGGTTCTCCTTCGTGGCTGAGGCGCATCTGACGTCACGTCCGGTAAGTGGCTGCGTATATCCGGCGGGGAGTGACACGCCCTCGGCTCGTTAGCTCCGCCCCAGTTGGAATCGGCCCGTTGCTTCTTATTGGGTGCGGGGGTTACCGGGCTCCGCCCTTGACGAGGAGCTGACAGCCAGCCCCTTCGTGGTAACCCCGTGGGCGCACATGGCAATGGCGGCTAACCAAGCCGGTGTGAGGACGCACACTCCCCGCACCGCGGCCGCGCCGCCCCCGCTGTGGTTGTAGTTGTTGTTGTTGTTATTGTTTCATGAGGAAGATGGGAGGAGGTATGGGGAGGTCCTAAACTCACTACTGGTGCCATACAATCACATTCTGGTGCAACGAAGAGTCAGAATTAATGGAAACGAGTCCTTAACTGACATAGACTAAGAATAACTAGCAAGATGTCCGAAAGTTGTCTACGTGAGATGCGGTGGACCTGGGCACGACATTTAATGGGGGAAGAAGGGGAAGGTCGGTTCTACAGAGTGTTATTTACAGGCAATGGGACTAGGGAATGGGGGATTGGGGATAGTTGGGGGGTATTGGGGAAATAGGGGAATATTTACAAGCGGATATGGATGGAGGCCAAATCCCATATCCGCAACAATATATAGATATATATAGATATATATATATATAGATATATATATATACATATATATATATATAGATATATATACAGTATATAGATATATATATATAGATATATATATATAGATATATCTATATATATATATATATATATATATATATATATATACACAAAGAATTAAGTTAAGCACCCCTACACAACGAATTAAGGTAAGCACCCCCTAATATATATTCTTTGTGTATATGTATACATTGGCATATATTCTAAGGTATGTGAGATCAAATAATGATTGGTATGACATTAGCAATTATCCATTGATGAAATTGAGTGATCAAAGTGAAAAAAAGTGATTGGTTGAGTCAGTGATCCGATCACGTGGGTCCTACACACGTTATTGACGCAAAGATCGCTAGAGGTCTTCTCAGAACAATGACTGTACGTTAGAAAACATAAACGTCATCCACACTGTCCGTGATGGACCTATAGCTCCATACTTAAATTGAGGTGAAAATATGCCTAAAATTCCCAAAAAATTTCACCTTAAATTATTCAGAATAAAATATTGAAAACGGCATGATTGTTATGTTTTTATGTGACCATAATATCACTTCTCCAGAAAATATAGCAATATCATGGGTATATTACACTGTTTTGACGACAACAAACTTGTAATGTGCGAGGTTGTAAAAAAACGGGGGGGGGGGGGTGCTTAACTTAATTCTTTGTGTATATATATATATATATATATATATATATATATATATATATATATATATATATATATATATACAGTGATCCCTCGTTTATCGCGGGGGTTACGTTCCAGAACCCCCCGCGATAGACGAAAATCCGCGAAGTAGCGACCATATTTTTATTTTATTATTTATATATATTTTAAAGCTTTATGACCCTCCCCACACTCTTACTAACCTTTCCCACACTCTTATTAACCTTTCTCACACTCTTATTAACCTTTCCCATACTCTTATAAACACTTCCTCTACTCTTAAACACTTTTTACACTCTTAAACATACGTAATTTTCACAACATATAAAATTCTAATGGGTACTCACCATTGAAGATACTGTAGCGACCCATGGGTCCCCCAAGCAAGACCAGCATCAGAATCTCCTTGCTTCAGCCGGTGACGCCACCGGCGGGGATCCCCGGCGTCAGAGTGGCTGGTCACGTGACCGCCAAAGCGTACCGCGGGTGCGGGTATAATCAGCTACACCTGTTGATCACGTGACCGCCGAAGCACGCCACGCTTGAGAGGCGTGGCTTTCGGTTTCGGTTTCTGGTTGTGCTTTATAATGCAGCCCGATAAATGGGCTTTTCAGTGTTCCCGAGTTGGTTTTGAGAATAAATATCTTCTCGGACGAGTTTGTGTCTTGCCCGTCATTTCGTCCGTATCAAGCAAGAGCCTCGGCTCTTCAATACTACAACTTGCGTGATGAAGATGATGATGAATTAGCTGTGCAGTACTGATGACGATGAAGGTGATGACGATGATGACGATGATGAATGTACTGCACAGCCAGAAAGAGCATTGCAGTTACCCATTACGTGGGTAACTAGCGCAAGTGGAAGCTGCCGCATCTGCGTTTTCCATACGCACGACTCTTTGTCTACCCTTCTACTGTACACTATTTACAGTATTTTATTTCTTGTAATATGTTTTAATCACTGTATTTTTCTTTTTTTTTACGTTTTTTAATTTTTTAGGCTAGAAAATGCTTATTTTACCACAAAAATATTTAAAATAATAGTATATAAAAATACATTTATACCGCAAAATCCCGCGATATAGCGAAAAATCCGCGATATAATTTTACATATACTAGCGAGAAAAACCCGCGATGTACCGAAGCCGCGAAAAGTGAACCGTGATATAGCGAGGGACGACTGCAGTGATCCCTCGTTTATCGCGGGGGTTACGTTCCAGAACCCCCCGCGATAGACGTAAATCCGCGAAGTAGCGACCATATTTTTATTTTATTATTTATATATATTTTAAAGCTTTATGACCCTCCCCACACTCTTATTAACCTTTCCCACACTCTTATTAACCTTTCTCACACTCTTATTAACCTTTCCCATACTCTTATAAACACTTCCTATACTCTTAAACACTTTTTACACTCTTAAACATACGTAATTTTAACAACATATAAAATTCTAATGGGTACTCACCATTGAAGATACTGTAGCGACCCATGGGTCCCCCAAGCGAGACCAGCAGCAGAATCTCCTTGCTCCAGCTGGTGACGTCACCGGCGGGGATCCCCGGCGCCAGAGTGGCTGGTCACGTGACCGCCAAAGCGTGCCGCGCGTGCGGGTATAATCAGCTACACCTGTTGATCACGTGACCACCGAAGCACGCCACGCTTGAGAGGCGTGGCTTTCGGTTTCGGTTTCTGGTTGTGCTTTATAATGCAGCCCGATAAACGGGCTTTTCAGTGTTCCCGAGTTGGTTTTGAGAATAAATATCTTCTCGGACGAGTTTGTGTCTTGCCCGTCATTTCGTCCGTGTCAAGCAAGAGCCCCGGCTCTTCAATACTACAACTTGCGTGATGAAGATGATGATGATGAATTAGCTGTGCAGTACTGATGACGATGAAGGTGATGACGATGAATGTACTGCACAGCCAGAAAGAGCATTACAGTTACCCATTACGTGGGTAACTAGCGCAAGTGGAAGCTGCCGCATCTGCGTTTTCCATACGCACGACTCTTTGTCTCTTTGTCTACTCTTCTACTGTACACTATGTACAGTATTTTATTTCTTGTAATATGTTTTAATTACTGTATTTTTCTTATTTTTTTGCGTTTTTTAATTTTTTAGGCTAGAAAATGCTTATTTTACCACAAAAATATTTAAAATAATAGTATATAAAAATACATTTATACCACAAAATCCCGCGATAAAGCGAAAAATCCGCGATATAATTTTACATATACTAGCGAGAAAAACCCGCGATGTACCGAAGCCGCGAAAAGTGAACCGCGATATAGTGAGGGATGACTGTATATATATAGATATGTATATATAGATATATAGATATATATAGACATATAGATATACAGTCATCCCTCGCTATATCGCGGTTCACTTTTCGCGGATTCGGTACATCGCGGTTTTTTCTCGCTAGTATATGTAAAATTATATCGCGGATTTTTCGCTATATCGCGGGATTTTGCGGTATAAATGTATTTTTATATACTATTATTTTAAATATTTTTGTGGTAAAATAAGCATTTTCTAGCCTAAAAAATAAAAAAACGTAAAGAAATAAGAAAAATACAGTATTTAAAACATATTACAAGAAATAAAATACTGTACATAGTGTACAGTAGAAGGGTCGACAAAGAGTCGTGCGTATGGAAAACGCCAGCGTCATCACCTTCATCGTCATCAGTACTGCACAGCTAATTCATCATCATCTTCATCACGCAAGTTGTAGTATTGAAGAGCCGGGGCTCTTGCTTGATACGGACGAAATGACGGGCAATACACAAACTCGTCCGAGAAGATATTTATTCTCAAAACCAACTCGGGAACACTGAAAAGCCCATTTATCGGGCTGCATTATAAAGCACAACCAGAAACCGAAAGCCACGCCTCTCAAGCGTGGCGTGCTTCGGTGAATCGGTGGTCACGTGATCAACAGGTGTAGCTGATTATACCCGCAAAGCGCGGCACGCTTTAGCGGTCACGTGACCAGCCACTCTCGCGCCGGGAATCCCCGCCGGTGACGTCACCGGCTGGAGCAAGGAGATTCTGATGCTGGTCTTGCTTGGGGAACCCATGGGTAGCTACAGTATCTTCAATGGTGAGTACCCATTAGAATTTTATATGTTGTTAAAATTACGTATGTTTAAGAGTGTAAAAAGTGTTTAAGAGTATAGGAAGTGTTTATAAGAGTATGGGAAAGGTTAATAAGAGTGTGGGGAGTTCATAATGCTTTAAAATATAAATTAAAAAAAAAAATAAAAATGGTCGCTACTTCGCGGATTTTCGTTTATCGCGGGGGGTTCTGGAACGTAACCCCCGCGATAAACGAGGGTTCACTGTATAGATATATATATATATAGATATATATATATATACAGTGGAACCTTGACTTACGAGTTTAATTCGTTCCGTGACCGAGCTCGTAACTCAAATTGCTCGTATCTCAAATCAAATTTCCCCATTGAAATGCATTGAAATGCTATTAATCCGTTCCAGCCCGCCAAAAACCACACCAATTTTTTATAAAATATACAGTATATATAAAAATATCTCGCGCTTTATATTTCACCTGTATGCAGCATACAAGTTGGCAGGATGGCCTGGACTGGAGGTACGCACACTTGACTCTAAAGTCTAAACTGTCCAGCCTGGGTTTGAATCCCGACCCAGCTATAACCTGTCATGGGTGAATCACAGGCAGGGTGATTCATCAATGTGTGTACCGCTAAACTGGGCGCCCCGTTTGCGTCCCATTAGTTGTTGGATGTTAAGGATCTCACCGTGTTTTCCACAAAGAGAAGGCGAGCTATCGCCGGCACTCTGAACAAGTTGTGGCCTGGCATGGCATGAACATGAAAACATGAACATGAACATGAAATGTTCGAAATGAACATGAAATTTTCCGAAATAACCAAAATGCGAAAACAAAAACGCAGCGCTATACGACAGAGATACGTACTGTACTTGAACGGCAAGATAACCACGTGACCAGAACCTACCTGGCGGCGTAAACTCGAAATAACCAAAATGCGAAAACAAAAACGCAGCGCTATACGACAGAGATACGTACTGTACTTGAACGGCAAGATAACCACGTGACCAGAACCTACCTGGCGGCGTAAACTCGAAATAACCAAAATGCGAAAACAGAAACGCAGCGCTATACGACAGAGATACGTACTGTACTTGAACGGCAAGATAACCACGTGACCAGAACCTACCTGGCGGCGTAAACTCAAAATAACCGAAATGCGAAAACTAAAATGCAGCGCTATACGACAGAGATACGTACTGTACTTGAACGGCAAGATAACCACGTGACCAGAACCTACCTGGCGGCGTAAACTCAAAATAACCGAAATGCGAAAACTAAAACGCAGCGCTATACGACAGAGATACGTACTTGAACGGCAAGATAACCACGTGACCGGGTGGCGAAAGCTCGTAACTCGGATCTCGCCTCGCATCTCAAAGCAATAAACCGCCCGAGCGACGGCTCGTATCTCGAAAAACTCGTAAGTTGGGGCACTCGTAAGTCAAGGTTCCACTGTATAGATATATATATATAGATATATATATATATAGATATATATAGATATATATATGTATAAGTTCAAAACACACCTGGTCACAAGTGTGCCGCACTGACCGGGTCCTCAGTCGAGGTCCTCAGCATCATCCCGTTTCGGCCCTTCAACCTCGATACGGTCAGCTAAGGTGGGCCAGCAGGGGCACGTACACATCCACATGCAGCAACTGCATCTGGATGCGTACATACCCCCACCCCCAGCCAGTGCGAACAACAACAACAACAACAACAACAACAACAACACCACCTCCACATCCAGAATCCACAGCACCAAACAAACATGGTGGAACACTCAAACACCCACCTTTATACCCTTCACCACTCACCAACAAAACACACCAGATCATTCACACACACACATACACACCCATACACACACATTCTTCCAGAACACCAACCAAACAACCACCTACACTTACATCATACACCACTCAACACACAAAAACACACACTCATGCAAAAATTAATTCATGCAAAAACACACACCCTCACCCACTCACTCATATACACAAAATAAGAAGTAATAATGGTAACAAAAAAAAAAAAAACCACACACACACACACAACCAACCTACACCGTTCGACGTGTCTCCATAAACTTCCTCCATATCCAAAATGAGCCTTTCAAGGCAACCTGGGCCACCTTGTCACACATCTGTCCACACACTCCCAGCCAAGCAAGAAATGCAGAAAAGGAATTGCCAATATACCCTCTACACCCCACCTCAAATGGCTGACACGAAACGCGCCAACCCTTCTCCCGGCACTCTGCCTCCAGCTCACTGTACTTTCCTCTCTTCCTCTCGTGCACCTCCTCCATGTTCTCTTCCCAAGGTACCGACAACTCCCCTAAGATGACCTGTCTTGTTGCACTTGACCAAATGATAATGTCAGGCCGCAACCTTGTCACACAGATCTCCTCTGGGAATACCAATTGTGGCTTTAGGTCTGCCACCACCTGCCAATCACAAGCATCTGACAGCCCTCTTGCTTTCCACCTCCTCCTCCTCTTTCCACCTCTTTCCACTTGGCTCTCTTTGACAAACCACACCTCTCCCCTATCAGTCTCCTTCTCCACTCTTCTCTCTCTCTCGATCTCAGCACCTCTTGTTGCACCATCTGCACCACCACCGCCAGCACCTGATCATGTCGCCACCTGTATCTTCCTGCTGCCAATGCTACTGAGCCTGCACTCAGTGCATGCTGCACCGTTCCCACACCTCCACACAAATAACATCTCTCCTCCTGCAACAACCCCCACAATCTCAAGTTTACTGGTGACGGAAGCACATCATACGTAGCCCGCAACAGGAAATTCAACAATATTGGCTCCATCCTCCAAATCTCTTGCCACTTCAATATCCTCACCTGCACACCTTCCCACTTCGTCCAAGCACCTTGCTGTGCCTGACTGACTGCTTTCACATATCCCCTCCTCTTCCTTTTTTCTCAACTCCCTCTCAACCATCTTCCTCCTCTCTTTCACACATGCCTTTCCCCATCGCTCATGCTCCATCCACCCCAAGCCATGCTTCCCATGCTGTACCATCCCCTTGACCTCCTCATGTTGCAACCGCTCCTCCATCTCGTCCACCTCTGCTCTTGCATTCCACTTCCGACTTCCCTTCTTCTCTGGGAGAGCATTCTTTACCACTGCATCACTTGAATCCCGCAACATCATGAACTCCCGCACCCTCACCATCTTAAACTCCTCGGTTAATGATGTCAAGGGAAACTGGAGTTTTCCACCCTGACCATAAAAGGCAATGTTCGTCAAACAGCGTGGCACTCCCAACCACCTCCTCACAAACCCACTCACCACAACCTCCATCCTCTCTACATGCCCAATTGCAATATCAGACATCATCAAAACCCTGGTGTTGGGCTAGCGGCTAGGGTGTCAGCTTAGGATCCTAGGATCCTGGGTTCGAAACCCGGTCGATCGCTGAATTAACGCCAGGGGGGTTGACTCAGCCTGTCATCCTTCCGAGGTCGGCTAATTGAGTACCAGTTCACTGGTAATTCCCTGCTTGTCGTTAAAGGCGGCAAAAAGGGTTGGCGTCAGGAAGGGCATCCGGCCGTAAAACATTGCTTCAAAAAGGGGACCAAAAAAAAAAACAACAACTACCACGGTTCCCGAAAAAGGCCAACCCCCGCTTGCGGGGCAAAATGGCCTCTAAAGGTGGTTTTTTTTTTTTTTTAATCAATGGCCACAATACTCGTGGCATCAACCCAAACTTCAAACACCATACCTTCAACTTACCTGGCAAACCACATCCATCAATCCGCTTCAAACCTCTCAAAAGCTTGTTTCTGACCTCTTCCACTCTTCCCACATCATTCAACTCCACTGTATACCATCTTCCCAAACTCTTCACAGAGGCCTCTACCAATGATGGAACCACCTCCCCTCCCAGCTCAAACCTGTGCATGTTATCCACCACTACTCGTCTCACTATCACACTCCTCGACTTTCTTGCTTTAAATCCCATTCTTGCCCACCGCATCAACCTTTCCAGTCGTCCCAGTACCCCTACTGCTGCATCAGCGGACTGTTGGACAACTGTCAGGTCATCCATGAAAGCAAACATTGCTGGCAACTTCTGACCAGGGGCTAGCTCCACTTCTTTCCCATGTCCACTCACTGCATGTATCAACAACTCCATAACCAGCACAAACAAAATCGGGCTGGTGGTACATCCCATCGGGATCCCCACTTCAAACTTCCGCCACTCTGTTACATAGGACTGTGTCGCAAACTGCATCCAAAACTGATCATAATATGCCACCAAAAAATCCCTAAATCTCCGTGGCACCCAAAAGAAATCCATGGCATACCTAATCAAGGCATGCGGCACTGACCCATATGCATTCTCCAAATCCAGCCATACCACCACCACATCCTTCCTTTGCCTCTTTGCCTCCTGTAACACCTGCCAGACCATTGCCGAGTGTTCAATGCATCCTGGTGATCCTGGTATTCCTGCCTTCTGCACAGAACCATCCACAAAACCATTCCCTCTGATGAAGCCTGAGAGCCGTGCCGCAAAAACACTCATCAATATCTTCCCATCTACATCGAGCAATGATATTGGTCTAAACTGCTCCAGTGTCACGGCCTCCTCCTGCTATATATATATCTTCCCAAATATATATCTATCTTCCTATATATATATATATATATATATATATATATATATATTGTTGCGGATATGAGGACTGTTTTTTTTGATTGTGTGCTTTATTATTATTATTATTGGTTATTCTGCGCCTCCTGCCTCCGGAGCTGTGTAAAGGTCAAAAGGGCGTCCCATAATTAGTCCACAAGCATACACGTCAGCCAATCATAGAATACCCCTGTTCGATAGTTATATCTTATTCTGTGTTTTAGGGTAAGGCTGTGTCTCCCATTAATAGAAGTACTCCATTGCACCAAGTGAAAGAGATAGATTCCCTTCATTCCCATTCCCAAAACCTCCATTCCCCCTTTTCGTCGATTGGAAACTACCTCCGCTCCAATTGCCGCCATTGACCACGAGGCAGGGTTGGGGAAGAAAGGCGGGTCCCCACCTCGTCATAGAGGGGAGGAGTGAGTCAGCCCCACTCAACCAACCACGAACAAGGGGTTGGACTTGGAGAGGGTGTGGAAAGAAACATCGAGGAGGTTCGCGAAGGTTGAGGGGTGGGGCCTATATAACCCACGGCAGGGCGTTTCCCAAGTGGCAGACAAGGGAGATGAGCTTTGACGACAGAGAGACGAGAAGAAGTCCAGGGTTGAACTGCAGCTCGAGCCACCGAAACTGCAGTCACTGCAGCTCGAGCCACCGAAACTGCACTTGCTGCAGCTCGAGCCACTGAAACTGCATTTGCTGCAGCTGGAGCCACCGAAACTGCAGCCACAGCAGCGTGAGGCCTGGACGGCAGTTTGGAGCAGGGCCGCGAAGGGGCGGCGGCTGCCCAACGAGTCGATCGGGGCAGGACTAGTTGGACCTCCCTATCCCGCCAACCAGCCACCCACCTGCCATCCCTATCATCATTCCCCGTGTAAGTATGCTCGTAGTCTGTCTTTTGTCTTGTCCCTGGGTAGTAACAATAAGTCTGTATAAGCTAGTATTTTCACTGTGTCACATGCGTCTCATGTGCTTGTAAATAAACGTGACTGCTGTCTTTTTGCTTATGTGTGTGAATAGTAAATAAATTTAGTAGTATTTCCAAACCTTTCTTTGCCTTCGTTTTCCTCTTTGCATTCAGTCGCTTTAGAGTTTTCCCGATTGAATAGCGGTGGCGCGATCCGGCCAAAGTTTGGGGCAAATCGGGTATTAGTCGGGGAATAACAGTTCGGTCGTGGTAATACCACCGCTCGGTAAATAACATCTTTAACCGCGTCCGTAACAATATATATGGATGGATGGATGGATGGATGGATGGATATACATACATATTGTTGCGGTTTTGAGTTTTGTACAATAAAGGTTAAATTCCCCCCTCATAGTTTAATTACATAACAACATGTAGCCTCGCGATAGTTCAGTTATCTCTTCATATTTGTGAGCATAGTCCTTTTCCTGTGTTAGTTTTGCGTTGAGTAGAATAATGAGAGTTAGGTCCTTTTCATTGTTTCATTGCCTTATGCCGCCTCCATCGCCTTACGCCTCTTTGTGCTGCCTTTGGCTTTTTGGCGTGAATTAACACAAGGCAGGCCTGGCAAATCAAGTAGGGACCGAATGAGGGCGGCAGAGAAGCTGACGGTAAGCGTGAGCCGCCAATCAGGGCTCAAAGGCAGTGGCTGCGGCAATGCGTCACAGGGCGTGGTTGGAACGTTCGAGAGGACTCAGGGCGTGGCAATAAAACCCGTTGCGCGAAGCCCCCATGAGCAGTTCGGTCAGTTATGAGCAGTTGAAGGAGTCTAGGAGTTTGGGGAGAGGTGAGCTTGTGCATTGAGCTATTGGAGAGGCGCGTATTGATGAGAGTTACGAGTTCGGAGAAAAGACGCGCATGAACCAAGTATAAGCGCCCGTATTAAAGTGACGCTCGGTTGAGCTTGAGGCCGAGCCTCTATTGGGTTACGCGAGGGATAGCGCGCCAGTAACTCAACGTGCTGTGGAAAGCCGCCGAGAGACGCGTACATTCCTTCCCGCCTTCCGGCCTCATCTGCCCTTTGTTCGAGAGACGCACTACGAGGGTCCCTTCCACCACCTGCTTGCCTTCATCGCGGGACGTGCTGGGACCATGGAGAGCCACGCCGGGCGCCGCCGCCGTTCCTGGACTACCAAGGCAGCGCGTGAACATCATCCTGCCTGCATTTCCCCTTTGTGAGTGTCATCGGGCCCGTGTCTGGGCAGAGCATAAGACTGTATAAGGCTGCTCTGTGTCTGTCTTCTACCGAATTGTACATATAAGTGTAAATAATAATTAAATCCTGTTATTCCTTTATTCGACCGTCTCGTGTTTTCCATCATTGACTAAGCGTGGTACGAATAGAACCGCTCCAATTGGGTTCCAATACTAGAAAACGGCACGGACCACGTGGTGCGTAATCCGCTTGGTGTACTCAAATTACACGTGGCTCGTGTGAGGCTTGGTTCCCCACTTCCGTGGCAGCGCAGGTATTTAGGTACGTGCGAGACTGGTCCCGAAACCCTACCTTGCGTTTGCCCGGAAGGGGCGTTTCATTCAAGTCTCGGTTACGCCGGCCCAGAAAGAACAAGGGGCTTAATCTCCCCTTGGTAAGGGTAGGAAGGGTGGCGGAAAACCGTAACAATATATATATATACATATTGTTACGGCTGCAACATAACAAAATGTGAAAAAAGTGAAGGGGTCTGAATACTTTCTGAATGCACTGTATACAACAACAACAACATGCATTTTAAAGGCCATTTTCCCTGCTAGAGCGGGGGTTAGCCTTGCGGTCCCCATGACAATCTTCTCCATTTTGCCCTATTTTCTGCATCTCTCCTTGTTAACCCCCTTGCCCGCACTGTATATACAGGGTAATTCACATACGACGTACTATTTTGTTTTTGAATAACTCTGTGTTGCGTGAACCGATTTACTTGTAATTTGCAGCACTTATAGGCAAATGTTCCCCATTTATTATGTGAAAATTTCATTAAAAAATACTTGATACAAATTTAGTTTTTGGTCTCGATATGGCGGCCGTCATTTTTGATGATGGGAAACAGCCTGACATCTTGCCATGACATGGCATGTCGATTAACATGTCGATTAAATTGCTCTTAAACGTTTATAATTATGGAACCGGTCTTGGAGTCAGCTTTCGACTTTTTAGCAGCATAATGTAAAGAAAAAACAGCAAGAATGGCAAGTTACAACAGTCAGGAGCGTGCAAAAGCTGCAACCTGGTATGAGGCCACAAAAAGCTTAATCGAAGTGAAACGACGTCTTCGAACTGAGTTTGGTCGAAGCTGGGTGCTGCCAAGCAATGCATCAATTCTGCGATGGCACACAAGTCTGATGGAAAGGGGCGATGTTCATGATTCCTTCTGGGAGATCACTGATGAAATGCGGCAGAAAACCATGCTCGAATACAAGCAGAGACTGTTCCGATGACGGCTGCCATATCGAGACCCATAACTAAATTTGTATCAATTATTTTTTCATGAAATTTTCACATAATAAATGGGGAACATTTGTCTATAAGTGCTACAAATTACAAGTAAATCGGTTCACGCAACACAGAGTTATTCAAAAACAAAATAGTACGTCGTATGTGAATCACCCTGTATTGTAATTCAGATTCAGTTATATGATTTTTCTGTGTTCGAAAATGAGGATGAATTACTATCGAAACCGAAAAATAGAAGCGTATGCCAAAGATAAGGTCACGGTGAGGTCAAATCACTGATTATATGAATGGAAGACATTTGGCTCACCTTTTCCTGCGTTCCATAAACGCTTGATGTTATGGCCAACGTTGATCTTCGAATACGTATTTCGGGGTGCCCCGATATCACCTTTGTTTCTGAAATACAGCCAATGAATTGATATGCCATCTGCATTTTTGTTTTTTTTCTAAATCCAGAACAAGAGTGCTTTCCTGTGTGGAGTGATGAAAACCTACCGACAGAGAGAGAAGCAAGGTGGCCGGTTGCTCGACAGTGTGAAGGGGCCAGATGAGGCGAAGATTAAGGTGCTGTGAGTTATTGTTGTTTTGTTATTTAGTCATGTTAGCTGAAGCTTCATTATCTGAAGTTTGAATTTTTGACTTGTGTGGATCGTGTGGACTCGGCCTGGGAGCCAGTGATGCATTTATTAACATTTCAAACTCTGAGTGGTTGTGGTTGTGTTGGTGTTAGACGTGTGGATGCTTGGCCTCGCGAGGGTTAAAATACCAGGGTTTACACTTTTTTTTGATACGAATGCAATGAGCACATTCAAATTTCCCTTCCCCGAAGACTGTTCTATGAATGACTGTTCATAGAACCACCTATGACTGTTCATAGAACCAAAGACTGTTCTATGAAAGATAATGTGATGCAATATACGCTGCGGTAAGTGGTGGTAAATCCGGAATTTATTTTTACGACGTTTACAATCTTTATTTTATTTAAATTTAATTATCGGGGCAAGATATTACTGATCAGAGAGGCTGATTTATGGTATGGTAAGTGAAAATGAACTTTTATTTTGGATCTAAAATAAAATGAAATTCTAACACAAGGACTGTGATGCCAGGACGTTTAAAATTATGCAATTTAAACTCCCCGTCTATCTCTGTAAGACAATACAGAATACCATATCAATGTTCGAGCTTAAACTCCAAGCGGTTGCAACGTCAACTATTTCTGGGATCAGGGCACGCATTGGAGACCATGCAAAGTAAATTACCATGACACTCGCGGCAAAAAAGTGAGCTAACCGTTTGGACTAACTTATGGCGCCCTGATAGATTGGGGATGCTGCACACAACCAGACCCATCCACAATCCCCTGTGGGGGTCCAGATCATACCACACCCATGATCAGATCCCACGACCAAATCCTGCCAGATCGGCTCCACTGCTACCTGGCACTTCTTCATTTCCCGGGCGGGAGGGGGGGGGGTGGGGGGGTTGCATGTTTTGATGTAAATGGGGAAGAAAGGAAACCTAGCCTCGCAACTCCAAATGCGGCTGCACGACATAACCCAGTTGTTCTTGACCCTGCTAGCCTCTCCCCACAGCCCCTGCTGCCCTTGAACTTCATGCTCTTTCAAAACGGTCTCTACTGTAATGAGTGGTCAGCTGCTCATGACTCGCTGTACCTCTATCAAATGAACAAGTATATTTGAAAAAGAAACTGGGCTCAGTTTGACATTCCCCTACAGTGGCCCGTCTCTTTTTAAGCTCTCAAGTGACAAATCTCTTTCTTCTCACCCTATTCCATGGGGCCACTAGCACGTGCTCCGGGGTCATTAGCACACACACAGTGTGTGGCGAATTGACGACTCTGGGCACCAAGTCGAACCCCACTGGGTCAAACTGTGCACCCATGAGCTCTGCACCACCACCACGGGCCATCTAGCTTATTCACCACCTCTAAACCCTCTAATTGGCCTGTCACGTGTATGCTTTCTTCCCACTGGAACAGAGCAACATCCACACTGGCGTGATGTCCTTCCAGGCCGTTACTAAGCACACGTCTTTCTTTCCAGTGACCATGGTTCCAAATGCCTTGATTTATGTTCTCTAAGCCTGGTGTTGGCTTGGCGGTTAGGGTGCCGGCTTGGGATCCTCGGATCCTGGGTTCGAATCCCGGTCAATCGCTGAATTAATGCCAGGGGGGTTGACTCAGCCTGTCATCCTTCCGAGGTCGGCAAATTGAGCACCAGTTCACTGGTAATTCCCTGTGTGTCGCAAGAGGTGACTAACAGGGTTGGCGGCAGGAAGGGCATCCGGCCATAAAACATTGCTTCAAAAAGGGGACCAAGGTGCCTGAAAAAGGCCAACCCCCGCTCTGCGGTGAAAAATGGCCTCGAAAGGTAGTTCTTCTTCTTTCCATTGCACCGCTAAAGTTTCATTGTTTATGTTTAAATTTGTTTCCAGATTATTCATTTCTCCCTTCATTTCTGCCAATTTATGCATCAAATTTATTAATTTCTCCCTTCATTTGTTCTGATGCCCTAATTTTTTTCTTCTAGATTTTCATTTATTTCTCTCATTTGTTCCATTATTTGCAGAAACATGTGCCTGGTCGAAATTGCGCCAACCTCCTAGCTGGACTGCTCAGGAGTGGGCGAGGTTCCTACCCTAGGCCTCTCCCCACTAAGCCCCACCCTCTGCTGGCCTCCGAGCATGCGTATGTTATGGACGCATGTGTTTCTGAGCACTTCCGCTATGTTATGGACGATCACCATCTTGTCCATTGTTTCCCGCACAACAAATTTGAAAATAAAATCATTTTAAATTCAACAACGCCAATAAAGCTTTTTTCCCCCAAATTTGATTTTAAATTTCCCTTTGGGATAATGTCGGTGTTGTCAGAAATCACCGTTTTAAATTTCAATTTATAGTATATCAATCCTGATCACCAGATGCTGTCGTGTAAGAATGGGATTCTAACCTTGGTCCAGTTATCCCACTCCTGACACCAAATGTCAGAGGTGTCGTTGACATGGTCACTCTGACCCAGTGGTATTATAAATGCTTCTGCGGGTTCCACAACGGTGGTTAAAATGCGTTTAAAGTTACAAGCATTCCACAAAGTTCATGCAACGTAACTGAAACGGCATTGGAAAAGATGGAAAAAACATTCCTTTACAATCTAAATGGCATTTGTTTTGAACTTGTGCCAAAGACCCCCAGGTTTATTTTTCTAGCAAAATGTGAGACATTCAGCTCACAAAATGCCTCTTTTCTGGTTATTGGCATGGAATAACCTGATTTGAAGTTTGTTTGACTTTTATAGAAAACTTTTTAGTACACTTAGCAAAAGCTAAAAGGAGACTTATTTGTTGTTGTACACCGCACCTTTCCTATGCCATCTCCAGGCATTGCAAATCGTCATTGCTGGGCACCGAAGGGGGCTCGGCAGTGACGCACGCTGAAAGGGAGTACTCAGTTTTCACTCTCGTTTGTTTTCTTGTTTGCTTGTTTGTTTGTCCGGGCGATATCTCAGCCATCCTTTGAGCTAGGAAGCTGAAATTTCGGCACAATAGTGAGCAAGTCCTTTGTCAAAAACGATATTTTTTGTTTTTTGATTAATCAATAAATTGAGGAGTTATTTAATTATTAGCGATTAATTAAGTACTTATTTAATTAATTAAATTTCCTTTCTCTTCTGACCATTAACTCAGGCACCTTTTGAGTTAGGAAGCTGATATTTGGACATGCCAATGACCAGGTGATTTGGCTGCAAAGACTATTTTTGATTTATTAATTAATCGATTAATTATTTAATTATTCGATTAATGACAATTTTTTTTGTTTTTTTTAAGTTACACATTCTGATGAAATGGTGGTGGTTTATGTGTTCTCTGACCAAATTGATTAATAATTTAATTTTTTATGATTATTATTTATTTATTTTCATTATTAATCATTTATTTATTTTCTTTCTCATTTGGCCAATATCTCAGGCACCTTTTGAGCTCAGAAGCTACTATTTGGACATGAGTGACCAAGTGATGTGGCTATCAAGGATATTTTTGATTTACTGATTAATCAATTAATTGATTAATTATTTAATTATTCGATTAATTACTAAAAAAAAAAAAAAAAATTTCAGTTACAGATTCTGATGAAATGGTGGTGGTTTATGTGTTCTGTGACCGAATTGATTAATAATTTAATTTTTTAATGATTATTTATTTATTTTCATTATTAATCATTCATATATTGTACACCGCACCTTTCCTATGCCGTCTCCAGGCATTGCAAATCGTCATTGCCGGGCACCGAAGGGGGCTCGGCAGTGACGCACGCTGAAAGAGAGTACTCAGTTTTCACTCTCGTTGTTTGTTTTCTTGCTTTCTTGTTTGTTTGTTTGTTTGTTTGTTTGTTTGTTTGTTTGTTTGTTTGTTTGTCCAGACGATATCTCAACCATCCTTTGAGCTAGGAAGCTGAAATTTCGGCACAATAGTGAGCAAGTCCTTTGTCAAAAACGGTATTTTTTGTTTTTTGATTAATCAATAAATTGATGAGTTATTTAATTATTAGCGATTAATTAAGTACTTATTTAATTAATCAAATTTCCTTTCTCTTCTGACCATTAACTCAGGCACCTTTTGAGTTAGCAAGCTGATATTTGGACATGCCAATGACCAGGTGATTTGGCTGCAAAGGCTATTTTTGATTTATTAATTAATCAATTAATCGATTAATTATTTAATTATTCGATTAATGACTAAAATGTTTTTTTTTTTTCAGTTACAGATTCTGATGAAATGGTGGTGGTTCATGTGTTCTCTGACCGAATTGATTAATAATTTAATTTTCTAATGATTATTATTTATTTATTTTCATTATTAATCATTTATTTATTTTCTTTCTCATTTGGCCAATATCTCAGGCACCTTTTGAGCTGGGAAGCTAATATTTGGACATGGCAGTGACCAAGTGATGTGGCTATCAAGGATATTTTTGATTTATTGATTAATCATTTAATCGATTAATTATTTATTGGTGAATCAATAAATTATTTCTTTTTTTATTAATGACTTATTTAATTAAATTTCTAAAAGATACATCTTCGGATGAAGCACGAGTGGTTTAGTTATGCTATTAGCCAATTGATTAAGAAAATAATTTGTGATAATCTTTTATTGATTTTAATTATACAATTAATCAATGAATTAGCGTACACCTCTCCCTCCCAAAGCAGCCTCTATGAGCTGCACTGCGGTATTGCCGGGCGCCAAAGGCGCCCCGGCAATGCTGCGCTGTAGGATATTTAATTATTTGGCAAGGGGGCGGTGTACTTTGAATGTATGTGTACTTGTTTTCTTTCTCATTTGGCCAATATCTCAGGCACCTTTTGAGCTGGGAAGCTAATATTTGGACATGACAGTGACCAAGTGATGTGGCTATCAAGGATATTTTTGATTTATTGATTAATCATTTAATCGATTAATTATTATTTATTGATTAATCGATTAATTTATTTATTGATTAATCAATTAATTATTTAATTTTTTATTAATGAGTTATTTAATTAAATTTCTAAAAGATACATCTTCGGATGAAGCACTAGTGGTTTAGTTATGCCATTAGCCAATTGATTAAGAAAATATTTGTGATAATCTTTTGTGAGGTTTACTCTCCATGAAATGGAGAGTAACCTATTATTACTGCTAGAGTTTTTCTTATTATTATTATTATTAGGTTTACTCTCCATGAAATGGAGAGTAACCTATTATTACTGCTAGAGTTTTTCTTATTATTATTCTTCCGCCCTATTTTGCACCTCCGAAAACTTCATAATTAATGTTCTCAGCAACTGCTGGTCGGATTGACAGGAAATTTTCATCAAATGATCGTCTTGGCTCCTATAATTTTTTCATGCTAATTATGACGTCATAGGTCACGTGGTGTGGGCGCCATCTAGTAAAACAAATTCAACTTTTCCCCTCTGTATCTCCGTAACGGCTCAATGGAAAAATTTGAGGAATGGCTCATTCTAAAGAACTCTTCAACGGGAACAAAAGACATGTGTATCGAGTATATTAAAAATGCTAACGTTAAGAGGTAAGAATTCGTCAAACAAAAATTTTTCTCCCCCGAAAATGGGATTTTTTCCCCAGATGCTTAGTTAAAAAAAACTCAGAATGCGAAAATTTTCGAAGTCATACGTCACATGGTTCGGCCGCCATCTTGTTTTCCGTGAAAAAACACAAAAAACCTTTTTTCTCCGCAACGGCTGAACGGATCGAGCCCAACCTTGGCATGCATATTCGCATACCCATGACGAATAAAAAAGTCAGCGAGCACGACGTCATCCGACACATGGTTTCAGAGTTATGACGTTTTAAAGCTCAAACTAGAAATGGAATCACCTCCATAATTTGTGGAGATATCGAGTGGAAACTTTACACAAATGTTCCACATGGGGGGATGTTTCATCGTTACTTGGGACGTTTTGATAAGTCACATGGTTTGGCCGCAATAAATAATGGAAGTTAAATTTTAAAAAGCTTGTAACTCTTGAACCACTGCATGTATCGACTTGAATTTTTAATGCAATGTAGCTCTCATCAAGCGAAGCAAGTGTGCAAACTTTCAAGATGATTGGATGTATGGTCTCGAAGCTATAATAAGTCTTTATTATAAGTCTTTATTGTAAGTCTTTATTGTAAGTCTTATATAAGTATTGTCGCGTAACCGTGGTTAACACCACAGTTACGGATGACCGATTTGCGAGACTTTAACTCCCGAGGCGAACACTCAATGGCGGACTCAAGTTCAACACCAACGCGCGGAATGGCGGGGCGCAGCGAAGGCTCCGCAACCTTATCTATTAAAATCAGACACCCAGGAAAACTGCGTTCAGATATTATGTACAAAAAGTAATATAAGGGTTTATTAGGAAAAGTAAAGCCAGTGAAAAAGCCCGCCGGTAAATCTAATAACTCTAATAAACCTAAATCGGGACGTCCCCACACGACTGACAGCAAACACAAACGAGGGAGATTAATCACGAAAATAACACGTCCCGTCGTTCAAAATATACGCGGAGATCGGGCTTATCTGTCTTTGTCGTCTTGTATTGTTGGTGTCCAGCACCGCTCCTTCCGGCCCGATCGCACACCACGAGGCCCCTCGCTCCAAGCACCACGCGTCCGACGCAGGCCAGCGGCTCCACTTGACCAGGGACAGGAAGGACTCCTTTCAACTCCACTCGACTCGACGCGGGAGTGCTGGCAGCCAAGTGCCAACGAACTGCTCAGTGCCAACTGGGTGTGCTCTCGTGTGTCTCCTGCGACTCCCTACCACCCGAACTGCACTCGAACTGCGACTGGAATGGCGTGTCCTCTCCAACTCTCCACCACCGCTCAACTCTCTGGTGCCTGCCTGCGTCTGCCAGTGCCTGCCACGAACTCAACTCAACTCCTGAAATGGCGTCCGACCGTCGCCTATATTGGTGGCCGATGACGTCACATTGCGCACTCCTCAGCCAATCAAAGCCTCCCGCGACTCCTGACATCTCCCCCGTTACGCGACCCTGCGGTCCTGGCATAACACGTGCCGGCCAGGTTTGTAGGCCTTTGAGGTGCGCAGGCGAGGTTTGTAGGCCTTGGAGGTGTAAACGGTGGCGGTGTATTGTGGCGGTGTTCTTGGCCTGGTGGTGCCCATTTATTACGAAGTCAATGTCAGGGAAAGGGAATTATTTAATGTTGCACTAAGGACCTAACTAATGTTTATGTGGTTTGCAGTGCCATAAAGGACAAAGGTTTGATTACTAGGTGATACTCACAGGGGCGTTACCTTTAATCCCTCACTATTTAACACTCGAATCTCCAGGTAGATCCACACTCATACATCTTACCCCGACAACCGCCTGAACATCAATAACTTATTACATGTAGAGTCCCTGTCACGACAGCCGAATACCTACCTATTCAGATCTACCTAGCTCTAGATGTTGCATTACCAAATTCATAACACAGCCCCCCCCCTGGAACCGTAGCTCCTGCAAGGTTCACCGCAGGGCTACCATTCCAGCCTTAACACTTACTGTCACACACTTAATTAACCCATGAAATAAATCAGGAAGGGCTGTGGGAAGTGAGTCGGACTACCTACCTACACTTCCTTAACATGCTGAACCCCTTAACCATCATGCAAGTATGTACATCTTCTTCGTTGTTCCTGTGGAGGGAGGAAACAACAACACACAACACTAACTTAACCACAAAACTTAACCATCTTTCCAAAACTCAAAACTCTAACCTTTGTACATACCCCGGTCTACAGACCGCGTCCCCCGGTGGATGCCACAAGACACAACCTTACCTGCGGGGCCATCCCCAATGCATCCCCCTAAATTTCCACGGGCCCTGTCCAGATGTTACAGGTGAGTGACACGGCTCGGTGGATTTCGCCCACATTCATGCTACACAGACCCCTTAACCACTCATTCTCATTCCATAGGTCATCAAGGCATTTCAAAAATCAATAAGGTTCTTATTTCAATACACCCCCTGCAGGACCATGGCATTGATGTCATTCACGTGTGTGTGCATTCCTCAACTAGGCAGCGGGGAGGTACCGCACAAAAAGATGGTGGGGGGCACATCAGGCTGTGGTGCCCGCAGTCCCAAAAACAAGTCAACCGACTTACAAGTTCATTGCCCCCCCCCCCTTTACCTCTTGGCCCCATGACAGCCCAACAGCCCCTTTCCGCCGTTACCTCGCCGGTGAGGGTCTCCACACACACCAGGCTCCTTTGCCTCCTGCTTTCGCGCAGCAACACGGGTCACCGGGGGACTTCCTCACCCCGCGGCGCCCAACCAGACCCTCCACCGACGAGCTCCAATTTCCAGTTACCACCGGCTGCCAGGGGTAATTGCCGCAGAGGGGGGCCCGCAGGCATCGCTCCTCAGAGCTTGCTCTGTACCTGCGGACACACACACCTTCCCCACCCACAAGACCCCAAAACACACTTCCTCCCCCGCTGCCATTCCATTCTCCACACAACTCAGCACAATTCAGTACAATTCCATAGATGGTGTAAAAGGTGTTACAAGGCTTGCCATGGCCTGCTACATGTGAAATTCCCCTTCACAGTTCGAATCATTGAATCCTTACACATTTCCATTAGCACATTTCCAAAAAGCACAATTATCGCCCCTCATTATCTCCAATAATCATCACACACTCTCCAGGTTCCACTCTCACGACCACATCAAAACACGTAACCACAATACAAAAACATACGCCACCCACAAGACACTGTGGCTCCCATTCCATCCCCTCACCGGCCATGTCATCACTCTCACCCGCCTCCCAACTCCAAATTACATGTCCCCAATTTCCCAAAGCAAATCCTGAAGCCTGGGACAGTACTCCTCAAAACACTCACCTCAAGTGCAGGTAGTTGCAGGTTGGTCAGGTTCAAAGTGCAATCCACCCATACAATTCCCAAAATTTCACATTGGGCCTACCAAATCCTTCCAAATTTTCTTTTGTCCCCACTACACTGGCAGGTATGTGGATCCGCATCCAACGGTGATCATCACTACACAACTACCTGTGGCCACGACAGCTCTGCACCTCTACCGTGCAAGGGTCACCGGGACAAGGTGAGCAGTCAAAACGCCAACATGGCCCATGAGTGTCCATAAGGGTGCGACCCACCATCCATCCTTCGGCCCCCCTGCGAGGAACACAGCTGCAGCAGCCCCAGCTGGCCAATGTGGTGAGCACTTGCTGCCACAACACCCACTACCGCACACACAACCTCGGCCCTGGGGGGCACGGTCGCAGTGCGTGGCATCCCTACAGCCACGTCCCCTGCACCTCCCCATCATCCCCCAGTCCGACTACAGAACTGCAGCCCCCCAGTGCTCACCCACACTTGACCACACCAAGGTCCAGTCAACAGCCATGCTCCACCAGGAGACTCACCCAGAAGACATGGTCCACACACCTCGGACACGCACAGCACCACGTTGACCCTCAGGCTACACAACTACATCCCCATCATCCCGCGTCCCAAATATCAGCACAGTTGCCCCCGCAACCAGTTGAAAGCTGTCTTGCTACCCTATTAATTTCATCACAGCCTCCAACACTTTGGTCTACACACCCGGATCAATAATGGCGTCACTGTACAGTGTCCACCATGACATTTCAAAATCCACCCTTAAATTTCCATCTAACCCACAGATTACCCATGCCAACCATTTGTCACATTTCACTCACCTCACCAAAGGAGGATGCTTTGCCATACACATGCCAGCCGAGCATGGCCCATATGCTCGGCTCGTTACACATCTCCCGATTCACATCCCCATGGCTCTCTTCCCAACCCGAGAGTCCATAAATCACAACGGAGCATCTGTGGAAGGTCACTCACACCATCACGTTCCACAGATGCCCCAATGGTTGTCCGGCAGGCTATCTCCATCCCTGTCCATTCGGTTTGACCCGCGTCCATAGACCAACCACCATGCCAGGTCACCACATGCTGGTTGTCCCAGAGTCCCTGGAGGAGAGTGCCAGGCCGCATGCCCGGGTGGTCACCACATCAGTCCCAAGTTGGCCGTCCACAGTGCCACCACCAAAGCGCGACCCACAACACCTCCCCCTAGTGGTCCTCAATATTTGCCATCCCAGGCTTGAGAAACCACCTCGGACCTCCCTGGAGGTCTTAACCCCCACCAGGGTCCGGTGACCCTGCCGGCCCGAGCCACCAGCTCGGACGGCGCCCCGACGGACAAGGGACGCCACACTCCACCAGACCCCCCGTGGGACCCAGGTCGTACCTCGACACCCAAGGCTGGACCCCACGTCCAAATCTCGCCATCACAGCCCCCCAGCTGGCCGGCATACCCAAATTTTGAAAGGGGCAACTTTTGCCCGAGGCCATCACCCATGACCTCTCCATATCCAGATCCCGCAGCCCGGGGACCAATCCAAACCATGGCTGCTCCAAATCAATTTCCCATTGTAATTTTATTTTACAAATTTTCATTCCCACTGCCATTCCGCAGCTGCAGGGAACAACCTCTACCACCGGTTGTTCTGCCCCTCCCTGCAGTTGATCCAAATTCCCTACAGGGACCAAATCTCCAGAAGCTCTATCTCCCGATCCTCCAAGATCCAAATCCAGCCCGGAGCCAACACACTCCCCCAACTGGTTGTCCAATTTTGGAGCCTCTGTTTCCAAATAGCAGTGTACAGTGAGCGTCCCCTCGGTCATTCCAACCACCTCCTCGGACCAACTCACCTCTTCCCCCAGACTCCTTTGGGCCTGAACAAGCTCTACCTCCATGGGACTGTCACAGGTCTCCAGCCGCTGGATCAAATCATCCTCATCATTACAAATCATTCCTGGCCCCGCCAGGCTTTGATCAATATCCCCAATAAATACCTGGTCCGGCTCCATTGCACGGACCCCCAAAAACTCTACCCCCTCTTGCTCCGCACCACCGCCCTGGTGCTGCACAATTCCAAATTCATCCCCCGGTTGGGGTGTTGTGACATCCACACGGTCCCGATAAACAACCAGGCCAGAATGTGGGAAACATTCCCCATTACAACTCTCACATTCCAAATTTCCTTCCCCGCTCACCTGTGGACACTCCACGTTTACCTGCAGGCATTCCCCATCTACCTGTACACATTCCCCATCCACCTGTGGACATTCCCCATCCACCTGTGCACCTGCGGTCTCCCCATTTACTTCAATTGCCATTCCCTGTGCAATTCCCTGCTTGTGAGCAACATGCACATCTGCATGGGCCGTACTCTCTCCTGTTCCCAATCTAGCTTCCCCCCATTCCGATTCAATTTTTGCCACCTTTGGCTTCTCCTGTGCCCCCATTTGAGTTTCTACTTTACCCTCAAATTTTCCCAGTCTGTCCGTAATTTGGTTTTGCACTCTCCCTTCTATGCCATCGATTCGTTCCCCCAGCTGCTGTGCCATTTCCCCAATTTTTTCTTCCAATTGTTCATTCCTTTCCTTTATTTCATTCCTCCATTCCTTCCCCTGGGACTCCATTTTATTTTCCATCCCTCTTTTCATTTGTCCCATCTCATTACTCATTTTATTTTCCAGCCCATCAATTTTATTTTTCAATTCCCGACTGGCTCGCTCACTGTTCTTTTCCATCCCTTCAATTTGTTCCTCCAATCGATCACTCATTCCCTTCATTCCTTCCCTACATTCCTTACTCATTTTATTTTCCAGCCCGTCAATTTTATTTTTCAACCCACTTTTCATTTCTTCCATTTTTCGAAGCAATTGACCCAACATCTGGTCGGTTGTCGGGGCCGTTCCTACTACTCCCGACTCCCCGGTGGGGGAGGGGGATAAGTTGGTGCTCGGGACGAGGGAGGTTCCAAGGCTCACCTCTGCATCTAATTCCCCTATTTCCGGCTCACTCCCGACGCTGACGGAGGCCTCGCTGCGCACCTCCATTTCGTCGACCTCCGACATCCGCCTTTCGGAAGGTTGTTTCCCGCGCGCGTATTTATTTTAATACCAAAAACACAATTTAAATTTGACGAAGACGCGATATCGCGCTCCGTATGCCCAATTGATTATTAAATTTCTCCGCCTCGCCTATACAAATTTTTCGTTCGAACGTCGGACGCAATGTACGCCCGACCGTGTCGATGTCTCGCCGCGGACAAAAAAAATTTGTCCGACGGGTTCAAATCCCACTCCTGACACCACTTGTCGCGTAACCGTGGTTAACACCACAGTTACGGATGACCGATTTGCGAGACTTTAACTCCCGAGGCGAACACTCAATGGCGGACTCAAGTTCAACACCAACGCGCGGAATGGCGGGGCGCAGCGAAGGCTCCGCAACCTTATCTATTAAAATCAGACACCCAGGAAAACTGCGTTCAGATATTATGTACAAAAAGTAATATAAGGGTTTATTAGGAAAAGTAAAGCCAGTGAAAAAGCCCGCCGGTAAATCTAATAACTCTAATAAACCTAAATCGGGACGTCCCCACACGACTGACAGCAAACACAAACGAGGGAGATTAATCACGAAAATAACACGTCCCGTCGTTCAAAATATACGCGGAGATCGGGCTTATCTGTCTTTGTCGTCTTGTATTGTTGGTGTCCAGCACCGCTCCTTCCGGCCCGATCGCACACCACGAGGCCCCTCGCTCCAAGCACCACGCGTCCGACGCAGGCCAGCGGCTCCACTTGACCAGGGACAGGAAGGACTCCTTTCAACTCCACTCGACTCGACGCGGGAGTGCTGGCAGCCAAGTGCCAACGAACTGCTCAGTGCCAACTGGGTGTGCTCTCGTGTGTCTCCTGCGACTCCCTACCACCCGAACTGCACTCGAACTGCGACTGGAATGGCGTGTCCTCTCCAACTCTCCACCACCGCTCAACTCTCTGGTGCCTGCCTGCGTCTGCCAGTGCCTGCCACGAACTCAACTCAACTCCTGAAATGGCGTCCGACCGTCGCCTATATTGGTGGCCGATGACGTCACATTGCGCACTCCTCAGCCAATCAAAGCCTCCCGCGACTCCTGACATCTCCCCCGTTACGCGACCCTGCGGTCCTGGCATAACACGTGCCGGCCAGGTTTGTAGGCCTTTGAGGTGCGCAGGCGAGGTTTGTAGGCCTTGGAGGTGTAAACGGTGGCGGTGTATTGTGGCGGTGTTCTTGGCCTGGTGGTGCCCATTTATTACGAAGTCAATGTCAGGGAAAGGGAATTATTTAATGTTGCACTAAGGACCTAACTAATGTTTATGTGGTTTGCAGTGCCATAAAGGACAAAGGTTTGATTACTAGGTGATACTCACAGGGGCGTTACCTTTAATCCCTCACTATTTAACACTCGAATCTCCAGGTAGATCCACACTCATACATCTTACCCCGACAACCGCCTGAACATCAATAACTTATTACATGTAGAGTCCCTGTCACGACAGCCGAATACCTACCTATTCAGATCTACCTAGCTCTAGATGTTGCATTACCAAATTCATAACAGTATTTATATAAGTCTTTATTGTTGAAAGAAGAAGAAACACACCATTTTCCGTTCCAGGCCACGTCTCCCAGTGCTATTGCCATTTTAAGTTTTAATTTCCTTTAAAAAACATTTTCTCTGCAATAATAGGGCCGATTGAGATAAAATTTTCACCATAGGAGGGACTCGGTCTGTAGAATATTTTAATGGTAAATATGACGTCGTAGGTCACGTGGTTCAGCCGCCATATTGTTTTTCGTGAACACACGAAAAACCCTTTTTCTCTGCAACGGATGAACAGATCGAGGCCAAACTTTGCAAGCAGAATCGCATGCCCATGACGAACAAAAAAGTCAACGAGGGCGACGTCATCCGGTACATGGTTTCAGAGTTATGACGTTTTTAAGCACTAGGGCATGCCCGTACTATATATAAGCTAGGACGTGCCCGTACGTGGGTGCCCGTTCCTTGCCAAAAAAAAAAAAAAAAAAAATTTGTGTAGGGGTGTGTGTGTGTAAACATCCTAGGGCGTGCTCGTACGTGGGTGCAAAAAAACATGCGTGCAAACAACAACAACAAAAAAAAACTTTGAAACCACGTGGCAGTAACGACCACAGAACCCCCCCCCCCCCTCTATTTACATGAATGGTTTGGTCCATTCGCAACGACCACAGAACCCCCCCCTCTATTTACATGCAATGGTTTGGTCCATTCGCAACGCCAAAGCGAACGGCGAACGGCTAAATCGCCATAGCTCGGTAAGTACTTGTCCGATTAATTTCAAACCTTGAAAAGGCACATCCTCGGGTCCCCAGCAATATACCTGGCAAGTTTAAAGTATATCGGACCCGTGGTTGTCGAGAAACAGCGGTCACAGACAAACAAACAAACGTACAAACGTACAAACAAACACACAGAGATTACTGGAATTATAGATAGATGAACCTTTAAAACCTAGCTCCTCCCTCATTTTTGATCCAATCGAGGAGAAAATTCACAGATCTGTTCAGCATGTCAGTCTACTAAAATGTCATTTTAGAATTTGCGATAGGTCACGTGGTTTGGCAGATATCGTTAATTAAACGAAAAAAAAATTTTAAATGGATATCTCTTGAATCGCTTTATTGATCGACGTGAAACTTCATACTGTAGTAGAAGTCATGAAGAGTAACAAGTGTGCAAAATCTCAAGATGATTGGATGTACGGTCTGGAAACTAGAAGTTGTTATTGCCTGAAGAAGAAGAACCACACCACTTTTGTTTGACCAGGCCATGTGACATAACCACCTCACGAGCTAAGGGTAGCTCGAAATTAAATTGTCTTCGGATTTGGCAGTCGCTAGAGGGTGTTAACATTCGAATGCAACAAATCTGGGCAAATTCTGATGAATTTTCGTAAAACTACACGATATTGTCATTTACATTGGAAAATAACATTGTAAAACTCTTCGCCGCCTCGGCTTATTTCTCGCTCTGAAGTTCATCCTGTCTTCAATTTTAAGGAGAAAGAGAGGTATCTGCAAGCAATGGTGACCTTTATTTTGTGGAAATCCGATTTAAAATGACGAAGTTATTCAAAATCTAACATTTTAAATGGGTCGCATTTCCAAAGTGAAATCTTCCACAGGTAAAATATCCACACGTGCAGGCAGATCTTACGGCGTCAATTTGGCTCCGATTTCAAATCGGATTTCGATTGTCGCCTTGCCTTGGATGAGTTAACAAAATACCACAACAAATTTGGTGACAATCATGAAAAATTTGACCAAGTTCGATCGACGGGATACTTCGTTCTTCCGCTGACATACGGCATGGGCCACGGATGACGTCATGCCACGGCATGACGTTCTTCGACGGGTGGCAGATATCGTTAATTAAACGCAAATATTTTTTTAAAGGGATGGGGTGGGGGGATGTGTGTGTGTTTGTGTGGAGGGGTGTGCTTGTGGGGGGAGGGGTGTGGGGGTGTTCGTGTGTGGGTGTGTGTGTATATATGTGTGTGTGTGTGTGTGTGTGTGTGTGTGTGTGTGTGTGTGTGTGTGTGTGTGTGTGTGTGTGTGTGTACGTGTGGAGGGGTGTGCATGTGGGGGAGGGGTGTGGGGGTGTTTGTGTGTGTGCATGTGTGTTAGGGTTGGGGGGGGGGGATGTGTGCGTGTGTGTGTGTGTGTGTGTGTGTGTGTGTGTGTGTGTGTGTGTGTGTGTGTGTGTGTGTTGGGGGTGGGGGGATGTATGCGTGTGTTTGTGTTAGGGTGCGGTGTGTGTGTGTGTGTGTGTGTGTGTGTTGGGGTGGGGGGGTGTGTGCGTGTGTGTGTGTGTGTGTGTGTGTTGGGGGTGGGGGTGGGAGGACGTGTGCATGTGTTTGTGTGTGTGTATGTGGGTGGGGGGTAGGGGGAATGTGTGTGTGTGTGGGGCATGGGGGTGTGTGTCGGGGGATGTGTGTGTGGGATGTGTCTTGGGGTTGGGGGGAGGGGGATGCGCGCTTGTCTGGATATGTGTGTGCGTGTGGGGGGAGGGGTGTGCGCGTGTTTGTGTGTGTGTGTGGATGTGTGTGTGTGTGTGTGTAGGTGGGGGTAGGGGGGATGTGTGTGTGTGTATGTGTGTGTGTGTTGTGTGTGTGTTGTGTGTGTGTGTGTGTTGTGTGTGTGTGTGTGTGTAGGGGGGATGTGTGTGTGTGTGTGGGGGGAGGGATGTGTGTGTGTGTGGGGGGAGGGATGTGTGTGTGTGTGTGGGGGGAGGGATGTGTGTGTGTGTGTGTGGGGGAGGCATGTGTGGGTGTGGGTGGGTGTGTGTGTGTTTGGAGGGGTGTGCGTGTGGGGGGAGGGGTGTGGGAGGGGGTAGGGGGGATGTGTGGGTGTGTGTGTGTGTGTGTGTGTGTGTGTGTGTGTGTGTGTGTGTGTGTGTGTGTGTGTGTGTGTCGGGGTTGTATCCAAGGGGGTTGTGTCAAAGCATGTCCAATGAAAGTGGGGTTGTATCACAAGTGGGGTTGTATCAAAAGTGGGGTTGTATCAACAGTGGGGTTGCATCAAAAGTGGGTGCGAGTAAACCGGTCATCACTGCCAGCAGTTTTAAAGTGGCAGTTCTAGTTATTAGGTTTACTCTCCATGAAATGGAGAGTAACCTATTATTACTGCTAGAGTTTTTCTTATTAGGTTTACTCTCCATGAAATGGAGAGAAACTATTATTACTGCTAGAGTTTTTCTTATTAGGTTTACTCTCCATGAAATGGAGAGTAACCTATTATTACTGCTAGAGTTTTTCTTATTATTATTATTATTATTACTAGGGCATGCCCGTACTATATCTATATCTAAAATTATATCCCCCCCCCTCTATTTACATGAAATGGTTTGGTCCAAAGCGAACGGCTTGCGAGTGGTGACAATCCCCCCCCTCTATTTACATGCAATGGTTTGGTCCAAAGCGAACGGCTTCCGGAGTTTGGTAAAGAAATCGCCATCGCGTGCACAAACGCGCAGGAAAGCGAATGAATCGCAAATTCGTTTTTATTAGTTGTAAAACATAGTTTAACGCCAACATAGTTTGCAAACGTGAAATAAATGAATACGCTCTCAAATGTGCCATCCGAGGCAGAGTGTGCCCGCCACGTTCGGCACACGCGATCGTTCGCTGCTCTCTGATTGGTTGAATCGTTTTTTGGACATAGCTCGGTAAGTAATTGTCCGATTAATATGAAACCTTGAAAAGGCACATCCTCGGGTCCCCAGCAATATACCTGGCAAGTTAAAAGTATATCGGACCCGTGGTTGTCGAGAAACAGCGGTCACAGACAAACGTACAGACAGAGATTACTGGAATTATAGATAGATTATTATTCTTCCACCCTATTTTGCACCTCCGAAAACTTCATAATTAAGTTTCTCAGCAACCGCTGGTCGGATTGACAGGAAATTTTCATCAAATGATCGGCTAGGCTCGTAGAATTTTTGAATGCTAATGATGACGTCATAGGTCACGTGGTATTGGCGCCATCTTGTAAAACACCTTCAACTTTGCCCCTCTGTATCTCCGAAACGGCTCAATGGAAAAATTTGAGGAATGGCTCATTCTAAAGAACTCTGCAACGGGAACAAAAAACATGTGTATTGAGTATATCAAAAATGCTAACGTTAAGAGGTTAGAATTCGTCAAACACAGTTTTTCTCCCCCGAAAAAGAGATTTTTCCCCCAGATGCTTAGTTAAAAAAAACTCAGAATGCGAAAATTTTCGAAGTCATACGTCACATGGTTCGGCCGCCATCTTGTTTTCCGTGAAAAAACACAAAAAACCCTTTTTCTCCGCAACGGCTGAACGGATCGAGCCCAAACTTGGCATGCGTATTCGGATACCCATGACAAACAAAAAAGTCAGCGAGCACGACGTCATCCGACACGTGGTTTCAGAGTTATGACGTTTTCAAATCTCAAACTAGAAATGGAATCACCTCCATAATTTGTGGAGGTATCGAGTGGAAACTTTACACAAATGTTCCTCATGGGGGGATGTTTAATCGTTAAAGTCACATGGTTTGGCCGCAATAAATAATGGAAGTTAAATTTTTAAAAGCTTGTAACTCTTGAACCACTGCATGGATCGACTTGAATTTTTAATACAATGTAGCGCTCATCGGGTGGAATAAGTGTGCAAAATTTCAAGATGATTGGATGTACGGTCGCGAAGCTAAAGTCTTTATTGTTGAAAGAAGAACAAACACACCATTTTGTCCTCCCAGGCCACATCTCCCAGTGCTTTTGCCATTTTCAGTTTTAATTTCCTTTAAAAAACATTTTCTCTGCAATAATAGGGCCGATTGAGATAAAATTTTCACCATAGGAGGGACTCGGTCTGTAGAATATTTTAATGGTAATTATGACGTCGCAGGTCACGTGGTTCGGCCGCCATCTTGTTTTTCGTGAAAACACGAAAACCCCTTTTTCTCTGCAACGGCTGAACAGATCGAGGCCAGACTTTGCAAGCAGAATCGCATGCCCATGACGAACAAAAAAGTCAGCGAGGGCGACGTCATCCGACACATGGTTGCAGAGTTATGACGGTTTAAAGCATGAACCTTTAAAACGTAGCTCCTCCCTCATTTTTGATCCAATCGAGGAGAAACTTCACAGGTCTGTTCAGCATGTCAGTCTACTAAAATGTCGTTTTAGAATTTGCGATAGGTCACGTGGTTTAGCAGATATCGTTAATTAAACGATTTTTTTTTTAAAAATGGATATCTCTTGAATCGCTTTATTGATCGACGTGAAACTTCACACTCTAGTCGAAGTCATGAAGAGTAACAAGTGTGCAAAATTTCAAGATGATTGGATGTACGGTCGCGAAGCTATGTCTTTATTGTTGAAAGAAGAAGAAACACACCAATTTGTCCCTGCCAGAACGTGTTCACGATAACGCGATCTCCCGCGGTCATTTCAACAACAAATGAAATTCCAATTGCAGAATTATCAATAGGTAAGGCATATTAACAAACGAATGAAACAGATTTGCTCCAATGCTGACTATTTTTAACTCGATCGTATTTCACTCAAAGTTATGAGCGCCTGAAGAAGAAGAAGAAGCGTTTAGCTTCTCAGATAAAATAAATAATTCTGTCTGCAATTTCAGGTTAATTTACTTTTTAAAATGGCTTTTTCTGCAATCAGTGC
>NC_136262.1:179674753-179697253 GCF_964187855.1 Myxine glutinosa
TAATGCAATGTAGCTCTCATCAGGTGGAACAAGTATACAAAATTTCAAGATGATTGGATGTACGGTCGCGAAGCTAAAGTCTTTATTGTTGAAAGAAGAAGAAACACACCATTTTGTCTTCCCAGGCCACGACATCATCCGACATCAATGCGATTGGCATTTTCAGTTTTAATTTCCTTTAAAAAACATTTTCTCTGCAATAATAGGGCCGATTGAGATAAAATTTTCACCATAGGAGGGACTCGGTCTGTAGAATATTTTAATGGTAATTATGACGTCGCAGGTCACGTGCTTCGGCCGCCATCTTGTTTTTCGTGAAAACACGAAAACCCCTTTTTCTCTGCAACGGCTGAACAGATCGAGGCCAATCTTTGCACGCAGAATCGCATGCCCATGACGAACAAAAAAGTCAGCGAGGGCGACGTCATCCGACACATGGTTGCAGAGTTATGACGGTTTAAAGCATGAACCTTTAAAACGTAGCTCCTCCCTCATTTTTGATCCAATCGAGGAGAAACTTCACAGGTCTGTTCAGCATGTCAGTCTACTAAAATGTCATTTTAGAATTTGCGATAGGTCACGTGGTTTGGCAGATATCGTTAATTAAACGATTTTTTTTTTTAAAATGGATATCTCTTGAATCGCTTTATGATCGACGTGAAACTTCATACTGTAGTAGAAGTCATGAAGAGTAACAAGTGTGCAAAATTTCAAGATGATTGGATGTACGGTCGCGAAGCTATAAGTCGTTATTGTTGAAAGAAGAAGAAACACACCATTTTGTCTTTCCAGTACGTGCTCACGATAACGCGATCTCCCGCGGTCATTTGAACCGCAAAAAAAATTATAATTGCAGCTTTGTCAATAAATGAGGCATATTAACAAATGAATGAAACAGATTTGCTTAAATTCTGACTATTTTTAACTCGATCGTATTTCACTGAAAGTAAGCCCATCAAGGCGCGTACGTAATACACGAAAATACAATGGCCCATTTGCGCATATGCAAACATCCATCCACATATTACGTAAGGTGCTGTGCGAGAAGGAAATGGCTGTCATGGTCGTAATTGGTCTTGAAATTTGCGCAAATAAATGCCCTACACGATGCCGTTTATTTCGTCACAATCCATCCAGCCGATCTGAAGTTATATGACGAAATGCATTTACGTCGTGTCGTCATCACGCGATTTTCGAATGCAGACGTCTTTTCGGAAATTAAATAAAGATAGAAATCGAAATGAATCATGTCCGCGATGTGCGCATGCGCGGTTTTTTCAGTCGCTTTTCAGTGGCATCGCAGTGCAACCCATCTGCGCATGCGCCAGCTATTGAAAATTGGGTCGCCACGGCAAAATCCAAGATGGCCACCACCATGTATGTCTGAACCTTGCAACCTGCATATCTTGAAAAATAAGCGAAGTAGCAACTTCTAATTTGGTGTGTGGGTGTATCTAGGCACAAGGAAGAACGCTATCGAAAATTGGGTCGCCACGTCAAAATCCAAGATGGCCACCACCATATATATGTCTGACCTTGCAACCTGCATATCTTGAAAAATAAGCGAAGTAGCAACTTCTAATTTGGTGTGTGGGTGTATCTCGGCACAAGGAAGAACGCTATCGAAAATTGGGTCGCCATGTCAAAATCCAAGATGGCCGCCACCATATATATGTCTGACCTTGCAACCTGCATATCTTGAAAAATAAGCTTGTGTGTGTGTTGGGGTGGAGGGATGTGTGTGTGTGTGTGTGTGTGTGTGTGTGTGTGTGTGTGTGTGTGTGTGTGTGTGTGTGTGTGTGTGTGTGTGTGTGTGTGTGTGTGTGTGTGTGTGTGTGTGTGTGTGGGGTGGGGGGGGTGGAGGGATGTGTGTGTGTGTGTGTGTGGAGGGGGGGAGGGATGTGTGTGTGTGTGGAGGGGGGGAGGGATGTGTGTGTGTGTGTGTGTCTGTGTGTGTGTTTGGAGGGGTGTGTGTGTGTTTGGAGGGGTGTGCGTGTGGGGGGAGGGGTGTGGGGGTGTTTGTGTGTGTGCATGTGTGTTAGGGGTGGGGGGATGTGTGTTTGTGTTTGTGTGTTAGGGGTGGGGGATATGTGTGTGTGTGTTGGGGGTGGGGGGGATGTGTGCATGTGTGTGTGTTAGGGGTGGGGGGATGTGTGTGTGTGTGTGTGTGTGTGTGTGTGTGTGTGTGTGTGTGTGTGTGTGTGTGTGTGTGTGTGTGTGTGTTGGAAGTGGGGTGGGGAGATGTGTGTGTGTGTGTGTGTGTGTGTGTGTGTGTGTGTGTGTGTGTGTGTGTGTGTGTGTGTGTGTGTGTGTGTGCGCGTGTGGATGTGAGGGGGCGGGTGGATATGTGTGTGTGTGGAGGGGCGCATGTGTGGAGGGGTGTTCATGTGGGGGGAGGGGTGTGGGGGTGCTTGTGTGTGTGCATGTGTGTTAGGGTTGGGGGGGGGTGGGGGGATGTGTGCTTGTGTGTGTGTTAGGGGTGGGGGATTTGTGTGTGTGTTAGGGGTGGGGGATATGTGTGTGTGTGTGTGTTGGGGGTGGGGGGGATGTGTGCATGTGTGTGTGTTAGCGGTGGGGGGATGTGTGTGTGTGTGTGTGTGTGTGTGTGTGTGTGTGTGTGTGTGTGTGTGTGTGTGTGTTGGGGGTGGGGGTGGGATGACGTGTGCATGTGTTTGTGTGTGTGTGTAAGTGGGTGGGGGGTAGGGGGAATGTGTGTGTGTGGGGGGATGTGTGTGTGTGTGGGGGGGGGGGAATGGGGGTGTGTGTCAGGGGATGTGTGTGTGGGATGTGTCTTGGGGTTGGGGGGAGGGGGATGCGCGCTTGTCTGGATATGTGTGTGCGTGTGGGGGGAGGGGTGTGCGTGTGTTTGTGTGTGTGTGGATGTGTGTGTATGTTGGGGGTGGGGTGTGTGTGTGTGTGGATATGTGTGTGTGTGTGTTGGGGGTGGGGTGTGTGTGTGTGTAGGGGGGATGTGTGTGTTTGTGGGGGTGGAGGGATGTGTGTGTGTGTGTGTGTGTAGGGGGGATGTGTGTGTGTGTGTGTGTAGGGGGGATGTGTGTGTGTGTGTGGGGGTGGGGCTTGGTGTGTGTGTGTGTGTGTGTGTGTGTGTGTGTGTGTGTGTGTGTGTGTGTGTGTGTGTGTGTGTGTGTGTGTGTGTGTGTGTGTGTGTGTGTGTAGGGGGGATGTGTGTGTGTGTGTGGGGGGAGGGATGTGTGTGTGTGGGGGGGGGGGGGGGAGGGCTGTGTGGGTGTGTGTGTGTGTGTGTGTGTGTTTGGAGGGGTGTGCATGTGGGGGGAGGGGTGTGGGTGTGTATGTGGGAGGGGGTAGGGGGTGTGTGTGTGTGTGTGTGTGTGTGTGTGTGTGTGTGTGTGTGTGTGTGTGTGTCGGGGTTGTATCCAAGGGGGTTGTGTCAAAGCATGTCCAATGAAAGTGGGGTTGTATCACAAGTGGGGTTGTATCAAAAGTGGGGTTGTATCAACAGTGGGGTTGCATCCAAAGTGGGTGCGAGTAAACCGGTCATCACTGCCAGCAGTTTTAAAGTGGCAGTTCTAGTTGGTTTTAATTATACAATTAATCAATCAATTAGTGTGCACCTCTCGCTCCCAATGCAGCCTCGATGAGCTGCACTGCGGTATTGCCGGGCGCCAGAGGCGCCCCGGCAATGCCGCGCTGTAGGATATTTAATTATTTGGCATGGGGGCAGTGTACTTTGAATGTATCTGTACTTGTTGTACACCGCTCCTTTCCTTTGCCATCTCCAGGCATTGCAAATTGTCATTGCTGGGCACCGAAGGGGGCTCGGCAGTGACGCACGCTGAAAGAGAGTACTCAGTTTTCACTCTGGTTGTTTGTTTGTTTGTTTGTTTGTTGTACACCGCTCCTTTCCTATGCCTTCTCCAGGCATTGCAAATCGTCATTGCTGGGCACCGAAGGGGGCTCGGCAGTGACGCACGCTGAAAGAGAGTACTCAGTTTTCACTCTGGTTGTTTGTTTGTTTGTTTTCTTATTTTCTTACTTGTTTGTTTTCTTGTTTTCTTGTTTGTTTGTCCGGACGATATCTCAGCCATCCTTTGAGCTAGGAAGCTGAAATTTCGGCACAGTAGTGAGCAAGTCCTTTCGCAAAAACGTTATCTTTTGTTTTTTGAATAATCAATAAATTGAGGAGTTATTTAATTATTAGCGATTAATTAAGTACTTATTTAATTAATCAAATTTCCTTTCTCTTCTGACCATTAACTCAGTCACCTTTTGAGTTAGGAAGCTGTTATTTGGACGTGCCAATGACCAGGTGATTTGGCTGCAAAGGCTATTTTTGATTTATTAATTAATCAATTAATCGATTCATTATTTAATTATTTGATTAATGCCAAAAAATGTTTTTTAAAAAAAATTACAGATTCTGATGAAATAGTGGTAGTTTATGTGTTCTCTGACCAAATTGATTAATAATTTAAGTTTTTTATGATTTCTATTTATTTATTTTCATTATTAAGCATTTATTTATTTTCTTTCTCATTTGGCCAATATCTCAGGCACCTTTTTTTTTTCTTTTGCTTTTTTATATACTGAATCGAGGCTCGTGAAAGAGCTGACAACCGCGAGGGAAAGACAGGAGAGGGGGGCCGCGAGGGAAAGACAGCACAGGGGGACCGCGAGGGAACGACAGCACAGGGGGCCCATGAGGGAAAGACAGCACAGGGGGTCCACGAGGGAAAGACAGCACAGAGGGACCACGAGGGAAAGACAGCACAGGGGGACCACGAGGGAAAGACAGCACAGGGGGACCGCGAGGGAAAGACAGCACAGAGGGACCGCGAGGGAAAGACAGCACAGAGGGACCGCGAGGGAAAGACAGTACAGGGGGACCGCGAGGGAAAGACAGCACAGAGGGACCGCGAGGGAAAGACAGTACAGGGGGACCGCGAGGGAAAGACAGCACAGAGGGACCATGAGGGAAAGACAGCACAGTGGGACCGCGAGGGAAAGAGAGCACAGAGGGACCGCGAGGGAAAGACAGCACAGGGGGACCACGAGGGAAAGACAGCACAGGGGGACCGCGAGGGAAAGACAGCACAGATGGACCGCGAGGGAAAGACAGCGCAGAGGGACCGCGAGGGAAAGACAGCACAGAGGGACCGCGAGGGAAAGACAGCACAGGGGGACCGCGAGGGAAAGACAGCACAGAGGGACCACGAGGGAAAGACAGCACAGGGGGACCGCGAGGGAAAGACAGCACAGGGGGACCACGAGGGAAAGACAGCACAGAGGGACCACGAGGGAAAGACAGCACAGAGGGACCACGAGGGAAAGACAGCACAGAGGGACCACGAGGGAAAGACAGCACAGAGGGACCACGAGGGAAAGACAGCGCAGAGGGACCGCGAGGGAAAGACAGCGCAGAGGGACCACGAGGGAAAGACAGCACAGAGGGACCACGAGGGAAAGACAGCACAGGGGGACCGCGAGGGAAAGACAGCACAGGGGGACCGCGAGGGAAAGACAGCACAGAGGGACCACGAGGGAAAGACAGCACAGAGGGACCGCGAGGGAAAGACAGTACAGTGGGACCGCGAGGGAAAGACAGCACAGTGGGACCGTGAGGGAAAGACAGCACAGAGGGACCACGAGGGAAAGACAGCACAGAGGGACCGCGAGGGAAAGACAGCACAGGGGCACCATGAGGGAAAGACAGCACAGAGGGACCGCGAGGGAAAGACAGTACAGTGGGACCGCGAGGGAAAGACAGCACAGTGGGACCGCGAGGGAAAGACAGCACAGAGGGACCGCGAGGAAAAGACAGTACAGTGGGACCGCGAGGGAAAGACAGCTGAGCTCGGAAGCTAATATTTGGACATGAGTGACCAAGTGATGTGGCTATCAAGGATATTTTTGACTTATTGATTCATCAATTAATTATTTAATTATTCAATGAAGTACTAAAAAAAAAAATTTTCCCCCCCCAGTTGCAGATTCTGATGAAATGATGGTGGTTTATGTGTTCTGTGACCGAATTGATTAATAATTTAATTTTTTAATGACTATTATTTATTTATTTTCATTATTAATCATTTATTTATTTTCTTTCTCATTTGACCAATATCTCAGGCACCTTTTGAGCTGGGAAGCTAATATTTGGACATGAGTGACCAAGTGATGTGGCTATCAAGGATATTTTTGATTTATTGATTAATCATTTAATCGATTAATTATTTATTGATTAATCAATTAATTATTTAATTTTTATTAATGACTTATTTAATTAAATTTCTAAAAGATACATCTTCGGATGAAGCACTTGTGGTTTAGTGATGCTTTTAGCCAATTGATTAAGAAAATATTTTGTGATAATCTTTTATTGATTTTAATTCTCGAATTAATCAATCAATTAGTGTACACCTCTCCCTCCCAATGCAGCCTCTATGAGGTGCACTGCGGTATTGCCGGGCGCCGGATGTGCCCCGGCAATGCCGCGCTGCAGGATATTTAACTAATTTGGCATGGGGGTGGTGTACTTTGAATGTATGTGTACTTGTTGTACACCGCTCCTTTCCTATGCCATCTCCAGGCATTGCAAATCGTCATTGCTGGGCACCGAAGGGGGCTCGGCAGTGACGCACGCTGAAAGAGAGTACTCAGTTTTCACTCTGGTTGTTTGTTTTCTTGGTTGTTTGTTTGTTTGTCCGGGCGATATCTCAGCCATCCTTTGAGCTAGGAAGCTGAAATTTCGGCACAATAGTGAGCACGTCCTTTGTCAAAAACGGTATTTTTTGTTTTTTGATTAATCAATTAATTGATGAGTTATTTAATTATTAGCGATTAATTAAGTACTTATTTAATTAATTAAATTTCATTTCTCTTCTGACCATTAACTCAGGCACCTTTTGAGTTAGGAAGCTGATATTTGGACATGCCAATGACCAGGTGATTTGGCTGCAAAGGCTATTTTTGATTTATTAATTAATCAATCAATTAATTGATTAATTATTTAATTATTTGATTAATGACAATTTTTTTTGTTTTGTTTTGTTTTTAGTTACAGATTCTGATGAAATGGTGGTGGTTTATGTGTTCTCTGACCGAATTGATTAATAATTTAATTTTTTTATGATTATTATTTATTAATTTTCATTATTAATCATTTATTTATCTTCTTTCTCATTTGGCCAATATCTCGGGCACCTTTTGAGCTCAGAAGCTAATATTTGGACATGAGTGACCAAGTGATGTGGCTATCAAGGATATTTTTGATTTATTGATTTATCAATTAATCAATGTATCGATTAATTATTTAATTATTCGATGAATTACTAAAAAAAAATTTTGTTCCCAGTTACACATTCTGATGAAATGGTGGTGGTTTATGTGTTCTGTGACCGAATTGATTGATAATTTAATTTTTTAATGATTATTATTTATTTATTTTCGTTATTAATCATTTATTTATTTTCTTTCTCATTTGGCCAATATCTCAGGCACCTTTTGAGCTGGGAAGCTAATATTTGGACATGAGTGACCAAGTGATGTGGCTATCAAGGATATTTTTGATTTATTGATTAATCATTTAATCGATTCATTATTTATTGATTAATCGATTAATTACTTATTGATTAATCAATTAATTATTTAATTTTTTATTAATGAGTTATTTGATTACATTTCTATAAGATACATCTTCGGATGAAGCACAAGTGGTTTTGTTATGGTATTAGCCAATTGATTAAGAAAATATTTTGTGATAATCTTTTATTGATTTTAATTATACAATTAATCAATCAATTAGTGTACACCTCTCACTCCCAATGCAGCCTCTATGAGCTGCACTGCGGTATTGCCGGGCGCCTGAGGTGCCCCGGCAATGCCGCGCTGTAGGATATTTAATTATTTGGCATGGGGGCGGTGTACTTTGAATGTATGTGTACTTGTTGTACACCGCACCTTTCCTATGCCATCTCCAGGCATTGCAAATCGTCATTGCTGGGCACCGAAGGGGGCTCGGCAGTGACGCACGCTGAAAGGGAGTACTCAGTTTTCACTCTGGTTTTGTTGTCCACCGCTCCTTTCCTATGCCATCTCCAGGCATTGCAAATCGTCATTGCTGGGCACCAAAGGGGGCTCGGCAGTGACGCACGCTGAAAGAGAGTACTCAGTTTTCATCCTGGTTGTTTGTTTTCTTGGTTGTTTGTTTGTCCGGGCGATATCTCAGCCATCCTTTGAGCAAGGAAGCTGAAATTTCGGCACAATAGTGAGCAAGTCCTTTGTCAAAAATGGTATTTTTTGTTTTTTGATTAATCAATTAATTGATGAGTTATTTAATTATTAGCGATTAATTAAGTACTTTTTAAATTAATTAAATTTCATTTTTCTTCTGACCATTAACTCAGGCACCTTTTGAGTTAGGAAGCTGATATTTGGACATGCCAATGACCAGGTGATTTGGCTGCAAAGGCTATTTTTGATTTATTAATTAATTAATTAATCAATTAATCGATTAATTATTTAATTATTTGATTAATGACAAAAAAATTTTTTTTTTTAAAGTTAGATTCTGATGAAATGGTTGTGGTTTATGTGTTCTCTGACCGAATTGATTAATAATTTAATTTTTTTATGATTATTATTTATTTATTTTCATTATTAATCATTTATTTATCTTTTTTCTCATTTGGCCAATATCTCAGGCACCTTTTGAGCTCGGAAGCTAATATTTGGACATGAGTGACCAAGTGATGTGGCTATCAAGGATATTTTTGATTTATTGATCAATCAATTTATCAATTAATCGATTAATTATTTAATTATTCGATTAATTACTAAAAAAAAAAAAAAAAAATCCTGTTACAGATTCTGATGAAATGGTGGTGGTGTATGTGCTCTGTGACCGAATTGATTAATAATTTAATTTTTTCATTATTATTGTACACCGCTCCTTTCCTATGCCATCTCCAGGCATTGCAAATCGTCATTGCTGGGCACCGAAGGGAGCTCGGCAGTGACGCATGCTGAAAGAGAGTACTCAGTTTTCACTCTGGTTGTTTTCTTGTTGTACACCGCTCCTTTCCTATGCCATCTCCAGGCATTGCAAATCGTCATTGCTGGGCACCGAAGGGAGCTCGGCAGTGACGCATGCTGAAAGAGAGTACTCAGTTTTCACTCTGGTTGTTTTCTTGTTTTCTTTCTTTCTTGTTTGTTTGTCCGGACGATATCTCAGCCATCCTTTGAGCTCGGAAGCTGATATTTGGACATGCCAATGACCAGGTGATTTGGCTGCAAAGGCTATTTTTGATTTATTAATCAATCAATCAATTAATCGATAAATTATTTAATTATTCGATGAATGACTAAAAATTTTTTTTTTTTAAGTTACAGATTCTGATGAAATGGTGGTGGTTTATTTGTTCTCTGACCGAATTGATTAATAATTTATTTTTTTTCTGATTATTATTTATTTATTTTCATTATTAATCATTTATTTTTTTTCTTTCTCATTTGGCCAATATCACAGGCACCTTTTGAGCTCGGAAGCTAATATTTGGACATGAGTGACCAAATGATGTGGCTATCAAGGATATTTTTGATTTCTTGATCAATCAATTTATCAATTAATCGATTAATTATTTAATTATTCGATTAATTACTAAAAAAAAAAAAAAAAACAGTTACAGATTCTGATGAAATGGTGGTGGTGTATGTGCTCTGTGACCGAATTGATTAATAATTTAATTTTTTCATTATTATTGTACACCGCTCCTTTCCTATGCCATCTCCAGGCATTGCAAATCGTCATTGCTGGGCACCGAAGGGAGCTCGGCAGTGACGCATGCTGAAAGAGAGTACTCAGTTTTCACTGGTTGTTTTCTTGTTTTCTTTCTTTCTTGTTTGTTTGTCCGGACGATATCTCAGCCATCCTTTGAGCTCGGAAGCTGATATTTGGACATGCCAATGACCAGGTGATTTGGCTGCAAAGGCTATTTTTGATTTATTAATCAATCAAATAAATTAATAGATAAATTATTTAATTATTCAATTAATGACTAAAAATTTTTTTGTTTAAAGTTACAGATTCTGATGAAATGGTGGTGGTTTATTTGTTCTCTGACCGAATTGATTAATAATTTAATTTTTTTATGATTATTATTTCTTTATTTTCATTATTAATCATTTCTTTATCTTCTTTCTCATTTGGCCCAGCCTGTCATCCTTCCGAGGTCGGCTAATTGAGTACCAGTTCACTGGTAATTCCCTGTTTATCGTAAAAAGGCGACAAACAGGGTTGGCGGCAGGAAGGGCATCCGGCTGTAAAACATTGCTTCAAAAAGGGGACCAAAAAACAACAACAACCACGATCCCCGAAAAGGCCAACTCCCGCTTTGCGGGGAAAAATGGCCTCTAAACGGTGGTTTTTTTTCTCATTTGGCCAATATCTCAGGCACCTTTTGAGCTCAGAAGCTAATATTTGGACATGAGTGACCAAGTGATGTGGCTATCAAGGATATTTTTGATTTATTGATTAATCAATTATTAATTAATCAATTAATCGATTAATTATTTAATTATTTGATTAATGACAAAAAAAAAATTTTCCCCCCAGTTACAGATTCTGATGAAATGGTGGTGGTTTATGTGTTCTGTGACCGAATTGATTGATAATGCAATTTTTTAATGATTATTATTTATTTATTTTCATTATTAATCATTTATTTATTTTCTTTCTCATTTGGCCAATATCTCAGGCACCTTTTGAGCTGGGAAGCTAATATTTGGACATGACAGTGACCAAGTGATGTGGCTATCAAGGATATTTTTGATTTATTGATTAATCATTTAATCGATTAATTATTTATTGGTGAATCAATTAATTATTTAATTTTTTTTTAATGACTTCTTTCATTTAATTTCTAAAAGATACATCTTCGGATGAAGCACGAGTGGTTTATTTATGCTATTAGCCAATTGATTAAGAAAATAATTTGTGATAATCTTTTATTGATTTTAATTCTACAATTAATCAATCAATTAGCGTACACCTCTCCCTCCCAATGCAGCCTCTATTCGGTGCACTGCGGTATTGCCGGGCGCCATAGGCGCCCCTGCAATGCCGCGCTGTAGGATATTTAATTATTTGGCATGGGGGCGGTGTACTTTGAATGTATTTGTACTTGTTATTTATTTATTTTCATTATTAATCATTTATTTATTTTCTTTCTCATTTGGCCAATATCTCAGGCACCTTTTGAGCTGGGAAGCTAATATTTGGACATGACAGTGACCAAGTGATGTGGCTATCAAGGATATTTTTGATTTATTGATTAATCATTTAATCGCTTAATTATTTATTGATTAATCAATTAATTATTTATTTTTTTATTAATGACTTATTTAATTACATTTCTAAAAGATAGGTCTTCGGATGAAGCACTACTGGTTTAGTTATGCTATTAGCCAATTGATTAAGAAAATATTTGTGATAATCTTTTATTGATTTTAATTAAACAATTAATCAATCAATTAGCGAACACCTCTCCCTCCCAATGCAGCCTCTATGAGGGCGGTGTGCTTTGCCGCATTGCCGCGCTGTAGGATATTTCATTATTTGGCATGGGGGCGGTGTGCTTTGAATGTATGTGTACTTGTTTGTGTTTTTATTTGAAATTGTTTGAAACCTCGTAAGAGGTCTCGTAGAAAACCTCTTGTGTAACGTCCTGTTGGAGCCCCCTTTCTCTCTGGCGAAGGCTTGACACCTGAAATGTCAGCTTTGCCTCGCTTCCTATGGCATTTAGCATACCTTGATCACTGCCCTGTTGATTTCATCCATTGTTCAACCTGTTTGCCTATGCAGATCAACACTAGCCTTCACCACCAACCAGGGAAGTTTGACATTGGAGCTATATCCAGCATGGAGTTGATTTGATTGACTCCATGAAAGGCTTTGACTGCTATTCCATATTTTGAAGTCAGAGCATCTTTATCTGGCAGGGAGTTTGGGTTCTTGGAAAGGTGATGATCCATATCACTTTGGGGGACTTAAGATAATGTCAATATGGTGCAAAATGCTGGTGTGTTGGTTCAGGTGGGAAACCTTCCACAGGGCATTGCCATGAACTCCTACGTGAAAGGGACAGTGTGCAATGGTCACTTTAATGTGTAAAAGTTTATTTCAGCACTGGCCTTTGCTAGCAATGTTTCTGCCTTTAGGTATCTTCAGCAGGATAAATAAATGTTTTATGAGAAGCTTTATACAAGCAGGTATACTTAATGGTGTGGGGGAGAAAGGGCCAGTTGGTACGTTAGACAAAAGCTTTGGGGGAGGGTGCTCTAAATATACACTACATGGCCAAAAGTATGTGGACACCTGAACATCACACCCGTATGTGCTCGTCAAACATCTCATTCCAAAACCATGGGCATTAATATGGAGTTGGTCCCCCCCCCCCCCCCCCCCTTTGCTGCTGTGGTGGATTTTTAATTAATTTAAATTATTCTTCAATGATTTGACAAGACTCAAGAGAATGAAATGTCCAAACTCGTTTCAGAAGACAATATACTGATTTAATGACATGCGAGTTCTTGATTCACTGGTACCAAAGATATTTACAGAAAAACACTTCCATTCGAGTTACACATACACTAACTAGAACGGGCACTCGGTAGAGCGCATACCTTCGCCGCAGCTACTGTTCTGTACTTGGCATGGGAGTGTAGGGAACAGAACAACAAAAATACGATTTTGACCTTTTCGTGACCTTGACCTTGACCTTTGACCCGATTGCTCCCAAAATCTAATCAAATGTGTCCCGTATAATAACCAATCATCCCACCAAATTTCATGCAATTCGGTTGAATACTTTTTGAGTTATGCGAATAACATACACACACACACACAGACATACAAATAAATACACAGCGATCAAAACATAACCTTCCGCTTTTGCGAAGGTAATAAAACGAAATCACAACGCTGCATTCAACACAGGTCAACACACTACATTTAATACATTACAACTGAACCAAGAGCTCCACGATCGTCAGCAGCATGGCTTTTTATGGTCAGAGATCAAAGAGGGGGGTCAGGTAAGGTTCAAAAAGATAGCAAGCATTTCGTGAGTCTCCAACTCCTGGGGTCAGCTCTTTTCCTTCTTCATGTCCAACTCTCCCAGCCATAAAATGTCAAGTCATCGAGAAAACAAAGATTTCTAACATCTTACAAAATAAACAAGAGCCTTCTGCTTCTAATAGACTCGTGTGACTGAGGACATCGGTTCTTTCTCAATCTCTAAGAGAGAAACAGGGTCGGAGAAAGTTCGAATCAGTGAGGGTTATACATCATTCTTATAAGTTCTATGTATTAAATCTTTTTAATACATATGTGTTATATAGGTGTATGAAAAGTCGTATCATATATAAATATACTATTTATACAATATCAGGCAAACAAGGGACTTTAACACTGATTAATATATGTATTCATTAAGTTTACGTGTTTGCAATGGTAAGGTCAAAGCTCAGGGAAATCCACTTGATTTACACAAATTATGTACGCAAATTAATTTTCTTTTTCTACACTGCTATAACAGCCTCCACTCTCCTGGGAAGGCTTTCCACTAGAATACTAGATGTTGAAACATTGCTGTGGGTATTTGCTTCCATTCAGCGACAAGAGCATTAGTGATGTCGGGCACTGATGTCGGGCACTGATGTTGGGCACTGATGTTGGGCGATTAGGCCTGGCTCGCAGTCAGCGTTCCAATTCATCCCAAAGGTGTTCAATGGGATTGAGGTCAGGGCTCTGTGCAGGCCAGTCAAGTTCTTCCACACCGATCTTGACAAACCATTTCTGTATGGACTTCGCTTTGTGCACGGGGGGTGGGCATTGTCATGCTGAAACAGGAAAGGGCTTTCCCCAAACTGTTGCCACAAAGTTGGAAGCACACAATTGTCTACAATGTCATTGTATGCTGTAGCGGTAAGATTTCCCTTCACTGGAACTAAGGGGCTGAGCCTGAACCATGAAAAACAACCCCAGACCATTTCTCCTTCTCCACCAAACTTTACAGTTGGCACTATGCATTCGGGCAGGTAGCGTTCTCCTGGCATCCGCCAAAACCAGATCCATCCGTCGGACTGCCAGATGGTGAAGCGTGATTCATCAATCCAGAGAACGCGTTTCCACTGCTCCAGAGTCCAATGGCGGCAAGCTTTAAATCACTCCAGCCGACGCTTGGCATTACGTATGGTGATCTTAGGCTTGTGTGCGGCTGTTTGGCCATGGAAACCCATTTCATGAAGCTCCCGACGAACAGTTGCTATGCTGACGTTGCTTCCAGAGGCAGTTTGGAACTCGGTAGTGAGTGTTGCAACCGAGGACAGACGATTTTTACGTGCAATGCACTTCAGTACTCGGCGGTCCCGTTCTGTGAGCTTGTGTGGCCTACCACTTCACAGCTGAGCTGTTGTTGCATCCACACATTTCCACTTCACAATAACAGCACTTAGTTGGCCGGGGCAGCTCTAGCAGGGCAGAAATTTGACGAATTGACTTGTTAGAAAGGTGGCATCCTATGACGGGGCCACGTTGAAAGTCCTTGAGCTCTTCAGTATGGCCCATTCTGCTGCCAATGTTTGTCTATGGAGATTGCATGGCTGTGTGCTTGATTATATATACCTGTCAGCAATGGTTGTGGCTGAAACAGCCGAATCCACTAATATGAAGGGGTGTCCGCATACTTTTGGCCATGTAGTGTAGATAGCAACACCACTACCTGTGGTCAAGGCTGATTGTCAGTTTGCATGTTTGGAACCCATTTTGCGCAAATCTCGCTCTTCCCCAATTTTTCAGTCTGCACGCGGAACACGCTTGCATGGGAAATACCTGTTTCCTGTGCGGTTCCGGTATAGGTGATGCTTTGTTTCAATTGCGGAATGTCATCAATATTCTGAACATATTCATAGTCAGTCGCAGTGGTTGATTGGCCTTCAAATGAAACGTCGTAAAAATAAATTCCCGAACAGCTGCGATGGTGTTCACCAAATTCCAAACTGACGTTTAATGGTTCCTCAAAAGCCTCCTTTCTAAGCTGATAAATCGGCCATCGGGTCCTTTCCAACAGAACATGAGTTTTTCGGTCATTTCTCAGTTGTAACTGGCAGCTGCATCTGTAGGTTACTGTGACCTAATGCAAGGTTGGTATATTCAGCATGATTCTATTTAAAAACGGGGCAGTTCGGCCAACCAATACTCTACATAGAATCTTTGAAGTGACCCTCCTTGTATTGCATTTTCTTTTGTTGTCCCCCGTTGCACCGCGGAGCGAAAGGGGGACTGTGGTTTTCCCCTCCGTCCGTGTGTCCGTGCAGGCGTGCGTGCGTAAGCGAAGGAGCGCATTCGAATTTGGTGTGTGGATGCAACCCACGTCAAAATCCAAGATGGCCACCACCATGTATGTCTGATACCTTGTGAGTGGAATATCTTGAAAAATAAGCGAAGTGTCAACTTCTAATCTGGTGTGTGGGTGTACGTAGGCATAAGGATGAACCCTATTGAAAATTGGATCGCCACGTCAAAATCCAAGATGGCCGCCGCCATGTATGTCTGAACCTTGTGAGCGGAATATCTTGAAAAATAAACGAGCTACTAACTTCTAATCTGGTGTGTGGGTGTATCTACGCATACGGAAGAACGATATTGAAAATTGGGTCGCCACGTCAAAATCCAAGATGGCCGCCGCCATGTATGTCTGAACCTTGTGAGCGGAATATCTTGAAAAATAAGCGAAGTACCAACTTCTAATCTGGTGTGTGGGTGTATCTGGGCATAAGGAAGAACGCTATTGAAAATTGGGTCGCCACGTCAAAATCCAAGATGGCCACCTCCATGTATGTCTGAACCTTGTGAGCGAAATATCATATCATAGCATGTTTTCTGCGTCTTCCACTTTGTCAACTCACATCACTTCCCCGACGGGGGACCGAGGCGTAACGCTTGTTTTCCCTTGTAAAAGTGGAGCAATGGTATTTGGTATCTCTCGCATACCAGCAATACTGTGGATTTGTTCTTTCCTAGGTTCTACTGGACAGAACAGGTTACACGCTGGATGTCACAACCGGACAAAGGAAATATGGCGGCCCACCGCCATCTTCTGTGTACCCTGGCGCACAACCCTCTGAGGTACACAATAATACAAAGCCTGCACCAACCTTTGCTTTCACCTAATTCTAGGTCAATGTCGGGCACTGTACCACGTGTAGATTTTGGAGTGCTGTAAGAGTGTTGTGATAATCACCGGCGTGCACATTGCAAAGTAAGACGAAACCCATCAGATTTGCCATTCCTACCTAGTTACAGCAATACGGTGATGTTAGATCTATAATATTGTTGCAGTTGTGCCATAAAGGCAAACTCCCTGTAGTTGAATTGCACGACAACATGTCGCCTGCAGTAGTTAGTTATTTTCTATTGAATGTAAAGATTAGCCCTTTCCCATTGTTTAGTAAAAAAAAGACCAAATATGCGTTGGGGTAGGCAGGATGTTCAAACCTTCGTTGGTAAGATATGCAGGAAGGCGTGGCCAACACCACAGGCCCACGTGACCAATGGACAGTGAAACCTCCCCTGAACGAAAGAGGGAAGGAGGAATGAAACCTTCATTGGGGGAGGAGAGATCGAAGGCCAGCATGTAACCAATGGCGAGCCGGGAACACTTCGCCACGATGCGGCAAACTTCAGCCAATGGGAGGCTGTGGAACATTTTGAGGGGTGTGGGCAGTTCTAATATTAGCCCTCGCGCAGGGGAGTATCACTCTCTTGCTTTTTGGACGTCACGGAGGACACACCTGGATTCTCTTGGCTTTGGATTTTCGCTGCGCACGCCACGACCTCCTCCTCTGTTTCTCTCTCTCTTTTGCCTGGGATTTCGCCACACCATGACCTCCTGCTCTGTTCCAGCCGCTTTTGCCTCCTTTCGCCATGTCCACGACGAGACCTCGCTTGCCTTTTCGGTTCTTCCACGACACGACACGTGTTTTGGCCTTTGTCTTCTTCATCAACACCAAGCGTCTGCGCCGATTGTTTGTGGCGTCTGGCTGACCTGCAAGCATTCGCAATTTCTACTCGTCCGACCTGTGCAGGATCTACCTCATCCAGGCTGCACGTGAGGACCGAACTGCGCACACCAGACCACGTGGTCACCAGCGAGGAACCCCAGTACGTACATCGGTACGGCCTTTAACCAGTGCCCCTTTTGTCCCTGTGAGTGAGTGTGTCTGTGTGTGTGTGTGTGTGTCAGAGAGTGAAGGCACCAGTCGGGGTTTATTAGTCGGTAATATTTGGTAAGCTGTATCTTTGTCTCTTTCTCTGTGCCTTACAAATAAAAGGCTTTACATTTTTTTCCTTTCCAACCTGTTCGTTACGTCCTTTCACCAATTGGCCTAGCACCATCCGAGACCGAATTTGGCTCGAATCGGGTCCATAAATCTTGTTGGGATAAGGCCGCTTTCCACACCGTGCAAAACCGCTCGGCATCCAGAAGGTGTGGGAAAGTGAGGGTTCGATCGCCGTCTTTGTTGACGTGTGATCTGTGCACCTTGAATTTGGAACCCTCCTGGCCTGATCGTATCACGACTGTAACAAATTGTTGTCAGGAGTGGGGATTCGTACCTTCCTCCCTCTTGACCGTAACAATATGTATCGATACAGCTAGAGTCGACCAATAATCCTTGTATAAATACAGCGAGGGTAAAGCAGTCGTCCGTGTATCAATGCAGCGAGGGTGGAGCTGTAATCCACGTATCACTACAGTGAGGGTGGAGCGGTAATCTCCATATCAGTACAGAGAGGGTGGAGTGGTAATCCACGTATCAATACAGAGAGAGTGGAGTGGTAATCCACGTATCAATGCAGTGAGGGTTGAGCGATAATCCACGTATCAATACAGAGAGGGTGGAGCGGTAATCCACGTATCAATACAGAGAGGGTGGAGCGATAATCCACGTATCAATACAGAAAGGGTGGAGCGGTAATCCACGTATCAATACAGAAAGGGTGGAGCGGTAATCCACGTATCAATACAGAGAGGGTTGAGTGGTAATCCACGTATCAATACAGAGAGGGTGGAGTGGGAATCCACGTATCAATACAGAAAGGGTGGAGTGGTAATACACGTATCAATGCACAGAGAGTGGAGTGGTAATCCACGTATCGATACAGTAAGGGTTGAGCGATAATCCACGTAGCAATACAGAGGGTGGAGCGGTAATCCACATACCAATACAGAGAGGGTGGAGTGGTAATCCACGTATCAATACAGCGAGGATGGAGTGGTAATCCACGTATCAATTCAGAGAGGATGGAGCGGTAATCCACGTATCAATACAGCGAGGATGGAGTGGTAATCCACGTATCAATTCAGAGAGGATGGAGCGGTAATCCACGTATCAATGCAGAGAGGGTGGAGTGGTAACCCATGTTCCAATATGGAGAGGGTGGAGCGGTAATCCATGTACCAATATGGAGAGGGTGGAGCGGTAATCCATGTACCAATATAGAGAGGATGGAGCGGTAGTCCATGTGCCAATATCGAGAGGGTGGAGCGGTAATCCATGTACCAATATAGAGAGGGTGGAGCTGCAGCTCACAGTGAAAGCAAGCAATTACATATTGGTTCTTCTGGGGTATGTTGAGGTTTCTTGAATCTTATCCATGATTTATTGTTTTCTGCATTTGCTTAAACTATGATTGGCCGTGGAGTTTTAAAGAGAAAGCACATTGCTGTATACAAGCAATGCACAGATGCCTGGTTTGATCACATTTTCAATAACGCATTTGATTGTTGTCTAGTTCCGGGGGCTGGAATGTTTTTATCGTCATCAGGATAATCTTCATGTTCTTTTTGTCCGATCACTTTCACACCCACATTTTCCTCTCCCTTTGTCCTAGCTCCTGCTCCTTTCCATTTCCCTCTTTTCTCAACCCTTTCTTTCACTCTAGGTTCAGTTCTATGTGTTTCTTAACAACCTCTCTACTCTGGTGTCTGAATTTTGTTCATAATCCTTTGATCCTTTCGTCTCCACTTTTATTAATTTTCATTTTTTACCCTAGATAATTGCACGATCTTTTGGGGATTACATGATCCCACCAGGACATGCGGTGAGTAAATTGTTGGTTAGCGGATTGAAACTGGTGAACATAATTTTCGGGCCTCCCTCACCAGCCCCTTTTATTTATTTATATTTTCTTGCCACGCTAATTTTGCATTGTTTCTTATGCAGGTGTTTGTCGGCAAGATTCCACGAGACATGTATGAAGATGAACTCGTCCCTTTATTTGAGAAGACTGGGGACATATTTGATCTTCGTCTAATGATGGATCCTCTCACTGGCCTGAATCGTGGCTACGCCTTCCTTACATACTGCAAGCGTTCAGCTGCGCAGAAATGCGTCAGGCAGGTGAGTTAGGATGTGCTCGTGATTTATTGAGAGAGCTTTTCTTTCCTTTGTTTGTTAATGATCGCTTATTCTTTCCCATTGCTTCCCCCAGCTGGATAACCATGAAATAAGGTCAGGGCGGCACCTCGGTATTTGTCTTTCTGTGGCCAACAATCGCTTGTTCATTGGCTCCATCCCGAAGAAAAAGAGCAGAAAAGAAGTTCAGGAAGAGTTCAGCAAGATTATCGGTGAGAGATAGGAAATTCGGAAAATAAAAACCACCTTTAGAGGCCATTTTTCCCCGCAAGCGGGGGTTGGCCTTTTTCGGGAACCGTGGTTGTTGTTGTTTTTCGGTCCCCTTTTTGAAGCAATGTTTTATGGCCGGATGCCCTTCCTGACGCCAACCCTTTTTGCCGCCTTTAACGACAAACAGGGAATTACCAGTGAACTGGTCCTCAATTAGCCGACCTCGGAAGGATGACAGGCTGAGTCAACCCCCCTGGCGTTAATTCAGCGATCGACCGGGATTCGAACCCAGGATCCTAGGATCCTAAGCTGGCACCCTAGCCGCTAGCCCAACACCAGGGTTCAGGAAATTTGGAAAATGTCAGGAATTAATTGATGACTTTTATTTCCACATCTTTTTTTGCAATAAAATCGGTTTATGCCGGCTCGCTGTCGAGGTGGAAGGGGGTGTTCATTCTCCAGTCCTTCGTTTTTCTCAAAACTTTTATATTTAGTTGTGTGGGTTGAAAGATGCCATCTTTTTAGGTGTGGTGAATCTGTTTTTGTCGCACCGCGGAGCGAAAGGGGGACCATGGTTTTCCCCTCCGTCCGTGTGTCCTTCCGTCCGTGCGTGTGTGCGTACGTGCGTGCGTGTGTGCGTGCGTGCATAAGCGCATGCGTGCATAAGCGAAGGACCACATTCGAATTTGGTGTGTGGGTGCAACCCACGTCAAAATCCAAGATGGCCGCCGCCATGAATGTCTGAAACTTGAGCGGAATATCTTCAAAAAATAAGCGAAGTACCAACTTCTAATCTGGTGTGTGGGTGTATTTAGGCATAAGGAAGAACCCTATTGAAAATTGGGTCGCCACGTCAAAATCCAAGATGGCCGCCGCCATGTATGTCTGAACCTTGTAAGCGGAATATCTTGAAAAATAAGCGAAGTACCAACTTCTAATCTGGTGTGTGGGTGTATCTAGGCATAAGGAAGAACGCTATTGAAAATTGGGTCGCTACGTCAAAATCCAAGATGGCCACCACCATATATATATATGTCTGAACCTTGTGAGTGAAATATCTTGAAAAATAAACGAACTTCTAATCTGGTGTGTGGGTACGCATAAGGAAGAACGCTATTGAAAATTGGGTCGCCACGTCAAAATCCAAGATGGCCGCCGCCATGTATGTCTGAACCTTGTGAGCAAAATATCCTGAAAAATAAGCGAAGTACCAACTTCTAATCAGGTGTGTGGGTGTATCTAGGCATAAGGAAGAACGCTATTGAAAATTGGTTCGCCACGTCAAAATCCAATATGGCCGCCATCATGTATGTCTGAACCTTGTGAGTGAAATATCATATCATAGCATGTTTTCTGCGTCTTCCACTTTGTCAACTCACATCACTTCCCCGACGGGGGACCCAGGCGTAACGCTTGTTATCATAGTTTATTCTGATTGCATCGAACATCTGGGCTCTTGGAAGTGCAAGGAGAATGAGGGCAAAATGGGCATCGACTGACAGGTGGGGAAGTCGGTAGGTGTGACAAAGCAAAGGAATGAACTAACAGAAAGAGAGAGAGAGAGTGAGGAGGGAAGGAAACTTTATCATGCAAGTAAGAGGGTTGGGCTAGATTGGGTTCATGGGGGTAAAAAAAAGATTGTGGATCGGGATTGGGGTGACATGAGATTGTGGTGTACTGCCAAATTGGAGTGGGTTACTGGAGAAGCTGAGGCCACTGTCAAAGGGCCGAGAGAGCAAGATCAGCTACCTCTCCATATCCGCTTGTGTGGACCACAGACAGCATGGTGTGTTACAGACACATCCTCTTTGTCTTGATCTTGGTCCCACGACAGTGAAAGGGGTTTCATACTAAATATCTTGGTCAGAATGTGTAATGTTACTGGCAAAGGCCTCTAAGAAATATTGACCGATCTTCTTGATGGATAGTATTTAATTTCTCAACTCAAATAAATTGGTTAAAAAGGAGGAAATTTTATTTAAAAATAATCTCAGGGCATCAAGTACTTTGACTTTGAAAATATACAATTTCAGAACATGTGAAAACAACACAGGAAGTTGTCAAACTGCTTTCAATTTGTTGTTTTAATTTCTTTGACAGATGGTTTGACAGAAGTGATCTTGTATCAGCAAGTGGACGATCCCCGGAAGAACCGTGGGTTCTGCTTCCTCGAGTTTGAAGAACATAAGTACGCCGCTCAGGCTCGACGGAAGCTCCTTGGAGGCAAGACGCGAGTCTTTGGTCACGTGGTCACAGTCGAATGGGCCGAACCCGTGGACAGTCCTGATCCCGAGATCATGGCACGGGTGTGTGGATCGTTTTAACGGATTGTATAAAAACGATGCATTTGTGTTGGGATTTTCGTTGTGATGTTCGGATCTGATTGAGCATTTTATTGTGCGTGCGCGTGAACTGAAATTTCCGTCAAAACGTTGCTGCAATGCCTTTCAGGTGAAGGTCTTGTTTGTGCGGAAACTTGCCAACACAGTCACAGAACAACAGCTTGAATCTTTGTTCAGTCAGTTTGGAAAGTTGGAGAGGGTAAAGAAGGTTAAAGACTTTGCTTTTATTCATTTTGACCTCAGAACTGCGGCCCTGAAGGTCAGTGTTGTTTTTATTGGCTCATTGTATTCACCATACCTGTTACTTTACCTTCAAAGTAGTTTAATACGGGCAATTATCAGAAGGATATTTAAGATTGGTACAGTGAAACCTTGACTTACGAGTTTAATTCGTTCTGTGACCGAGCTCGTAACTCAATTTGCTCGTTTCTCAAATTAAATTTCCCCATTAAAATGCATTGAAATGTTATTAATCCGTTCCAGCCCGCCAAAAACC
>NC_136262.1:179699753-179712632 GCF_964187855.1 Myxine glutinosa
AGACTAGTACAACTCCGAATGCATTGGCAAATGTGAGAAATCGTCCTTGGAGGACAGAGCCTTGAGGGTTCCCATGCCAAAGTTACGGCATCACAGAACGACCTTGTTCAAGAGGGTTACAAACCATTTATTTCAGAGGGGTTTGTGTCACTGGATGGAGACTTAACGAACCAGAGGCCTGTTAGGATATTGAGGGACACAGGAGCACATCAATCTTTGATGCTTGAGGGCATTTTGCCATTGTCAGAGAAGACGGCAACTGGTGTCAGTGTTCGTTTACAGGGGATTGGTGGCTATGTTAAAGCCCCACTTCATGTCATCCATTTGCAGTCTGATTTGGTGTCAGGACCGGTCACCGTAGGTTTACAAGCCACTCTTCCTGTAGAGGGAGTATCTTTTGTTATGTATCTTTTGTTATCGGGAATGATTTGGCCGGTGGTCAAGTTTCTGGTAACCCAATGTTTGTTGAAAAGCCTAGTATGGAAAATAACACCGCACATGTAGAGCAGGAGATTCCGGGTATCTTTCCATCCTGTACCGCGACTCGTGCTATGGGTAGGAAGCGCCCTGAAGAGAAGAGGAAGTACCCTGAAACTAAGTGTCAGCACACACGAGTCAGGGATGGAAGCATTGTTGGCAAGCTCTTTGTAGGTGGACTGAACTTCAACACAAGGGAAGATGTTCTGGATTCTGTCTTCGGCAAATATGGATCGCTCTTGGAAGTGCTGCTGATAAAAGACAGGGAGACGCAAAAGTCAAGAGGATTTGGCTTTGTCACATTTGAAAACACAAAGGACGCCAAAGATGCAGAAAAGGATTTGAATGGCAAGGATTTGGATGGTCGGACCATAACAGTAGAGAAGGCAGGCCATAGGCGTCGAGGGGGCTACAGAGGAGGAAAACGTGGAGATAGTTTCAGGGGTGGCTATGGCTCCCGGGGTGGGAGTAGTAGTTTTGGTGGTGGCCGCAGTCGATATTAATATGGAGGCTCCCAGAGTTACGGCAGCTCCCGTAGGGATGATTATCATGGTAGTGGCCGAGAAGTAGACCGCTATTCACGTGACGACAGCGACAAGCGGTCCAACCGTGATTATTATGAAAGTTAGGAAGAGTTGAAGCACTGAATGCTGCGGAGCAGCCGAGTCAAGATTCCTACACGGATTAACCGTGAACGCCACGTTCCTAAAGGCATCCATGTAGTGAATACTTCCAGGCCTCACCACCCAACCACCATGGAACCTGGCTCTCAGCTCAGCCTCCTGGAAAAAGTGCTATAGATTTGCTTAACTTTGGATTTTTGATCACAACCCCCTCACCTTCATTCAAAAGAAACTAAAAATAAAATCAGAGGAAGATGAGATGGAGTTTGGCTTTGCAGGAGTTCAACTGGGAAATTGAACATGTAAAGGGCAGGGACAATTTTGCTGCTGATGCTTTGTCCAGAGTGAATTAACTTTGGAAATTTCTGTAGGTTGTTTGAAGTTTTGTTGCTTTATTTTTGGGATATATTGATTATCGTTGCTCACGGGAATTGATGATTTGGGTGTGTTTACTTTTGTTTGTTGGGAGAGTTTTGCCGACAAAGAAAGTTTTCACTATGTTCAAGCTTTCTTGAGGGGGGGGGGGGGGGGTGTTACGGATTCGTCACTTCCGGTGTTGTGGTTTTCATCCACTTGAAACATTTCTGGTTCTATGTATTATTATTGTTATTATTATTATTATTGTTTGAGGGAAATAGCTATTATTATTGTCAAAAGGTAAAAAGGTTAATGTTAAATGAAACAGGAAACCGGAAGACGAAGAAGAAGGGGAGGAAGAAGAAAAAAAGAGGGCGGAGCGAAAGAGTCGGAGAAGAAGCTGGTTGCTTTGCGGTCTGCAACGAACGTTGTCGAGCAAGAGTCACGTACTTTGGGTTTCCTGGGAAAAAGGAATTCCTGCGATAAAGTTGTTATCGCTGTGACTGATCATCCTGCGTGTAGGGTTTGGCGTTAGATTCCGAAGAATCATCGCTGGGTCATGACTCGAGAACGAGCCGTCGGCCATTTTGATTCGTGCGCTTCGCGCGACAAGCAAGGTATTTCCTTCGTCAGCCATTTCCACCGCTTTCAGACGTATCTGATGTGTGTGTGTGTGTGCACCGTGGCTTTTGGAAGATTAATTTGCGGTTCGCCGACTGAGCCGTGAAAGTTCAGACCTGGAGGGTGCCTTTGGATTTCCCATTCGCCTTGAGTTTGCCTTTCGCAGTGGCGCCTTTGGATTTCCCATTCGCCTTGAGTTTGCTTTACGCAGTTTTGGACCACGTGACTCTTTGCGTCGCTTCGGCCGCATACGCCTTTCTGCTGTTTTGGTGGTGTGACCGGGCCCGTCATCTGAACGGGGTTCGGGTTTCGATTCGACATCACTCTAATGATCACTGGAGGGGATCAACTTTGAGCTATGGAGACATTGGGGAATGTTCTTTTTTCACTCACTTGGAGCACAGTGAGTTATCCGATACGAGCTGATGGTACCATCATAAGATGTGTTGATTGTACTTTTGATTGCTCTTATTGTTGTATCGTTATTCTTGTGTGGTTTTTAATACAATATTTGTTTGTTGATAACCATTGGTGTGGTTTCCCTATTCATTTTTGACACAGAATAACATATTTTTCTGCCGTGGATCCTCTCGGGTCTCAGAGGTACACAGTGACCAGGGGGTCGGAGAGGAGCACGTAACAGAAATAACATGCATTTTAACGCCATTTTCCCTGCTAGAGCGGGGGTTAGCCTTGCAGTCCCCATGACAATCTTCTTCATTTTGCCCTATTTTCTGCATCTCCCCTTGTTAACCCCTTTGCCCGCATTTCTTCTTCCACCATCTTTGGCCAAGTCTTTCTCGGTCTGCCCCGTCCTCCACTTCCTTCTACATTCATTTCCATCACTCTTCTCACCCAGTCACTTTCATCCTTCCTCAACACATGACCAAACCATCTCAACCTGTTCCTCTTCACAGCATGAATCACAGGCTCTATTTCCATCATCTTTTGCAATTCATCATTTGTCTTCCTCTCTCTCAACGATACTCCACACATCCACCGAACCATTCGCATTTCCACCCTTTCCAGCCTTCGTTGCTGCTCTACGTTGATTACCCATGTCTCGCTCCCATAAATCATAACACTTCTCACACATGCAGCATAGCATACACCTTTCCTTTCAGCTTCAACGACACTCCCCTCCTCGTCAGCACACCACTCAGTTCCCGAAACGTCTTCCATGCACATCTCACTCGAGCGGCCGTTGCCGAGTCTAATCCACCTACTCCATTCAGCATGTCTCCAAGGTAGCAAAATGATTTCACACCTTCCAGCTTCACGCCGTCTCCAAGATCCAACTCAACATTTCCTCCATCTGCAGCTCCCTCTGTGCACACCTTACATTTGAATGTAGCTGCCACACTGGTTAATGACCCTCTCAGACCACTACATTTTTGATGAACCCACTCAGCGCACATTGTACATTGAATGGAGTTCACTCCGACACCCTTCCTGCACACAGCACACGGCCACTTCCCAGTTCTTTCCACCTCACCACTTGCTTTACCACTTGCCATCACCTTCGTCTTTCCGATATTCACCTTCAGACCTTTTGTCTCCATACATTCCTTCCACTTGTTCATCTTTTCCTTCAGTCCATTCATACTTTCCGCAATCAACACCAGATCATCTGCATACAACAACTCCCACAGTAAACCCTCCTTTACGTTCTGAGCCAGCACCTCCATCACAGCTACAAATAGTAGTGGACTTAGTACCGACCCCTGATGCACTCCCACCTTCACCTCAAACTCACCACTGTTCCCATCCTTCGTCCTTACAGCTGTGTGCGCTCTTTTGTGGATTGCCATCACGACTCTGATCAACCATTCCTCCACTCCTAACTTCCTCAATGCCCATGTGGAACGTGGAACCCTATCGAATGCTTTCTCCAGATCAACAAACCCAAGAAACAACTTCTTCCTCTTCTCCATGTACTTCTCCTGCAACTGCCTCATAATAAAAAGCACGTCTGTCATTCCTCTTCCTGGCATGAATCCAAACTGCATTTCGTCGATCGTCACTTTCTTCCTTATCCTCCTCTCCAACACCCTTTCCAATACCTTCATTCCATGCTCCAATAACTTTATCGCTCGATACGAGCCACAGTCCAGAGGGTCACCTTTCCCCTTGGAAAGAGGGACGAGGGTACTCAGTTCCAAAGCCACTGGAATGCGGCCTTCTTTCACCACCAGAGTACAGATCTCTGTCATTCTCTTCACACCCCAACTTCCTGCTGCCTTCAACATATCTCCCACAACTCCCGTCGGCCCTCCCGCTTTTCTACTCTTCATTGCTTTTATCGCTTCCTCAACTTTCTTCTCAGTTATCTTCTCTGCCGGTCATAAAACTGGGTTACTCTCTGTTGCCATCCCATTCATTCTCTGCATTCAACAGCATTTCCATAAATCTCTTCCATCTTCCTTTAATTCCATCTGGGTCCACAACGATTTGTCCCACTTCATCGTTCAAGCAACTCACCCCCATCACATCACACCTCTCTTTCGCTATTTGCTTTGCAATCCTGAATACCGCTCTCTGACCCTCTTCCGAATCCAAGCGTTCTCCGAATATTTTCCGACATGCCTCCTGCGCCTTTGCTACCTCATTCTTTGCAGCCTTCTTGGCTACCTTACTTTCATGCTCTGCTTTTTCTGCCCCCGTACCCATCGCCTTCTGCCACTCCTTGAACTTCTTCCTCTTCTCGTCAATCCTCTTTCCAACTTCATCATCCCACCATCATGTTTCCGAGTTCCTCGGTGGTCCCTTTGTCCATCCACACACCTCACCAACGGCTCCCAACAGACTATCTTTCTTTGACATCCAACCACTTTCAAGCTCAACCACATCATCCATCCTCTGCCCTAGTCAGCCTCTCTTTTAATGCCTCCCTTACTGTCACCTCTTTCAACCTCCACACTTTCATTCTTGGTTGGTATTTCACCCGCCAAGCTCTCCTCGCACCTTTCACCCTTATGTCGCAGACAACCAAGTGGTGCTGTGAAACATCCTCCTCCCCCGGGATCACCTTTGTGTCCCGGAGGTGCCCCCTATCTCGCCTACGCACGATCAGGTAGTCAACGGTTGTCGTCGACCCACCTGACGTGTATGGAACAAGCTTATTATCCTCTTTCTGGAACTGAGTATAACAAATCAGCTCTATCAGCAAACTCCAAAATCTTTTCACCTTCTCAATTTCTCACACCATATCCGTAACCCCCATGAACCCCCTCAAAACCGTCCATACTCCTTCCCACATGTCCATTTAGGTCTCCTCCTACCACAAAAACTTCCTTATCTTTCACGTTTTCCATCAGCGTCTCTTTTGCACACCAGGACTTGTCCTTCTCTTCATCGCTCCGACCAACCTGCGGAGCATATCCCGAGATGAAGTTCACCAAGAGCTTTCCAATCATAATTTTCACCATCATCAACCTATCACTCACTCTAGTCACATTCACCACACTGTCTACAAACTCCTCAGAAAACAGGACACCAACACCATTCACGCCCTCCGGGAACCCTTGCCACACAAACTCGCATTTCTGTCCTTGCCTACCCTTCACCATTCTCACACCACTTCCCTTCCATCTCGTCTCTTGCACACAACATATGTCCACTCTTCTTCTGACCAATACTTCCACCACTTCTCCTGGTCTCCCTGGCATTGTCCCTACATTCCATGTCCCAAACCTCAGAAACTGATCTCCACTTCGGGCATCAGACATTTCGTCGTCATAAATGGAGTGATTTCCACCCTTGCTTCGATCGGGTTCCCCACCTTGAGTTTTGACGAGAGGGCGTGGGCTACTTCGGGCTGTACCCTGCCCATATGTACAGTCACATGAAAAAGTAAGTGCACCCACCCCATGTAAAGTTTTGACTTTTTCAACATATTTCAATATAAGCTATTTGAACTTCATTTCAACAATATTGATAGATAAAGGTGATATATAAAGGTGATAAAGGTGATATAACAAATATCATGAAACATTTACATTTTGTCATCCATTGCATAATTTAGATAAACATGAATGCAAATTTCGCATGTGGAAAAAGGAAGTACACCCTTGGCTCTAATAGGTGGTATTGCCCCCTTTGGCAGAAACAACCTCAAGTAGGTGTTTCTTAAAACTGTCTACCAGTCTGACATCGATTGGGAGAAATTTTTGCCCACTCCTCCATGCTGAATTATTTCAGCTGTGCGGTGTTTGAGGGGTTTCTTGCATGCACAGCTCGTTTCAAATCCACCCACAACATCTCGATGGGATTTAGATCCGGGCTTTGACTTGGCCATTCCAGAACCCTCCATTTCTTTCTTTTCAGCCATTCCTTGGTGGATTTACTGGTATGTTTAGGGCCATTGTCATGTTGCAAGGTCCACTTTCGGTTGAACTTCAACTTTCCAACAGATGGCCTCACATTAGCTTCAAGTACCCTCTGGTAAAATGAAGAATTCATAGTGGATTCTATGATGGTGAGCTGCCCAGGCCCTGATGCAGCAAAGCTGCCCCAAACCATAATTTTTCCACCACCCTGCTTTACAGTTGGTATCAGGTTCTTGCGGTCAAATGCTGTCTTTGGTTTTCGCCAAACATGTCTTCTGGTACTGTGTCGAAATAGCTCTACCTTTGACTCATCTGTCCAGAGCACATTGTTCCAGAAGCGCTGGTCTTTGCCTCGGTGTTCATTGGCAAACTTTAGTCTTGCCCTGATGTTCTTTCTGGACAGCAACGGTTTCCTCCTGGCACACCTCCCATGTAGATCAAATTTGTGCAGCCTCTTTCTAATGGTAGACTCGTGCACTTTGATATCAACAGTGGCAAGAGCTACCTGTCGGTCCCGTGATGAAATTGTGGGGTTCTTGGAGACTTCTTTCAGCATCTTGCGGTCTGCTCTCGGGCTGAACTTGCTGGGGCGGCCTGGCCTAAACAAGTTGGCAGTTGTTTGGAATCGTCTCCACTTGTAGATGATCTTTCGGACAGTCGAATGATTGATTTCAAATTGTTTGGAGATCTTTTTAAATCCCTTCCCAGACTCATAGGCATCTATAACCTTCTTTCTGAAGGCCTCAGAGAGCTCTTTTGATCTAGGCATGGTGATGCCGCACACTTCAACAACAAAGAGCAAACCAAACTAAATGTCTGAGGTTTAAATAAGACAGGTTCCTCCAAGATCCTCTCTAACGATGTTCTAATCATTTACACCTGAGCTGGTGCACCTGATTCTAATTTTAGTTATTTGAAGTGGTGATAAATGTAGGGGTGTACTTACTTTTTCCACATGCGAAATTTGCATTTATGTTTATTTAAATTATACAATGGACTACAAAATGTAAATGTTTCATGATATTTGTTATATTATATCACCTTTATCTATATATATAAAACAGTGTGCGTGTGTGTGTGTGTGTGTGTGTGTGTGTGTGTGTGTGTGTTGGTGTTGTTACCGATAGACTCCTAAACGGAGAGGCTCACGTGCTTGATATTTGGCATCGACATGGCCATTGAGCCTGGGAAGAACATGGCCGACCTAAAAAAAATTATTTCATAATATTTTTTTACCATATTTTTACCTCAGCCCATTTCAGCGAGGAATATTATGCACGGAATCTGAGGCGGTGGCAGAGCAGCGCGCTGATTCGCTCAGAGCGATAACGTGATGTTCCTTGCCGCCAAAAACTCATAGTTACGCGTTCGCACGTAATTCAGAGCGAAAAGCGATTGCCTTTTTTCACATTTCAGCGAGGAACATTGCCATTCACACCACATAGGGTTTTTTTTTCTTTCATCTTTCGATCCATATTTTTTTTCAGCGAGGAATATTATACACGGAATCTGAGGCGGTGGCAGAGCAGCGCGTTGATTCACTCAGAGCGATCACGTGATGTTCCTTGCCGCCATAAACTCACAGCAAGTAGCATAGATTTTAGCATGATTAGCATTTAGCATGATTTAGCATAGATATTAGCATGTTTCACATAGATTTTTTTTTAACGAGGAATATTATACACGGAATCTGAGGCGGTGGCAGAGCAGTGCGCTGATTCGCTCAGAGCGATCACGTGATGTTCCGTTCCCGCCGCCAGACAATTCAACATAAAACACAGTTTGTGTGTGTCATGTTACTGATAGACTCCTAAACGGAGAGGCTCACGTACTTGATATTTGGCACAGACATGGCCATTGAGCCTGGGAAGGACATGGCCTACCTAAAAATATTTGACGAGATCCATATTTTTTATTCATATTTACCTCAGCGCATTTCAGCGAGGAATATTATACACGGAATCTGACCTGGTGGCAGAGCAGCTCGCTGATTCGCTCAGAGCGATCACGTGATGTTCCATCCCCGCCGCCAGACCATTGAACATAAAACAGTTTGTGTGTGTGTAATGTTGTAATGTGTGTAATGTGTGGGTCTCCCTTCCTCCGCCCGGCAACGCCGGTACTGGAGGGCGTCACAGGATTGGTGAGTCTCCAAAAATCCGCTTCGTGGTGTTGCGAAGATGCAGGACGATGTCGCGATTGTTGTGCTGCTCTCCGACCATGACAACTGCAACGTCATTGTTGACTGGCCCTCCCCTTCCCCTCCCCCCTCCCTTCCCCCTCCACCCTACCCCATCCCCTTCTCCCCTCACCTTCCCCCTCCCTTTTCCCCCTCCCCCTCCCTTTCCCCCCCTCCCTTTTCCCCCTCCCCCTCCATTTTCCCCTCCCTTTTCCCCTCCCCCTCCCTTTTCCCCCTCCCCCTCCCTTTTCCCCTCCCCCTCCCTTTTCCCCCTCCCCCTCCCTTTTCCCCCTCCCCCTTCCCCTCCCCCCTACCCCTTTCCCCCTCCCCCCCTCCCCCTCTCCCCCTCCCCCCTCCCCGCTCCCCCCTCTCCTCCCCTCCCCTCCCTTTCCCCCCTCCCCCTCCCTTTCCCCCCTCCCCCTCCCTTTCCCCCCTCCCCCTCCCTTTTCCCCCTCCCCCTCCCTTTTCCCCCTCCCCTCCCTTTTCCCCCTCCCCTCCCTTTTGCCCCTCCCCCTCCCTTTTCCCCCTCCCTTTTCCCCCTACCCCTTCCCCCCTCCCCTCCCCCTTCCCCCTCCCCCTCCCCCCTCCCCGCCCCTCCCTCCTCCCCATCCGCCTCCCCCTCCCCCTCACCCCCCCTCTCCTCCCCTCCCCCCTCCCCCTCCCCCTCTCCCCTCCCCCCCCTCGCCTCCTCTCCCCCTCTCTCCTCTTCTCCCCTCCCCCCCCCTCTTCTCCCCTCCCCCCCTCTTCTCCCCTCCCCCCCTCTCCTCCCCTCCCCTCCCCTTTCCCCTCTCCTCCCCCGCCCGGCAATGCCGGGTACTTCTGCTAGTATATCAATATTGTTGAAATGAAGATCAAATAGCTGCATGTTGAAATATGTTGAAAAAGTCAAAACTTTACATAGGGTGTGCTTACTTTTTCACGTGACTGTCGTTGTAATTGTCATGGTTCTCTTTTTGAGGCAATGTTTTTCTGGCCGGATGCGCTTCCTGACGCCAACCCTTTTTAGTCGCCTCTTACGACACGCAGGGATACGGTGTACCTATTCTAAACCGGGGTACACACCGGGTTGCTTGGTGATCCTCTTTACATAATTATGAACTGAGTAATATTCCTCGGCTTGTTTTTGTTGCTTTGTTAGTTGTTTTTATTTGTTGAGACAGAGTCGACCATGAGCTTAACTTTGTCATTTTATTTTATCAGGCAATGGTGGAACTAAATGGGACTGATCTTGATGGGGAGACCCTCGAGATCGTTTTGGCCAAACCTCCTGATCGAAAGCGCAAGGAGAGGCAGCGGGCTGATATGAGAGGACCGGGGTGAGGATGAGCAAGAGAGAAGATGGGGAGGGAGGATGGAGAGGGGGATTGTTGGGGATGAAATTTTGGGTTGAAACGCTATCCTGTGATTATATTTACCTACCTCACCAGGGAATATGATGGAGACTGGTATGGTCATCCCTCTCCCCACATGAGCAGAGGACATGGAGGCCAAGGAAATGTATCTTGCACGGAGGAGTGGTATGGTTATGAGGAACCATACGATGACTCTGGCTACGACTATTATGATTATCGTGGTGGCTACGATGACCCCTATTACAGTGAGTTGTTGGACTGGTCGCCATCTTCCCATTGGTATTGTGTTGCAAGTATTGATCTCAGATGGAATGTGATTGGACAGTATAGCTTCCCGATGATGTAAAACAGTGGCTGCTAACCATCTCCTTCACTTAGTTTAAATATGTCAATTACAAGTGCCGTTCCATTTACTCGCACCCGTGGTGCGTCGCCAAACAGCCACTGGTGCATCGACAAACAGTGGCGGACCGAGCTGGGTCCTGGCCTTTATGCATGCTTTGCCGGGTGTGGCTTTAAGGGAGCAAACTTCATTCGAGTATATTTTCCATTGGTGCGCATCCGACGGAAGCAGGTGCAGTGATGAGGTCCATGGAAAATCCCCCCTTCCCTGCGCCTGATGGTGAAGTGAGCCCCCACCCCTCTTCTTGCGTGCAAATGTCGAATGGCCCGGCATTCATGTTCCTTGTAGGGCAGGCAGGGAAAAATGTAGGAAGGTAATTTGACCGGCCCAGATGATTAATTGATTATAACCGTGACGGAGTGGCAAGCAGTACGGGGTTTAAGCAGATAGACCGATGTGAAGCAAATGCACCAAAGGACCAAAATAAACTGATTGCGGTGTTGAAGGAAAGACCGATGGGGAGAACGAGGGATTGTTGAATTGACGTTTGGTGAAACAGATTAATTGGTGGATTAAGGAGAGATAGTCAGGTTCACTATGCTTTTTCGTTCAAAATTTTGGTAGATTAGCAAAATTATACATTTTTGGAATATTCAGAGCATGAGGAATCCAAAAATTAATGTTTACATTTGCGTAGACACCTTTGCGAAAATAACACTCAGGACAGTGATGAAGATCTGTAAAAGCATATTCCTGAACGGTATAGACCTCGTAGATCCTGTGTATAGGACTTATAGTTCAATCTGATGCTACCTATAACTTCCTATAACAACCTATAACTTCAAAGGACTTGCAATATCATGCATTATGTAATACAGTTATATCACAAATATAAAGACAATGGTTTTCAATTACCTTTGTTTGTTGCTTTTCTATAATGCTGAGCACTATTTTGAGGCCTTTATTGGATTCCTTGACCCAGAAAACATAGGATTAGCATATTTAATTAAGTCTCTAGGTTGACTAGAAGCCGAGATCACGCAAAATATGTATTTTATGGCGGCCATTTTCAAAATCCAAAATGGCGGCCATGCAGGTGTCTGTGCAAATGCCAACATTGATTTTCAGATTCTCCATGCTCTGAAGATTCCAAAAATTTACAGGTTTGCTAATCCCAAAATTTTGAAAGAAATTCTATTTGTTAACATAGTGAACCTGACTCTCTTCATCACTGTCCTGAGTGTCATTTTCGCAAAGGTGTCTACGCAAATGTAAACATTAATTTTTGGATTCCTCATGCTCTGAATATTCCAAAAATGTATAGTTTTGCTAATCTACCAAAATTTTGAACGAAATTATATTTGTTAACATAGTGAACCTGACTAAGAGATTGATTGGTGCAACGGACAGATGGGGGATGGAGAGAGAGAGAGATCGTGGTATGTGGGGAAACATCACACCGGGAATACACAGACTAACTTCACAATGCATATCCCCTCCCAAAGCCCTGGACAATGGGCAATGGTCAACCTACCACATAAATTAAAGAAATAACTGTCTGGGGATTCCTACGTGTTCATGAATGCTCTCCCCCGGGGTACACTACCAAAACCATAACAGTATTATATGTATTAATTAATATATGCTTTCATGCATTGTTATCAATATCATTCTCTTTGTTATTTATTTTGTAATGAGAATGCCATGCCCAGAAGGACCTAATAAGCTGCTCGATACACCTTACCATGGTGTGCATGTAATATTCTTTGTCGTTGACCCTTTGAGTACGGATGACGTACAGTGCCACAACCCGCGAAAAAGTTTTGAGTCCGGATGACATTACTACACGTCATCGACTCTACCTATAAATAGATCGTCAGTACGTGGTTGCATTCCCATACCAAAATGCCAAATTAATCCCGTTTTATCAAATTTATCGATGTTCGAGAATTATTTTTTTTAATTTGTTTAGGTTGCTGGGGATCCCGGGATTATCAAAACAATCCCATACACAAAGGGTTAATTATGCCTAATAAACTCAGAGACCATGGCGATCATTTCGGTGTATCACATTCCACATCAGAGCTCCAGTCGAGCTCCACAATAAACATTCCTCGCATTGACACACACACACACACACACACACACACTGGCAAACACAGTCACACACACACACACACACACACACACACACACACACACACACACACACACACACACACACACACACATACAGTGCACACACACAGTGACACACACACATACAGTGCACACACACAGTGACACACACACACACACACAGTGCACACACACAGTGACACACACACCACACACACTCACACACAGTGAGACACATACACACATACACAGTGCGCACACATACACAGTGCGCACACATACATACACAGTGCGCACACACACACGCACAGTGAGACGCACACAGTGACATATACACACACACCTCATCCATTTATAGTAGAAGATTCTTCCTCCCACAGGACGTCTCTGAGTCGTTAGTATGTCTCATTTACTATTGTCTCCTCTGATTTGATCGACCTGAACCCCATCTTGGCAGTGGAGTTGCATGAAGAATTCCAGT